>NC_041728.1:139326695-139629725 GCF_004115215.2 Ornithorhynchus anatinus
TACCTACTTGTTTTGTTTTGTTGTCTGTCTCCCCTTCTAGACTGTGAGCCCCTTGTTGGGTAGGGATTGTCTCTATTGCCGAATTGTACTTTCCAAGTGCTTAGTACAGTGCTCTGCACAGTAAGTGCTTAATAAATATGATTGAATGAATAAATGAATGAATGTTGTCCGTCCTACAGTCCCTCTTCATTCTGCTGTTTCCCAGGTTTCTGCAGTGATTTTTTTTCCTCTAAATCTACATTTCTTTTAAACTTTTGAAGAGGGCAGGTCAGTAATTTTCTGTCTACCCTGGTAGTTTCCATCTCAAGCTATTTTTTCTTCACTCTTCTCTTTGATAAGTTGTTCTCTTCAAAGGAATATTTTTAGTACTATATTCAAAAATACTTCTGTCTGATCTTTGCAGATCCAGTTAGAACCCAACATTTCCCCAGATGTGGAGAAACAAGTTATTTTTGATGTTATCTTGTTGAAATGTCTTTCATTTTAAATTCTAGGCCTCACAGAGAAAATACATAGGTAAATCAAGAATAGGTATTTTTTTCAATATATGTATGGAATCATTTGATTATTTTTATAAATATACCCATGGCTTTCTCCAATTAAAACCCTTGTCACATATGTCATTAAAGATTGTTCTGTCATCTCTCATATAGACTTTTGGCTTAAACCCAAAGACCCTCAACCCAGTGATAGAGGACATCAAGCCCTCATAAATTTGAAGGCGTGTTGGCTTGTGTTAGATTGGGACTAGTGTTCTCTACCGCTGTGTATTAGCTGTGTGACTTTGGGCAAGTCACTTAACTTTGTGCCTCAGTTACCTCATCCATAAAATGGGAATTAAAGCTGTGAGCTCCACTTGGGACAACCTGATCACCTTGTATCCTCCCCAGCACTTAGAACAGTGCTTTGCACATAGTAAGCCCTTAACAAATGCCATTATTATTATTTTAATGAAAAAAATAGGACTTCTCTATGGTTATCTTATTATCTCTTCTCTCATGGGTAATGTCAGTAAACTCAAACAGTAGGCTGTAATTCATAGAACAGGAATTAGGCCTTTACACTGATTACAGTGGGTCCTTCAACAAATATTTATTGATGATAATGATGATGATGATGATAAAACTCCTGAACTGAACACACCTTTTGAATATTTCTTTTTTAATTTTCAAGTAATGAACCCTAGATCCCCAGTGCTATGTATTTTCAATGGACTATTAAATCAGGAGTCAGATTCCATCTCTCATTTAGCAAATTAATAGCTGCTTGACCTAGAGAACATTTCTTAAGCACACAAGTACTAGGATTTCCCTAAAACTAAAATGAGACTGATATAGTAGATTAACAGTTCCCTAGTATATTTTGAGAAATAATAATAATATGAAATAAACTTATCAAGTACTTTGAGCAAGAGGAAAAGCATTATATAACTACAAATGATTATATAACTATAAATGACATAGATTCTAATTCACTGCTTTAATACTTTCTAAGCACCTACTACAAAGTGAGTGCTCAATAGACTGAATTTTATTTTTTGCAGAGGTGTTATGACCATAACAATAATCTTGTTGTCATACATTTTACAATGCACAATGCATGTAAGATATGAAGCTAGATTGGAGAAATATTTATTGGCAAAATGTGTACTGTTTTTCAACAAATCCGGTGCAAACTTATCAAAATGTCAACTGCAGTATTGGGTGGGAAAATTAGTAACATTTGAAAGTGTATGAGTGTTTCAAGATGCCATTGAGTATGACAGTCAATTTTTAGTTTCTCCTCTAAGGGAAAGATGTTAATCATTAAGGTAGGTATTAAATGTCCAACAACTTTAGCATGAAGATGAAGGACATGTTAAGCCCCTGAA
This sequence comes from Ornithorhynchus anatinus, assembly GCF_004115215.2. NCBI lineage: Eukaryota > Metazoa > Chordata > Mammalia > Monotremata > Ornithorhynchidae > Ornithorhynchus > Ornithorhynchus anatinus. Next base: position 139,328,566 of record NC_041728.1, read on the forward strand.
GGGTCCTTTTTCCTAATATAAAAGATATTGTAATATTTCTTTTGCAAATAAAGATGCAAAAGCTATCAATATTTATAGAGCACTTACTTTATGCGGAGCGCTGAACTAAGGCTGGAAGGAAGGAAAGGAGGAGAGGTGACTCAAGCTAAGATTCATCCATGATAGATCTGAGGTTGTCATCCAGTCCTCCTTTCTTACATCCAGCACTTTTGTCATGCATTATTTTATAACAGATTCTGACCTTTGTGGAATTGTATTCTAATCTTTTTCAGTGTTTCCTTTAACATGGAGTATGCAAATGTTTCTAAAACTCTGTCTTCTTTTGCATCTTTACCCTCTCCAGTGTCTTCCAACTTCGTGGGTCATTTTAGGATCAGGAAACAATTCTAGAGAATCACAATGAGTTTGTTTTGGATAATTTAGTTGTCAGAAACAGACTTTAGCAGAATGAAAAAACTGTGAGAATGCTACAGATTATTTTTAAGGACTCTTCATTGAAAATATCATTTCTAAGTGAACTTGTCATGGTTTTTATAAAATCAATACTTTCTATCTGTTATTGTACTCCTGGCCAAAGCTAGCCAAAGCCCATGAGTATTTTGGACATAAAAATTAACAGTATCTATAGAGTACATCTTTGGGTTGCTAGGAAAAGGTTGGGATTCTTTTTCCAAATCAGTAGTTTAAGCTATCAGAGTGGCTGAAGTTGAATGACTTCCCTGATCTTTATTTCTCATTGTTTTTGCTCATATCCTGGTAGTGGAAACTAAGATGCTGCTTATTGGCTATTCTAAGAGTTGTGGTTAATAAGGTCATTAAGAGAAGATAACGTCTATGAAATGATAGGCACTAAATCATTTTCTGGTAAATTAACTTTTTCTGAGCTCAGAAATCAATTTTAACCCTTTGCAAAATACTTGCAATATCATTAAAAATCTTAGAGTAAAATTAAAGTCACTGAGAATGATGGGATAAGAACTCTGAAATTTATTACAGCTAAAACACTAGTCAACATAAATCTCAAAATGTAATATCCAGATCAGTTAGGGTAACAACTATCATCTTGTCTTATGCGTCAAGTCGTCTCCGACCTATAGCAACTCCATAGCCACATCTCTCCCAGAACTCTCCACCTCCATCTGCAGTCATTCTCGTAGTATATCTGTAGAGTTTTCCTGGTAAAAATATAGAAGAGGTTTACCACTGCCTTCTGCCAACCAGTAAATGTGAGTCTCTGCCCTCAACTCTCTCCCATGCCATTACTGCCCAGTATAGGTGAGTTTTGATTTGTAGCAGATTGTTTTCCACTGCTATAATACTAATAATAATAATAATTATGGTATTTGTTAAATTCTTACTATGTGCCAAGCACTGTCTAAGTGCTGGGAATACGAGGTAATCAGGTTGTCCCACGTGAGACTCACAGTCTTAATCCCCATTTTACAGATGAGGTAACTGAGGCACAGAGAGTTAAGTGACTTGCCCAAGGTCACACAGCACATAAGTGATGGAGCCGGGATCAGAACCCACGTTCTCTGACTCCCTATCCCGTGCTCTTTCCACCGAGCCATGGTGCTTCTTCACACTGGTATTTTTTACCAAGAAAACTCTATGGATATGACCACCAAAATGACTTCAGATATAACAGAAGATAGACGTTCTGGAGAAAATATATCTCTATAGTCATTATGAATCAGAAAAGACTTGACAACATTTGGTGATAATGATGATGTGTCAAACATTATACTAAATGCTGGGGTAGATACAAGGCAATCAGGTCCCACATGAGACTCATAGGCTAAGTAGGAGGGAGAACGGGTTTTGAATTTGGCAGATGTAGGATCTGAGACCTGAGAAGTTAAAAGACTTTCTCAAGGTCACACAGCAGACAGGTGGTGGTCAGGATCAGAACCCTGATCCTCTGAATCTGAAGACCAGACTCTTTCCACTAGGCCATAATACTTCTCTGGCTGTAGAGGAGAAGGAAAGTCAGTTGCATTTATTGGGTATTTTGCTGTCAATCAATCAATCAATCAATTGTATTTATTGAGACCTTACTGTATGCAGAGTGCTGTACTAAGAGCTTGGGAGAGTGCAACAACATAGAGTAGTAAACACATTCCTTGCCCACAAAAAATTACAGGGGAAGACAGAAATTAATATAAATAAATAAATTGCAGATATGTACATAGGTACTGTCACCAAAATGCAGAGCACGGGTCTGGGAATCAAAAAACCTGGGTTCTAATCCAAGCTCTGCCATTTGCCTGTTGTATGACGTTAGGCAGGCTCTTCTTTGTAATTAAAACTAACAAATTTTTCCTCCTGTCTAACTCTTCTAGTGGAAAATGCACTAAGATAATTATGGTACTAGTTTCACACAGTGTGTCACACAATGTATCTGTATTTTTTGCAGGTATTTCAGGGAATTTGGTCAAATATAAATCTGACAGTGGTCAGAATTCATTAAATGTAACTTTTATGTGTTGAAGTTAGTTGGTTCGAAGCCTGCAAGGGTGGTATGATGTAAAAGATACACACTACATTACTGAAAGGCCATTAGCTGTCCTCAAATCAAGCTGTTGAAGATATTTAGGCTCAAAGGAAATATGTTTGACAATTTTCAAAATGTCTTAATTTCCTTAGTATATTTGGGTATATATAAGAAAAATAACTGCATTTTTTTTCTATTTTCACCTTTTCTCGGGCTAATTTCCACAGCAGTTGAATTTAAAACTTCAAATGATTTATTGTGCACATTTTATTTAAATAATGGATCTATTTGTTTTTTTTTGGTATTTCCTGGAACTAGAAGTCAGAACATTAACTGATATTTAAAAAGAAAAAAATAGAAAAATAGACTGTCTGAAAAATAGACTGATAGACTGAAAAAAATAGAGACTAAGTATTCTAAAAGACAGTTATTATTTTTTTGAAACTGTTTTGCATCATTAAATACCAAAAAAAGTTAGGTTGATATATAACTAAGGCAGCTTAATTCATGTTGGCATTTTAATCTTCTATGGAAAACCAGAGAGTTAGGGGATTTCACTGTCATGTTAGCCATCATTATTAGAATGCTGAAGGGTTTGTTTTCTTAATACTGGCCACTGATTTAATAGCTTACAGTTTGCATACAATAAAAGATAATTGCAGGAGCTACAGTGGTTGTCCCAGTTGAAAATCAATTACAATAAGTTGCTACTAATGTGACAATAGATTCAAAGTGAGGATTACTTAGTAGTTACTAATTACAACTCTGACACAAGAACCCAATGGACAGAACTGAATCACTTTGCCTGTGAGATTGAGGTGCTCTATGAAGGATAGTTAGTAACCCATCAAAGCGTGAAGGTATGGCTTTTGCTCCAACATTTAATGAAGTCACTGATGCAGTTAGAATCATGAAGAATAGCAGTGCTCCCAGATGTGATGGTATCCTGCTGAAAAATCTAAGCCAAGTGGGAATGTTCTGTTCATTTCCTTGCATATCCTCTTCCTAAACACAGGGAATCCTGAAGAAGTGTCATGATATTTTAAAGATACGAGCACTGTCATCACCTTAAAAGAAAGGTGAGAGACCTGACTATAGAAACTCTCAGGAGATCACATTACTCTCAGTAGCTAGCAAATTCCTAACAGAGTCCTCCCATATTGATTCTTGAAGAACATCACTATCTTATGCTTCTATTCACGATAAAGCTTCAGATCACAGAAGACATTGTCATCTTTTGAACTACTGAAGGTATGCAAGGAAAAATTTTGAAACCCAAACATGGAGATTGTAGATTTTTCAAAGGTACGCAGTGTAATCAAAAAAAAAAAAAAGAGAGGGAAGATCTCAGATGCTTGGGCACAAATTCCTAATACTGCCTCAGAGATATGGTCAACCTTCTTCATGGGTTGGAGACCAGGATCTACCATGGTATCCACCACATTGGACTTCTAGACCCATTCCTCCAATGCCATACATGTGTAAAACCTAACAGTGTCAAGGCAGGATTACAAACATAAATTGTCAAAATGTTTTTGGTAGTCATCGAAATGACCATTATCATCACTATTATCATTGTCATCATCATCATCTGTAGTCTTTATTGGGTGACTACTTAATTTGAAGATACTAGCAATGAGGCACTTTGTTATATCACATCTTTCCTTGATATGAAACTGAAGGAGAGTAGATAACAGCTGGCATGTTGCCACAGTCTCCTGCTTCATAGTGACTTCATATAGGAAATCTGTAGAGAGGTGGACAGAATAAATGATTTATATGAATAGTGAAGCAAACTGTACAAAGAGAATAATAATAATAATAATAATTGTGGTATTTGTTAAGTGCTTAAAATGGTCCAGGCACTCTACTAAGCACTGGGGTAGATATAAGCTAATCAGGTTGGTCTCACATGGGGCTCACACTCTTAAACCCCATTTAAGATGAGGTAACTGAGGCACAGAGAAGTCAAGTGAGTTGCTCAAGGTCACACAACAGACAAGGGGCAGTTCTGGGATTGAAACCCAAGTCTTTTTGATTCCCAAGTCTGTGCCTCGATTACCTCATCTGTAAAATTTAGATAAGGCTGTGAACCCTGTGCGGGAAATGGACTTTGTCCAAACTAATTATCTTGTACTTATACCCATTGCTAAGGTCAGTGCCTGTCACATAGTAAGTCCTATACAAATAACATTCTGAAACAGTTGCGTCCTAGCTGTGGACAGTTGGGAGATATGGGACAGATCAACTAAGAGTAATAATAATGGTACTCGTTATGCAATTACCGTATGCCAATCATTGCATTAAGTACTGGGAATGACACAAGATAATCAAGCTTAACAGGAATTTGGCAATTAGAAATGGGATGAAAGTTGTAGATCAGAGAAACTGGGAAAGTGTGTCTGGAACAGTGAGTAGCAGTTAATGGTTCAATTTTTGTCAAGGCTTAGTATTCTGATATTTTACAAAAGTTTTCTTTGTAAGTGATATTGGTTAAACACTTACTATGCACCAAGCAGTGTAGCCTGGTGGAAAGGGCACAGACCTGGGAGTCAGAAAGACCTGGGTTCTAATGCCGGCTCTGCCACTTGTCTGCTGTGTGACATTTGACAAATTCATTCATTCAATCATATTTATTGAGCTCTTACTTTGTGCAGAGCACTGTACTGAGCACTTGGAATGTACAATTCGGCAATTAATTTATCTGTGCCTCAGTTACCTCACCTTTAAAATGGAGTTTAAGACTGTTAGCTCAGCGTAGGACAAGGACTATATCTGGTACATAGTAAGTGCTTAACAAATACCATGATTATTATTATTATTGTTATTAGATACAATATAATCAGATTGGATGGAGGATTCACTGTCCAAGAGAGAAAACAGGTCTTGAATTCCCAGATGAGGAAAGAGGCACAGTGAAATTAAATACCTCGCACAAAGTCATACAGCAAGCAAGTGGCAGAACCAGGATTAGTTCATAAGGGATTGGAATGGCACAGATTTGCTGAGTAATGATTGATAAGTGTGAAATGGAACCATTTCTAGGCCACAGCTATCAACATTTAAAGGTCAAAGCACAGTAAGTAGACCACCACCAGATCATGTTCAAGCTGAGATGGGGAGTGCAACAACTCTTTGAGTTTTCATAAAAAGAAGTGCCTGTTGATCTTGTTTGGGATGACTTAACCCATAAACCTGGCTGTCTAAACAAAATTTGAGAAATTCTCAAAAAATAAATGGGCAGAGAAGGAACCAGTTTGATAATAATTTTGTAGTTGCAGGCATATCAAAAATAATAAAAGTGAACCACACCTATCAGGTAATTAAAAATCATATTGCCTGAAAAATTCTATTCAGCATACAATCTTTATTTTGGGCACACCCTCATTTATCAATGTCTTATTCTACACCTCCATGCAGGTGTACTTCATGAATTTTGAGAAAGAGAGCATCTGACTACAGCAGAGTTCTTACACCCAGATTCCCATGAAAAACAGTGATCTCCAAAATGGAGTAATGGTAGAAAAAAATTATATTCAGTAAATATATATATTCTGGGTCACCATTTTACTTTCATTTAGTAATAGATTTCATTTTCATTTTATTTACTTATATACCATCAGCTCCAGCAGGGACAGAACCTGTGTCTAATTCCACTTGTATGTCTTTTCCCAACATTTAATTCAGGGCTCTGCACACAGTAATGCTTAATAAATGCTATTCCTATTACTAAATTTAATCTCAAATTTACGATAAAATGCTTAGCACACAGGAAGGGCTTAATTAATAAGATGATGATGAAGATAATCTCTTTTTTATTATTATTGTTATTCACATAATACTATTCATTGAGTGATACTCTGTTCAGGACACTATACTGTTTGGGAGATTATAATAGAGTTAGCAGACAAAGGTCCCGTGCCCTCAAGGTGCTACTTTTAAAATAACAAGGGAGCTACTTGGAACAAGGATTTTGGTTATTTTATCTGTGAAATGTCCAAAAACCCAGTGTTTTCTTGGGAACAAAATTCATCATGATACCCAGGAATTCAAATTTGAAGATATCATAATTTGTGTGTCTCAGAAATAGAGGTGCAGCAAAAGCCTTAAGGCTCTTCTTCCACAACCAACACCCTTTCTGAGCCCTTGGTCTGTTTTCAGAGAAGCAGAGTGGCTCAGTGGAAAGAGCCTGGACTTGGGAATCAGAGGTCATGGCTACAAATTCCAGCTCCACCACTTGTCAGCTGGGTGACTTTGGGCAAGTCACTTCACTTCTCTGCACCTCAATTCCCTCATCTGTAAAATGAGGTTAAGACTGTGAGCCCCACGGGGGACAAAGTGATCACCTTTTATCCTCCCCAGTGCTTAGAACAGTGCTTTGCACATAGAAAGCGCTTAATAAATACCATTATCATTATTATTATTATTCTTTGAAATCTTCCCACTGACAAATTCTAGGGTCACAATTTTCAGAGAACTCTGTAAACTACCATGACTCCAAAACCCAACTACAACATTGTGATCCTTGACTCAGCTCTCTTGTTCACCCCTCACATCCAATCCATCACCAAGACCTACCGGTCTCATCTTTATAATATTGCCAAGATCCGCCCTTTCCTCTCCACCCAAAAGGCTACCTTACTGGTACGGGCTCTCGTAATATCCCAGCTGGATTATTGTGTCAGCCTTCTCTCTGATCTCCCTTCCTCCTGTCTCTCCCCACTCCAGTCTATTCTTCATTCTTCTGCCTGGCTCATCTTCCTGCAGAAACGCTCTGGGCATGTCACTCCCCTTCTTAAACAACTCCAGTGGTTGCCTATCAACCTCCACACAAAACAAAAAACTTCTCTCTCTAGGCTTCAAGGCTCTCCATCACCTTGCCCCCTCCTACCTCTCCTCTCTTCTCTCTTTCCACTGCCCACCCCGCAAGCTCTGCTCCTCTGCCGCCCACCTCCTCACCATCCCCCATTCTCGCCTATCCCACCATCGACCCCTGGTCCCTCTCACCTCTGCCAAACTAATTCTCTTCCCCTCTTCAAAGCCCTTCTGAGAGCTCACCTCCTCCAAGAGGCCTTCCCAGACTGAGATTCCCCTTTTCCCTCTGCTCCCTCTCTGCCCCCTCTTCACCTCTCCTCACCTAAGCCCCCTTTTCCCACCTTTCCCTCTGCTGCTCCCCCTCTCCCTTCCCCTCCCCTCAGCACTGTGCTCGTCCGCTCATTTGTATATATTTTTATTACCCTATTTATTTTGTTAATGAAATGTACATCCCCTTGATTCTATTTATTGCTATAGTTTTTGTCTGTCTGTCCCCCCAATTAGACTGTAAGCCCATCAGTGGGCAGGGATTGTCTCTATCTGTTGCTGAATTGTACATTCCAAGCGTTCAGTACAGTGCTCTGCACATACAAAGCGCTCAATAAGTATTATTGAATGAATGAATGAATGAACATTACTGCTGCAGAGGAATCAGCAGTTCAGGCAAACAGAAGGTCAGGATGCCAGGGTAGGGGCATCACCCTAACTGCCAGTCCATGCCCCCAACCTCCCACCGGAGAGTCCCTGAGACACTGTGGTGTTCAGTGATGTAACACAGGAGCAGCCACACAGAGACAGGTACTCTCACTATCTGCCTCTAGTGATGACTCACTAGGGCAGAGCAAGGAATAGCGGGGAGGGAGGAGGAGGGGAGAACAAAGACGGATGCCTTCAGCTCAGGCGTGAAATTACAGTATTCCACCCTGATTAAAATACCCATTTTGATTTTCATTTATGAGGATGATGCACAAGAAGGGTTTTTTTAAAAAATCTATTTCACTAGACCTATATTGTCAAAGAATGAAATTCAGTCCTCTGGACTCTTGCAGAATCTCAATCAGTTGTAATTCCCTGAAACCTCTGAAACTCATATTTGTAATTAAGGAAGTCATCCTGTCTTTTGAGATGATACAAGTGTTACTTTTTTGGATGAATTTTAAAGAATCAGTTTGTGTATTGATAGTTTACTGTGTGGTGAGCTGAGGAAATAATTTTCTTAGTTTTCCTATTAACTTCGTGAAATCATGGAAATTGCAAGTTTTCAACTTTTTTTATTATTAAATGAGATGATTCATTCAGTCAATCGTATTTATTGAGCACTTACTACCTGCAGAGCACTGTACTAAGCACTTGGGAAGTACAATTTGGCAACAGATAGAGACAATCCCTACCCAACAACGGGCTCACAGTCTAGAAGAGGGAGACAGGCAACAAAACAAAACAAGTAGTCAGGCATCAATACCATCAAAATAGATAAATAGAACCATAGACAAATGCACATCATTAATAAAATAAATAGATCAATAGATATGAACAAATAGATGCAAGTGCTGTGGGAGGGGAAGGGGGTAAAGCAGAGGGAGGGAGTAGGGGGAATGGGGAGGGGAGGAGGAGCACAGGGAAAGGGAGGGCTCAATCTGGGAAGGCCTCCCAGGGAGGTAAGCTCTTAGTAGGACTTTGAAGAGGGGAAGAGAGTTAGTTTGGAGGATGTGAAGAGGGAGGACATTCCAGGTCAGAGGTAGGATGTGGGCCAGGGGTTGAAGGTGGGACAGGTGGGAACAAGGCATAATGAGGAGGTTAACAGCAGAGGAGTGGAGTATGTGGGCTGGGCTGTAGGAGGGGAGAAGGGAGGTGAAGTAGGATGGAGCAAGATGATGGAGATCCAAAGAAAAAGAAATGTGCTAAATAATAAGTAGGCTTACAGATGATGTAAGACTATTTATCATTTAGCACACTTTCTTTGTCTTTGGTTTAGGACCTTGAAAGATTTGACTAGTTAATCAAGCTTACTTCATAGCACCAGAGAATTTCAGCTTTCATATTAAGGTATTGTGAAATGTGTTTTATGTGAAAGAATGAACTGTATAGTACACATAAGTCAACAACTTTGAATTTAACAGGAAATAATTAAATAACATGTATTTGCTATTTATGGTATTTATAAAGTACTTACCCAATGTCAAACGTTGGGCTGAGCACTAAGGTGGGTGCAAGAGTACCCGAGTAACCACATGGACCTCATAATTTTAGAGGGAACGACTTTATTTCAAAATTTTACAAATTAGAAACTGAGGCACAGAAGAATTAAGTGATTTATCCAAGCTCACATAGCAGGACAGGGGCAGAGCTGGGGTTAAAATCCCATTTTCCTGATTTGTAATCCCTGTCTTTTCACAGTAGGCTGTGATACCTTCCTTCGAGTCAATCTTTCAGTGATATTTATTGAGCACGTACTGTGTGCAGAGCAGGGTATTGCAACATGAATGCTCACAACTTTTTCAAAGTCGAATACACAAAATTTTGGTAACCATGCTAATAAGATGAAAAAACATTGTGTCTTACAGCCCCTGTACTTTGTGTTATGCCAACTCTTTAAACACCTGTGGTTATCTGTAGTTGATGAATTGATTCATACTCACTTGTGACTCTCACCCTTTGACAAGTTTTTGTAATGTGTCATTTATGTCTGCTTTTCTCCTCTACTGGACTTTAAGTTCCTCATAGGCAAGAAGCATATCTTCTACTTCTTCTGGATATTCTCTAATTTCTTACAGTAGATGTTGTAATGATAATAATGGATTTGTTAAGCACTTACTATACGCCAAGAACTATTCTAAGTCCTGGGGTAGATTGATTACAAGGTAATCAAGTTGTCCCACATGGGGCTGACATTCTTAATACCCATTTTTAGATAGGGTAACTGAGGCACAGTGAAGTTAAATGGCTTGACCAAGATCACACAGCAAACAAGTGGTGGAGGCAGGATTAAAACCCTAGACCTCTGACTCCCAAGCCCGTGGTCTTTCCACTAAGCTATGCTACTTCTTGATGGATAAGAACATAGCTGATGTAAATAAAAATGTATGTCAAAATCAGGGTCAGTGACAAACAGACATGGGTCCCTGATAAAATAATTTTGATAGCAGATTTGTGAATAGGTCAATAAGGAGAGAATGTGATTTACCTATGATTTCATTGAGTGCAGTGATTGTGTCTTTTACTGTACTTTCTAAGCAGTGAGTACTCTGCACACAATAGGCATTCAGTAAATAATAATATTGGTATTTGTTAAGTGCTTACTAAGTGCAGAGCACTGTTCTAAGCGCTGGGGTAGATACAGGGTAATGAGGTTGTCTCACATGAGGCTCACAGTCTTCATCCCCATTTTACAGATGAGGGAACTGAGGCCTAGAGAAGTGAAGTGACTTGCCCAAAGTCACCCGGCTGACAAGTGGTGGAGCCGGGATTTGAACCCATGACCTCTGACTCCCAGGCCTGGGCTCTTTCCATTGAGCCATGCTGCTTCTCTGCCACTGATCAATTTACTAGAAGGGGGGAAGGGAAAAAGCTTTAGAGGGACCAGAGAAAGAACATCTGTGCTGGAGCAAACCCCTTGGGCTGTGGTTGTGGAGATGGAGATAGAGATTTGAGAGTCAAATAGTTATAATTCTGGGAGACAGGATGGATAATGAACTTACTAGGGCAAGTGAAGAACTGTAGAGTTGAGGTAAAACTGCCTTCTTGTTTCATGTTAATTTTGATTGAATAAGAAGATGCCCAGCAACCAAGGTTATTAGAAACAGCTGGAAGCACTAGATTGAAGGCAGCCAAATTAGATTGGAAAGACAAGCCACTGATGTGGAGGAACTGGTGAACTTCAACAAAATGGTTTGGGGAAATTAAAGAGGGACAGAGCATCATGGGAGCAATTAACCATGGAAATCAGAAGGAAAAGTGAAGGGTAGAGAGTGAAATACAGTTGAAAGGTAAGAGGGAATTGAAAGGCAAATGGAGTAAATGTAGTGACTTTTTAAGAGAAATTCATTCTAGTGAGTTGTTATGAAGTTCTGAGCTTTTCTTTTTCTATATTAGTATTTATTTTCACAAGACAGCAGATGAAATTATAGCGTTCTATAATATTTCTTCTTTGTAATAGACTCCTTGGTGTGTTTTTTATTGTCCCACCTTAGCAAAACATGCACAGATCCTAATGAAACTATACAGTTGAAGATGTATAACGTTACCTGCTGTCAGTTTCAGAACAGGGGTTGAAAGGGTTACTATGAAGGTAGTGAAAATTGCAATAATTTCCATTTGTCATCTTAAAAACTTCCTTCGCTGAAGCATGTTAATTTACAAATCAATAAGGACTACTCGGGATTGCGATGTGATGCTGCAAATTGATAGACTAGAATCAATATTCCAAAGACTTATGTTTTCCTAATGGTACATACTTTAGAGCTGTAGTTTGTGTAGAGTTTCTATTATTTAAGGAGAAATTTTTTTTTATTCTCTATGAATCACATTAATAAAATCAAACGTCTCAAATTTCAAGTAGGACTAAAATGCCTGCCTGGCTGATCAATGAACTTATTTTGAGTGAATTTGCATGTAATCTTAAAGAACAAGTATGAGTTATGTTGTTTAAGTTTTTTCAAAATTATTTAATTGGAATGTTACTGTGAATCAGTATTATGATTTTATTTAATAGGTAAGGGATTAAGACAAAGAGAAAATTATTTTCCCAAGACCCCTTGGAAATCTGGCTTATGTTTCTGGAGCCCCTGAAAGGCAAGCTTATCTATTTACAAGTGCAATTTTACTTTGAAATTATGATGATGCTCAAATTTTTGCAAAGGAAATCATTTGTGAATAGAAATTGTAATGTGAAGCAGATCCTCTTTGGATTTTCTTCTGATAGAGATTGGATCAATTAAGACCAGAAGAAATCCACTAGTTAATTTCATTTCAAAATGCCTGATTTTACATACATCTTGTTGCCTTTGCTCCTAATACTTTATTTTCCTCTTTTTTTATGAATGGGCTTATTCTTATGAAGGGACATGTCAGTTTACATTTCTAGTCAGTGAAAACAAGTGAGAGGCCACTTCCATTTCCTTTTCTAGACCACTTGGCTATAGCCACACCTACCAGAGCTATCATTTCTGGCACTCTGTTCTGATGAAGAATATGGCCTCTGGATGGAGTAGTGGGGAGTTCATAGGTCTGGCAGGGCCTGTGATGGCTTCCCTCAGTATTCGTGATCAGCCGGTCAATCAGTGGTATTTACTGAATGCTTACTGTAGGCTGAGAACACTGATGAACCCAGTAAATGGGGAAGCTCTAAAGGCAAAATTTGGTGGTCTATAGGTTGTAAGCTCATTGTGGGCAAATAATGTGCCTGTTAATTCCATTGCATCGTAGTCTCCCCAGTGCTTAGTACATGTTAAGTTTTAGTTGTCAGTGAGACATCCAGATAGAGATATCCTGAAGGCTGGAAGAAATGTGAGACTGAAAAGCAAGAGAGAATTAAGGGCTAGAGAAATAGAGATGGGAGTGAATAGAAGGGATCCATAACTGAGCTTTGAAGGACTCCCAGAGATAGAGTATGGGAGACAGAAAAGTAGCCTGTGAAATGAGAAGCCGCATGGCCTAGTGGAAAAAGCTCAGGCCTGGGAGTAATGAGACCTAGGTTAATAATAATAATAATGATGGTACTTGTTAAATCGTGGCGCAGTGGAAAGAGCACGGGCTTTGGAGTCAGGGCTCATGAGTTCGAATCCCAGCTCTGCCACTTGTCAGCTGTGTGACTGTGGGCAAGTCACTTAACTTCTCTGTGCCTCAGTTCCCTCATCTGTAAAATGGGGATTAAGACTGTGAGCCCCACGTGGGACAACCTGATTCCCCTGTGTCTACCCCAGCGCTTAGAACACTGCTGTGCACATAGTAAGCGCTTAACAAATACCAACATTATTATTAAATGCTTACTATGTGCCATGCACTGTTCTAAGGCAATCAGGTTGTTCCACATTGGCTCAAACCTTTAATCCCTGTTTTTCATATGAGGTAACTGAGGCACAGAGAAGTGAAGTGATTTGCCCAAGGTCACACTGCAGACAAGTGGCAGAGCCGGGATTAGAACCCACATCTTCGGACTCCCAAACCATGCTGGCTCTAATCCCAACTCCACTATTTGCTGTGTGACCTTGGGCAAGTCACTTCACTTCTCTGTGCCTCAGTTACTTCAACTGTAAAATGGAGACTGACTGAGCCCAATATGGGATATGGACTGATTATTTGTAAATACCTCAGTGCCTGGCACATAATAAGCACTTATATACCTTAAAAAAGTTAAAGACTAGACTGAGTAGGAACAGCCTTAAGAGAGAGAAGAGTGAGAGGACAGTGTTAGTGAAACCAAGGTTTGATAATGATGCCTGAAGGAGCGGGGTGGTCTACAGTGTCAGAGGAAGCTACAAAGTCAAGGCGGACTAGGATTGAATAGAGATCACTGGTTTTAGCAAGAAGGAGAGTAAAGCGGGCAATTTCCTTGGACTGAAGGAGAGGAAGTGGAGGTAGTGGGTATAAACAACTTGATCAAGGAATTTGGAGAGAAATGATTTCCTCTCTTCCCCATAATTTCCCCAGTGCCATTTAATGTTTTCAAATAATTGTGTACTTTAATGATCATAAATCTTTAAAATGTGCCACCATCAACATTATTATTTTTAAAGCTGATTGCTAAAGTATAAATCCTTTTATAAACATATTCTATAAACTCATTTTGGGTAGGAATTGCATCTACCAAGTCTGTTGAATTGTACTTTTCCCACATGCTTAGAATGGTCTTCTGAATAGAGTATCAGATTTTTATATGTAATACAGACAGACACATTAATGGAAAGTTTTGCCTTATAAGGGCGCTTGATTTCAATAAACTTTTCATTCTCTTTTATTCCTAATAATTTCTCTCTGTCCCTGAGGGTTCCTTCATTTTCATGTTTTTCTTACTGTTCTTATATTTCTACCTCTGTTTGTCTATTGCTTGCCCCTTTTTCACTTGTCCCATTGTTCTCAACCTTCCCACCTTAATCAGTTTGTGGCTCTCCACATTACCCTTTCTCATTATGCTTGGCCTCCATCAATGTCTTCTTTTTTTTTTTCCATATCAGTTTGCAGGCCACTGACACTCTCATCTTTGTTCTTTGAATGGTCTTGCTAACCTACCCAAATGCTTTCTATTCTTTCCGTGCTTGCATTCTCATCCTAAGCCCCCAGGTGGTGACAGTTATCACATTTATATATATATACGTGTGTGTGTTTAAATGTAGAAAGGAATATTTGAGGCATTCTGTGTATTTATTTTCCGGGAGTTCATTGTAGTCATTTCACATGAGAAAGTTTCCATTTGGTTGAAATATATTCACTGTAAGCCTGGAAGAGTTCCATGATAGAAAAAGAAAAGCACATGGCTCTTGATTCAAGAAGTTTTTCCAAGATCCAGATCAATGGCTTTAGTCATAGCAAATACACTGGTGGAGTAATAACCAAGATATAGGATGTAATTGTTTAATTCTCTCAGGAATTACTGCTACACACCTACTTGTTTCACCCCTGGATATTAAACTTTTCTTGTAAGGGATGAGAGCCATACCTCTAAGGAGTCTAAGTCAGGGCTGTTAGACGGAGCATGCTTACTGTGTAAAATCTTAAACAATCTCATGGTGGCTAATAATATAGTTGGTCTAATAAAAATTAGTACTTAGAAAAAAGTCAGCAAGAAAAAGACTAGGATGTACAATCAACTGCTTTTACAATGAAAGTCTGGTTTGCAGTTGCGGTTTATATATTCTATAAACTCTAAATTCCTTGTGGGAAGGTTACATGTCTATCAACTCTGTTGTACTGCATTCTGCCAAGAATTTAGTACATTGCTTTGCACACATTAAGTGCTCAAGAATACTACTGACTGATTAACCGTAGGTCCCCAGCCTTCCTCCAACCACTGTTCCTGTCACTGAGCTTTGTGATGTGTGTTGTGAGAGATATAAGCTTTTTTTATGATTTTATGTGCTTACATAGATGTATGTTATGTACATGACATTTTACATAATACATCCGAAACTGGATTAAACTCTGGCGTAGATAGAAGCTAATCAGGTTGGACACAGTCCATATCCTACATGGGGCTCATAGTATTAATCCTCATTTTATAGATGAGGTAACAGAGGCATGGAGAAATTAAGTGACTGGCCCAAGGTCACACAATTCATTTCTATTGATTGATTGAACTTTGAATTTTTGACATTACCTATGAAATATTTTTATGCTGAGCCAATATTTTTATTCAATTACTAGCTGCACCCCAAATGAAAACTGAATGTTATTTGCTGAGGATAGACTATATGTGGCTGTGGTTCTCTGACCAAAAGTTTCACATGGAAATAGTGACCAGATAGCGAAAGAGAAGACAGCACCATGTGCTGGACGCAATAAACATAACACAACCTAGTATTAACTTTTTGGGTACCCACTGTGGCTGGGACGATGGGTTATACACATTCATTCAATCAAATTTATTAAGCACTTACTGCATGCAGAGGACTGTACTAAGTGCTTGGGAGAGTACAGTACAACAATAAAGACTGTCAAGTCCCTGACCAGAACAAGCTCACGGTCTAGGGGGGTGGAGACAGATATCACTACAAATAAAATAAATTACAGATACATGTGCAAGTGCTGAGGGGCTGGAAGAAGGGGGAAGAGCAAAGGGAGCAAGTCAGGGCAACATGAAGGGGATGGGGAGATGAGGAAAAGTGGAGTTTAGCCTGGGAAGGCCTCTTGGAGGAGAAGGCCTTTTCATCTACATATTTACTCATAGATGAGTATCATTATATTTTTTTGAATACGCAGGAGTACTTTATAGTTATTTCACTCGTGTTTCACCTAGGATTAAGTAGAGATAAAGAGGAAGACAGAGGCAGGATCAGATGAAACCAGCAATATAGACCACATCATATTGGCAGAGAAGGAAAGTGATAACTTAGTAGAAGGACTTTACGGAAAGCTCCCTGAGAACAGGCAACATGTCATTAACTTATGTTGAACTCTTCTAAGAGCCTAGTACAGTGGATGCTCGATATGTACTGCTGAAGGAATGGAAGTTTTAATTCACATCTGCTCTATACCATTTAGGTGGGGAGCCCTGTGGACGTAATAGCTTTAAAGTTGAAAGCTGTTCAGGTTTGGGTTGTAGTGAACCCCTTGAGGGTCAATGGCCATGTCTAATTCCTACCCATGTGCCCTTTATCTGTGCTTAATTTAGAGGTCTCCACAGAGTACACATTTAATAAATACTATTACTAGTGAATATCAAGTGGTGTGCAATGAAGTCGACATTCTTTTATCAAGTCAGCCCCAAGAATCCGGAATAATAGCATGGCCTTTAGATGACAGAGAAGCAGCATGGCTGGTGGAAAAAGCATAAGCCTAAGAGCCAGAGAACCTGGGTTCTAATCCCAGGTCTGCCTCTGTTGGGTGACGTTGGGCAAGTCACTTAGCTTTTGAATGTCTCAGTTTCCCATTTGTAAAATGGAGACTAAGTGTCTATTCAACCTCCTTTTTAGACTGTAAAACCATAAGGAACGGAGATTGTGGACAATGCTTGGCACATAGTAAGGACTTAAAAAATACTATTTTTATTATTATTATCAGGGAGAACCCTGTAAGATCCTTGAAGTCAGGGATCATATCTACCAATTCTATCATATTAGTCTCTCTCAAGTGCTTGTACAGTGCTCTACACACTGTGAGTGCTCAATAAATGCCAATGATTGATTGTGCTAAATCTCAAACTGCCTCAGGCCCTTATCTTCCACTGTATTGTCCTCTTGATCAATCCTCAGATCTGAAGTCTGGCAGTGAGCTGAGAGTACTTTATAATAGAAGTAATAATAATAATAATGATATTTAAGTGCATACTAAGTACATTTTAAGTGGATCTAAATGCATGAGAAGTGGCTTGGTGTAGTGGATAGAGCACGGGCCTGGGAGTCAGAAGGTCATGGGTTTCAATTCCAACTTTGCCACCTTGTCTGCTGTGGGACCTTGGACAAGTCACTTCACTTCTCTGTGTCTCAGTTACCTCAACTGTAAAATGGGGATTGAGACTGTGAACCTCACATGACACAGGAACTGTGTCCAACCCAATTTGCTTTTATCTACCCCAGCGCTTAGTACAGTGCTGGGCACATAGTAAGTGCTTAATAAATAACATAATCATTATTATTACTATTTTCCAAGCACAGTTCTATTAATCAATCAGTTGTCGAATGCAGAGTACTGTAATAAGCATTTGGGTATGTAAGTACAATAGAATTAGCAGGCACATTCCCTGCCCATAATGAGTTGCAGTCTAATCTTCGATACAGTTTGAGCAAATTGGGCCCAATCACTGTCCCTCATGAGACCTATAGCCTGAACAGCACTGGTCAATGTGAAATATCAAAAGACAGACTTACCGAAATTCCCATTGGTGAACTGCTCCATTTTGATCCATCTTTAGTGAGAGCTGTGTGTTTTCATAACATACACAGGCCTTTTGGATGTTTGGAAGTTGGCGAGGGAATTGAGGAAATGGAAAAGACAAACTCTGCAACACATTTAACCGTAGCTTCTGGGATATCAAATAACTTTAATGCTAATGGGTTTGTAGGCATAAGATAAAACTAATGGCATAGTTAAGTCTCACACAGTAGAAAAGCAACCCCGAGGGTCTTTCGTAAACCTCAGTTTTCTCTTTCTAAAATAGGAACAGCATTGATTTTTCGAGAGGTTGGTTGTGAGAAATAATTTTTGAAGGTGATCGGGAAGAACTTTCCAAATGAGCCTTATGCTACCAATGAATTGAGGGATAAAAGTTTACATTTGGGAGGCAAATTAACTACCTCTATTCATTGGACTGGAGCAGTAATCTAACTGGACCAGAGAGGCCTGAAAGAACCAATTCACACACAAAGCTCAGCAAATTTACCTGGTTTCACTAGGAAGATGTGATATTTTCAGTTATTCATCTTTTGTGAAATAAATTTATAAAACTCAATATATTACCAAACTGATTAATATCACATGCTACTGGGAAATGTTTGCTATCTTTATTGGATAAACATATACTCTGTCTCTACTGGAATCAGAAGACTCAATAGAGAATGCGTGCTTGTGCATGTGAGAGAGAAGTGTTGTAATTTTCTTTACTCAGTGGTCTATTTCTTGGAAAAATATATCATCATTTTGAAATAAATCAAGAGAAACATATTAGATTAACCTCATTCAATTAAATCATCATGAAAACTGCATTATCATTCATGTGAAAAATTGCCAATAACTTTCTCAAGGATAGAAAAGATGCACCTGGATATTCTACTGCAGCTCACTTTTCAATTATCTTATGGGAATTACCACAAAAATCCACTTTAATATTGATCAAAAAGAGCTGAAGTATAGTTGATATTTTTTCAGAGATTCTTCTTTGTATGTAATCTTTATGCTGCATTTACCCAAAATTAAGTACTTGATTTATTCACAACCACATTGGAAAAAAAATCAGTGGGTGCTTGTAGTGTTTACCTGACACCTTTTGAAAATTTGACACATTTTTCAAAAAAAAAATCTGGTAATACTTTTACATGTGGCAGATGGTGTTTTGCCTATCTATACTGAAGGAAATGCAGTTGATCTAAAATCCATCTAAAATGTACTGACATCCAAAATCCACAATCCACTACGGTGTAGCCATTGAACATATTTTCCCTCATATCTTCCCACCAGATTTAAGCAGCATACAAACATTAAAGTAAACGTTTATTATAGTTTATCAGTACTTTTAATAGTTTCTTTGCCAACCACTTGCCCAAGTCCTCATTCTGTCCTGGAGCTCCCTTCTCTTTCATCAATTAATCAATCAACCAATCATATTCACTGAGAGCTTGCTATGTGAAGAGCACTGTACTAAGCCCTTAGGAGAGTACAACAAAATTATCAGACAAGGTCCCTGCCCCGAATGACTTACAGTCTAGAGAGGGATACAGCCATTAAGATAAATAAGTGATTTATAATATATAATATAAATATATGTACATAGGTGTTCGGGTCACGGTTTGAAGTGCATAGATGGTACAGAAGGGAGAGTAAGCTGTGCAAAAGAGGGCCTAATCAGGGATGGCCTCTTGGAGGAGAGGTGACCCTAGCAATGCTGTGAGCGGACCAACAGACCACCATTCACTGCACATTGAAAGTCTTATTAAAATCACTTGTCTTTTAGCAGTTCTTCCCCAAATGAGCTCTCATCTCCCTATTCTCTCTCCTTCCTGCATCTGTGTTTGTACTCTCTAAGCACATGATATTCACTCCACCCTCTCCCCAATAGCATTTATGCACATTCATTTATCTTTAATGTTGTCTCCCCCTCTAACAATAATAATAATAATTGTTTACTGTGTGTCAAGCATTCATTCATTCAGTTGTATTTATTCAGCACTTACGGTGTGCAGAGCACTGTACTAAGTGCTTGGGAAGTACACTTCAACAACACATAGAGACAATCCTGGTTCATAATGGGCTGACATTCTAAAAGGGGAGAGACAGACATCTAAACAGGCATCAGTAGCATCATTATAAATAAATAGAATGATATATATATATATATATACATACATTATTAATAAAAATAAATAGAATTATAATTATATGCTTAAGTGCTATGGGGAGGGGGGTAGAGTAAAGAGACCAAGTCTGGGCAATTGGGAGGGGAAGGGGAGTAGAGGAAAAGGGGAGCTAAGCTTTGTACTAAGTTCTGAGGTAGGTGAAAGATAATAAGGTTGGACACATTCCCTGTCCTACATAGGGTTCATAGTCTTAATCCATAATTTTAGAATGAAATAACAGACATAAATTCAGTCACTTGTCCAAGGTCACACAGCAGACAAGTGGTGGAGTTAAGATGAGAACCCAGGTTTGTCCTCTTTCCACTAAGTTATGCTGCTCTAAGCTTCCTATGAACAGGGAACATGTCTTCCAACTCAGTTATATAGGAATTGGATCCTCCCAAATACTTAGTACAGTGCTCTGCACCTAGTAAATGCTTAATAAATTCCAATGATTGATACATACCAAAAGCATTAAAATGTGATAGACTCTAAAGCATGAAAGGGTATCTTTGAAACACAACTGATGGGCCAAATTAAATGTACAAAAATACACTTTTTATTTGGACACAATAATTGAAGAAGGTGATCCTCTACTGTTCTGCATTTCACATACTGCAGCACATAGAGCTGCTTTTTAAAATATCCCAGTGTTTAGAGTCAAATATAGGGCTCTACTCATGAAGTGTCTTTTTTTTTTATATATATGGTCTGGAGAGCCTGGAACTTGGCATCAAAATGTGCGCTTCCATCCAGGTCTACTTAGCAATTGCCTTGGTCCTTAACCTGAAAACTCTCTTGCTTTAAGTTGTGTAAGAGGATAATTAAAAAGACAATAGTGATACTGGATAAGCAAGGATTGCCGACCTTTTATGTATCTTCACCATCTTCCACAGCATTTATCTATCACCTTTTGTTTTCAGAGTAGTACATTAGGCATTTTGGAACATGCAATAAGATTTAGTCACAATTACTGCCTTTGAGAAACTTTAATCTAATGTGAAAGGCAAATGGAGAATACCTAAAGAATAAGAGCAAAGAAGCAATTTTTCAAAACATTACTTGTTTTTCAAAACAAGTAGAGAGATTCAAGGGCTCTTGTCAAATTACACCCATGTATTCTTCCCAGCATTATTACAGTGCTTTGCACACTAACTGCTTAATAAATAATATTACCATTATTTGAGTGCTGAAGGCTGATAATTTAGTAAAATTATCTGCATAATTGATTGGTTCCCCAATTCTTTTTCTGGTGAAAATCTGTTTTAAGAATGATCATAGCCACATTTTTCAAACTTTTGCCTTATTTTTATCCATATGATGGTCAGTAGGATGAAATGACAGTGAATTTGACAATGAGGAGAACACTTAGAGTTCTAAATAGAAAGATATGGAATAGATGCAGAATTGTGATCAGTCCAATCAATTGATATTTGAGTGCTTACTGTCTGACCTTACACTTGGATCTATGGCCTTTGGGCATTTGATATTGACTCCACTCTCAATCCCACAGCACTTACGTGCCTACCTCTAAATTGTAAATTATATTAATGTTATTCCCCCACACCCAGACTGTAAGCTAGCTGTGGTCAGAGAAGATATCTGCCAACCCTGTTGTACTGTGCTCTTCATGATTGTATGTCTCTATAGCCCCATCCTAAATGATTGGGAAAGTAGTAAGAATAATTATAATTATGTACTTCAATCATATTTACTGAGTGCTTACTGTGTGCAGAGCACTGTACTAAACACTTGGAAAGTAAAATACAGCAATAGAGACAATCCCTGCCCACAAAGGATTCACAGTCTAGAGGACTGTTGAGCACTTACTATGTGTGAAGCACCATTCCAAGTGCTGGGGTAGATACAAGTTATGTTGGATGCAGTCTGTCTCACATGGGGCTCACACTTAATTCCCATTTTACAGATGAGGTAACTGAGGCACAGAGAAGTTAAGTGACTTGCCCAAATTCCCACAGCAGACATGTGGTGGAGCTGGAATTAGAACACAGGTCCTTCTGACTCCCAGGCCCATGATGGATCTACTAAGCCCTGCTAGTTGTCAAGAACAGTGCAACAGATTTGGTAGATTCGATCCCCTCTCACAAGGAGTTTACAGTCCAAAGGGAGAGACAGATATTAAAATAGATCAGGATAAGGGCAGTAGTGGAGTATAAGAATATCCACATAAGTACTGTAGTTCAGTTCTGATTTATTATCAAACTTTGTAAATCTCCCAGTGGGAGGTAGCTGCCTTAGTTAATTCCAGAAAACACCAGGAATGGTAGCCCTTATTGAATAAAATACCCTTGACTTCCTCAGTCCATTCCTGAGTTATTCTTCTAGATATTTCTATTTAATAAAGGAAGTGAAATCCTGAGAGTACGCAGAGGAAAAGTCATAAGGCTAATCAGAGGGCTAGCTCTTAAAATATTTTCCAACTCTAATGTGCAACCATGGAATTAATGGAAGAACACTGATCCAATTTCCTAGGAATTATTTACTTGTTAAGTAAAGGTTTAATTGACATTTACTTTCTTGTGAGGTATATCCCTTCATTTCATCCCTTAATAATTTGAAAACATAGTGCCCTTATTCTTACAGGCTTATTGATGGTACTCATCTTTGCATCAGTTTCTATGGAGATGCTAATTCTTGTGTGGAGGGGGAGGCAAGCCTGATTTTTCCTTTTCTGTGGCTTTCTAAATGCTTTTTGTCTTCTCACATGCAAAAATAAAATTATGTGGTTTTCTTGGGGAAGAGTATAGATTATATGTTCAAATTATATTAACACTTGATGAATCAGTACCAAAACTATGTATTTTGTAATTAGTGTCCTGTGTTCAGGTTTAAAACTCTAATTTTTTTTAATGTAACTAATTTTTTTAAAATTCACCCTATATTAGTATTCGACAGAGATTATGAAGTTAAATTCATATATTCTCTCTCTCCGGCCTTTCCCGCATACCTATTCACAAAGCCTTTATGTCTCAGATGCAACATCATATACTGCCATCCATCCACCAACTCACTTGAATTTTTTTATGCTCAATATCTTTTGATCACTATTATTCAGTAATTGTTTTAGTGGATTTTCCTAATTCTCACTTTTTTTCCTTGTATCCCTTTGTTCCTGTCTTTTGCTACATCTAGCATATGTCTCTTGATCATTTTCACTATTTTTGACTTTGCTCTCTGTAGCTTTATATTTGGATCATGTGTGTTCGTTCTCTGACCATGCCTTTCTCATTTTGCTAGAGAAAAAGGACTGATGGTCAGGAGACCTGGTTTTAATCCCATCTCTGCCATTTGTCTGTTATATAACGTGGGACAAATCCCTTAACTTCTCTGTCCTCATGGGAAAATGGGACTTAAATCCCTCTTCTTTCTACCCACTATAGTGAGCTTCCTCTTTAATAGGGAAGATAGACAAATATATTTATATATAGAATAATTGTTCATTCATTCATTAGTATTTATTGAGCACTTACTATGTGCAGAGCACTGTACTAAGCGCTCGGAAAGTACAATTTGGCAGCAGATAGAGACAATCCCTGCCCATTGACGGGCTTACAGTCTAATTGGGGGAGACAGACAAAAACAATAGCAATAAATAGAATCAAGGGAATGTACATCTCATTAACAAAATAAATAGGTTAATAAAAATATATACAAATGAGCAGATGAGCACAGAGTCTCTACAATTGATTAATGAATATATTCATACCTGTATGGATGTTTGTTATATATGCTGGAAAGGGTTATAAACGAGGAGTAACCATAGGGCTGATAGGCTAATGGTGTTGGAAATTAATGGAAGATGATTTGATGTGGAGTTAGGGTTTTAAGGGAATTTGAACATGAGGAGAGCAGTTGTCTCTTGTGGGCATCTCCTGAGGGACAATTAGAGATTATTTGGGGATTAAAAAAAAGAGCAGCCTGGGCAGTGATTGGTGAAGATTGCTGATAGAGATTGCTGATAAGAGTGATGAAGAATGTTGCTGGAAAGTTTTGAGGTTGATTGCGAGGAGCTTTTCCTTGATGTGAAAGGATATGGAGAGCTATTGGATAATTTTGAGAGGAAACACATTTGCTCAGAAATATGTAAAGAAGTTGATCAATGAAGAAGTGTGATATCAATCAATGGCATTATTGAGCAGAGCATTACTGGTATTATTGGATGCAGAGCACTGTTCTAAGGTCATGGGAGAGTACAATACAACTGAGTTGGTAAACTCTTAGGCTTACAGTTTAGGGGAGGAGACAGACAATAAAATGAATTATAGATAGGTACAGAAGTGCTACAGGGGAAAGGGTGGAATGAATACCAAGTCAATCAATCAATGGTATTTATTGAGTGCTTACTATGTGCAGAACACTGTACTAAGCACTTGGAAGAGTACAATACAACAAATTTTTTTATGGCTTTTGTTAAGTGTTTACTATGTGCCAGACTCTGTACTAAGAGTTGGGATAGATACAAGTTAAACAGGTTGAAAACAGTCCCTGTCCCACTTAGGGCTCCTAATTTTAATCCCCATTTTACAGATGAGGTAACTGAGGTACAGAGAAGTAAAGTGACTTGCCAAAAGTCATCCAGCAGATGAGTGGTGGAGTCAGGATTAGAACTCGTGTCCTTCTGACTTCCAGGCCCATTATCTCTCCACTAGTCCACATTGCTTCTCTGAAAGTGTTCTCCCAGCACCCTTAGTTTATCAGCCTTATGGTACCTCTAGAATATAAACTTTTACAGCCCTTGGTTATATGTCACACACATACACACAAGAATGATTCTGTGCAGAAATTAATTGTAGAGACAATTAGACACATTCCCTGCCCATACCAAACTTACAATCTAGAGGGTGAGACAGGCATTGATACAAGTATTTTAAAATACATAATTTAGAGTTATGTACATAAGTGCTATGTGTTGGGGAGTGGTGGGTGAATATTAAATACCCAAAGGCCACAGATCCAAGTACTTAGGCAATTCTGAAGGAAGAGGGAGTAGGGGAGATGAAAGTTTAGGTAGGAAAGGCCTCTTGTAGGTGATGGGGTTTAAATAAGTCTTTGTAGGTGGGGGCAGTCTAATTCTATTGTATATGAGGTAGTTCCAGGACAGTGGAAGGGAAAGCCCATATCCTTGGCATTATCCCTAACTCCTCTCTGTCATTCACTCCACATATTCAATCCATCACTAAATCTTGTTTGCTCCACCTTCACAACATTGCTAAAATCCACCCTTTCCTTCCAACCAAACTGCTACCACATTAATACAGTCATTCATTCTATCTCTCCTGGATTATTGCATCTGCCTCCTTGCTGACCTCCCATCCTCCTGTCTCTCCACACTGCAGTCCATACTACACTCTGCTGCCCAGTTCTTTTTACTACAGAAACAATCCACACTTGTCACCCTGATCCTCAAAAAACTTTGGTGCCCATCTCACCTCCGCATCAAACAGAAACCCCTTACCATTGGCTTTAAAGCACTCCACCACCTTGCCCGCTCGCACTTCACCTCACTTCTCTCCTTCTACAACCCACTGTGCACGTTTCAGTAACCTTCTCCCTGTGCCTTAATATC
This sequence comes from Ornithorhynchus anatinus, assembly GCF_004115215.2. Taxonomy (NCBI): domain Eukaryota; kingdom Metazoa; phylum Chordata; class Mammalia; order Monotremata; family Ornithorhynchidae; genus Ornithorhynchus; species Ornithorhynchus anatinus. The sequence continues at coordinate 139,354,163 of NC_041728.1, forward strand.
ACCTGTTTTGCCACCTATCCCTCGTCCACGTCTTGCCTCTGGCCTGGAACGCCTTCCCTCCGCTAATCCAACAGAAAATTACTCTCCCCTACTTCAAAGTCTTATTGAAGATGCATCTCCAAGAGGCTTTCCCAGACTAAGCCCCACCTTTCCTCATTCATTCATTCATTAATTCATTCATTCAATCGTATTTATTGAGTGCTTACTCTGTGCAGAACACTGTACTAACCACTTGGAAAGTACAACTCGGCAACAGAGACAACCCCTACCCAACAACGGGCTCACAGTCTAGAAGACCTCTTTCTTCTCCCACTCCCTTCTGCAATGCTATGACGTGTTCCCTTTGCTCTCCGCCCATCCCAGCCCCTTAACACTTACGTTCCTATCTGTAATTTTATTTATTTGTATTCATGTCTATCTTCCCCCATCCCCCCCGGATGTGTGGAAGGGAATATGTCCGTTTATTGTTGCTTTGTACTCTTCCAAGTATTTAAGTACAGTGCTCTGCACACAGTAAGCCCTCAATAAATATGATTGAATGAATTAATAACATTGGCAAGGAGTAAGTGGTGTTATTTACAGTGATGGGCAAGAAGAGAACCCAAAAAGGGTTTGGGTGGAAAGATGGACATGCTAAATTGGGTGTGGCAGTTGAACATCCAAGTAGAGATGTCCTGAAGGCAGAGGAAAAAGAAAAGGGGAAACCGGCTGGAGCTGAAGATTTTGAAATCATCTGAGTAAAGATGGTAGTTGAAGCCATGGGAGCAAATGAGTTCTCCAAGGGAGTGAATTTAGATGGAGAATAGAAGGGGACCCAAACTAAGCCTTGAGGGACTTCACAGCTAGAGTGTGGGTGCCAGAGGAAGAACTTGCAGAAGAGACTGAGAATAAATGGCCAGAAGGATGAGAAGACAGTGTCAGTGAAGTCAAGGTTAGATAATGTATCCAGGAGAAGGGATTTGTCCACATAGTCAAAGGCAAGTATCAAAATGTCATTAAAATCATGTCTCTTCCAAAATGCTTTCCATGACTAAACCCCCATCTCCCCTGCTCCCTCTTTCTTCTGGATCACCCTGGCACTTGGATCTGTACTTTCTATTCACCCCACCCCCAGCCCTATACCATAGGTATGCACGTCCTTAATTTATGTCTCTCCTTCTAGACTGTAAATTCCTTGTGGGCAGATGTGTCTCTGTGATATTGTACTCTCGCAAGTGCTTAGTACAATGCTCTGCACACAGTAATTGCTAAAATATAGTTGGTTAAGGAAAATCAGAATGGAATAGAGGCCAGCGGATTTGGTCAGAGGTTCATTGGTGACCTTAGAGAGGATAATTTGCATGGAACAAAGTGGGCAGAGGCAAGATTGGAGGGTCTCAAGGAGAGAATTGGAGAAGCAATGGAGGCAGAGGGTGGAGACAACTCGCTGAAGAAATTTGGAGAGGAATGGTAGGAGGGAGCTGAGGCAATAACTGGAAAAAGCCATGGGGCCAAGGGAGAGAGGGAGCAATGGGAAAGAAGCTACAGGAAAATAAATGTGTAAAGAGAGGGGACAAGTGTTTTGATAAGGCATCAAGAAGGGGGTAGGAAGTAAAGGGGAAGAGGGTAGATTTATAAGAGCAGGTGGGAGAGTCAGAGGGGGGCTGGCAGTGGGAGGGACTGGAGAGAGCAGGAGAGGTTTTACGAAGATCACACCTGATGATTTCAATTTTATCAGTGAAGTATGTGGCTATGTTATTTGGGCAAGAGATGATGGGGGCAAGAGAACAGGAGGTTTGAGGAAGGAATTAAATGTCTAAAACAGACATTTTACAGAAGAGGAAACTGAGGCACAGAGAAGTTAAAATCACACAGGAAAAGGGCAGAGTCAGATTTAGAAACCAGATCCTTTAACCAGGTTTTTGGGGAAAAAAATCAAAAGCAAAGTTTTATCCCCCATTCATATGATTTTTTCATGTGATTTTATGCATGCATTTGAATATATGGCTTAGATTTTGCCTTCACTATACATCCAGTTTTATATCTGACATAATCTAATTCACTAACTTTTAGAGTTCTATTGATTATGTGTCACTGCAATATAGTGACTATCTAGATATACATACATAAATATATCTTAATAAATATCTGGCTATATGAGAACAGAAAAGAGGTTTCTAAATTTTTTGAGAACTGAGACTATAGGAATAAGTGGGAAAATACCAAATAACATTTATAATTGAAGAACATCATTTCATGTGTTAAATGCTAATACCTAATCCATGGAGACTGTGTCATATTTTGCAGTTTAGGTACTTTTAAGTGGCACAAGGTCTTTCAACATAATTAGGAGAGAATATTGAGTCTAGCCTGATATATGGAATTTATCATTAAATTTAGAGGCTTCTTTATCTCTGTGAGTCTAATCATGTGTGCAGAAGACTAATTGTTAATGGCAAGGCCTTTATTGCTCATAGCTTTCTTTTATTTTAAATGAAATGGTCTGCTTTGTGAGAAATAATTAGGTTTTATAGTCCTACCTACATAGCGTCTTTTGTTGAATGTCTTATGGTTTTGCCAATTCAGATCCCGAGAGCAATTAGAGCCAGTGGCAGTACTATTTCCTTAAATCACACACATATTGTGTTATTGCCTCCTTTTCTTTGTTACTGAAGTAGCAGCTTGAGATAACTTCTTTTTCTTATGAATACACTTAGTAATTGTTAATCAATGTGATACATTTGAATTTCTGGACACAGACTAGGAATTACAATATATTTTGAAAATACAAGGTATTACCTTTCTCATTTTTATGATGGTTGCTATTTGAACTGTAGAAAAAAAAGTATAAATTACTTTTCAGTAATGTATTTTGTAACTTAAATTTCATTAAGCTAAAATAAGTAATTGTTCTTAGATGTTCTACAGCTTTGAAAGTTATGAATATAGATTAAATTTTTAATTAGAATACAGTTGGTGCCTTTTCTAGTTTTCACTATGCATTTTGGAACTCTTTGAGGAATTAGGTCATATTCTTCTAAAAATGTTTGTCCGTATGGAATGTGATTGGAAGAGCATGCATGCAGTATCCATCTGGGTGCGTATGTTATGTTAGTTTTCCTTAATGAAGAGTTTGTCAGGAATCTAATTCCTCATTATTGAAAACCTCTATCAGAAATTAACATATTTCTTGGTAATTGTTTAATGCTGAAGCAAATTATGAAGATGATGTAATCAGAATTATTCTAAGGGTGCTTTTTATCTGAGAGCTCAAAATTGTGATAACCATTGTCTGTTGGAGGATTTTGAAATAATTTGTAAAGAAATCTTGTCCTATATTTCAGAATGACATATCTTGGCATGATGGTTATTTCTTACCCTATAGGGAGAAACAACTATAGGGATGCTTATAATGAGATGTGTGTCCTCTTCTTGCTGATTTTCAGTTAATGTATTTTTGTGTTTGGTCTTTCTTGCTCTTGAACACACCAGCTGCCATTTGCCAGAGAGTCATAATGAATCTATTTTGCAAAGCTTTTTGTTTTCGCTTGTAGGGAAAGCACTGACAATACTTTTCTAATTCTACTTGGAGGTAGTTGCTAAGGAAACGACACCAAGACTTCCAAAGGTTTTTGAAAACCTTAAATAAAATCATTTGCTTTTATCAACAGACCTAGGCTCTGGAATGGCTAAACAAAGTTACTGCCTGCGAAATGCACTGAGATATTGAGGCTATTCCATGACAGAGCAGTTGACAGATTCAATAATAATAACAATGATGATGGTATTTTTTTAAGCACTTACTATGTGCCAAGCACTGATTTAAGTGCTGGGTTAGATACAAGGTAATCAGGTTGTCCCAGGTGGGACTCAGTCTTAATTCCCATTTTACAGATGAGGTAATTGAGGCCCAGGGAAATGAAAGGACTTGCCCAAAGTCACACAAGCTGACAAGTGGCAGAGCAGGAATTAGAACTCATGACCTCTGGCTCCCAAGCCCAGGTCTTTCCACTGAGCCAAGCTGCTTCTCTGTGAAAATGTCTACCAACAATGGAATAAAGGAGAGTAGCTTATTTTATACTGTTAAGGTTGTGATATGTAGAATCTGAAGTCAGAACATGCTTCTTATCAGTGGAAAGCCTTTCCACTTAACAGTCTCTGACCATCAAAAAGAAATATTTGAAGCAGTCTTTGAGAAACAACATGGCCTAGAGGAAAGAGCATGGTCCTGGGAGTCAGAGCACCTGGGCTCTAATCTCAGCTCCACCACTCATCAGCCGTATGACCTTGGACATATCACTTCTCTGTTTTTTTCAGTTACCTGACTGTGAAATCGGGTTTGACAGAGAACCCCATGTGGGAAATGTACTGTGTCCCACCTGATTATGCTCTAGTACAGCACCTGGCACATAGTAAGTGCTTAACAAATACCATTAAATATACATGCACATAACCCAAAACAGTATGTACTAATTGCTGAATGCAAAACAAAAGAAATTAAAAACTGTGCTATTCAAGTACTTTCATCATAAACGTCATATTTATAAATTGTGTTGTGGATTTGTCTCAGAGTATGGGCTGACAATAAGCCTGAAGAAAAGAGATTGTGTATGATGTTATAGTCAGGAAGCCCTACACAAAACAGAGATTGTCTTTGGCAATATCAAGTATAACGCTCTCTTTTTCTGTATATGTATTACACTTTCCAATATTGCACAGATTGACAAGAAATACACCTTTTGGGACAACTGGAAATTAATTCCCTAACAAGTTGTAAACATAAGGTGTAGATCATTTCCAACCTCCTCTGTAGTTTTCAGAGGTTTTGTTACTACAGGATTCACCTCCAGCCTCTTGACAAGACCATATTTGGCATGAAATGTCAGAACAAGATTTACATTAATGTCTGTCTCCCCATCTAGACTGTAAGCTCCTAGAGGTCAGGGAACATGTCTAAAAACTGTTGTATTTTCTCCAAAGCACTTAGTACAGTGATCTGTATATAGTAAATGCTCAATAAACACAATTAATTGCTTCCAACCCCATTATTCCTTCTTCTTGGCAAATTTCAATTTTATCAATATGGAATATGGCCAGGGCTTTAAGGGCAAGACATGGTTGGGGACAGAGTATTTGAGGAGAGAGTTAAATATCTGGAATATGTGGCATGGGCAATGCGATTGAGAGTCAGTAAGGATGGAGAAGTGCTGTTACCAATCAGAAGAATTAAAGCAAGTGAGGATGAATTTTAGGTAGACAAGGACCTCCATATAGATGGATTTTTGCCTGCAGCATTCTGCAGTTCATGCACAAGAGTATAGGAAGTATACTGCAGAGGTGATCCAGGCCTGTAGGTTAGTAGATACAAGATCAACCAAGAGACAGCGGAGTGAGGGAGTTGAGTTCAGTGGAAAAGATGATGTTGAGGGTGTTGATTTACACATTAAAAGTAGGAGTTTTGTATATGAAGACATCTCTTCATCTTTTGATGGGAACGCAGAAGATTTATGGGGAGTGGGTGGGAGTAAAGCCAGGTGAGGAGGTTCTGTTAGGATAGAAGCACTTAGTACAAGTGCTTAGTACAGTGCTCTGCACACAGTAAGCACTAAATACAATTGGATGAATAGAATAAATTTTAGAGTTGCCTGCTGAGGAAGTCAAAGACTGTTAGGCCAGAGAAGTTGCTTTGGTGGCTCTGCCTGTAAAAGTTGGGTCCAATCAAGCAGACTTTCAAAACGTCTCTGAGTAGCAGTGTGCTGAAAAGCCTTTTCACACACAAACCTTTCTCTAGACACACAACCAGTCCTGATCCTATTGTCAGTTGCTTTGGGACATATTTTAGATAGGCCTAGATCTTGTATACACTCCTGACTGTTGGGTCTTCATGCACTTTATTTCACACTCAATAGTTTAGCATTAACAAATCACCTTTGTGATAACTGGCCAATTGTCCTAAGATATTATCAGACTTTAGTATGAGCAGTTTCCTAAGCAGGTGTTAAGTTACAGGAATGTATACACACACACACACACACACACACGCAAAGGGGTTCTTTTTCCTTTCATTAGAAATTATAGGAGTTCTGTGCATTTTTAATTTACACAGCAAATAGAAAGACCACTCTTAATTCAGGGGGGACTGCTTCAGTATGAAAATAAGATTCATTACTTCAGTGATATAAACAGATGGAAAAAAAAAACCTATCACTTCATATAATAGTATACAGAAATAGGTCATGGTGCAAATAGTCCTAAATAAGATGAATGTATAATTCCTTAATGATGTCATTTATGGAATTTTCTCATGAAGGTCTTTGTATGTGTTGTCAAATTAAAATAGTATTGGATCGTGGAAAAAACAAATTCACATAAAATCTTGATGTATTTGAATTTCGCTTGAAAACAACATTTCTAAAACTGCATTTGGCAGTTTTTGTTTTTGTAAAAAGATCTCAGACCAAAGTGCCAACTTGGCCTGGAGCAGTCAGAGGCCCAAGTCGTCCAAGCCCTCACCGACTAAAGTCCTGCCTGGACCTGGGACCAGCTTCTAGGTCATCTAGTTGGGTGGCGGTGAGCTCTTGAGACCCCCCTCTGTCAGTCAATCCATCAGGGATATTTAGTGAGCATCTCTGGAGCACTAGGTTTATGAGTGTATGACAGGGTCAGGTTCCCACCCTCAGCTATCCCAAGCACTCAGTCCAGAGCTCTGCACTTGGTAGACAGGAGGCCCCTTGAAGTATGGAAGCAGTGTGGTCTAATGAGTAGACCATCTGCCTGGAGTCAGAAGGATCTGGTTCAAATCCCAGCTCTGCCACTCATCTGCTGGGTGATGTTGGGCTGGTCACTTAATTTTCTGGGCCTCAGTTTCCTCATTTGTAAAATGGGAATTAGGACTGTAAGCCCCATGTGGGACATAGACTGGGTCCACCATGATTAGCTTGTATCTACCCTAGTGCTTAGTACAGTTCAGCACACATAGGTGTTTAACAAATAACATTTACCAAAAAAGTGGGTGGGGTTTTAGAAAGTAACATGAGAAGCTAAAGCTTCTAACTCTATGGCTAAAGAGTTCCAGAAGCCACAGCCAGAGATAGACAATTTCTATCATGTTGTGTTCTTCAACATGCTTAGTACAGTGCTCTGCATGCAGTGTTCAATAAATTATCCTGATTGAGGGGAGGAGAAAAAGTACAGAAATAAGAAGAGATGGGGGGTGAGGAGGAAGGACAAAGATGAAGGAAGGGCAGCGACAGAGAATCAGAGAAGCTTTTTATGTTATTTTTTAAGCACTTACTATGTATCAAGTAGTGTTCTAAGTGCTGGGTTGGATATACATTAATCAGAATAGATATAGTCTTTGTCCCACCTAGGGCTCACAGTCAAATTACGAGGGAGAAAAGGTATTTAATTTCAATTTTTCACCTGAAGCTCAGAGAAGTTAAGCGACTTGCCTAAGATTGTGTAGCAGACATTTAGTGGAGCCAGGATTAAAACACAGGTCCTCTGGCTCCCAGGCCTGTGCTTTATTCAGTGGACTATGCTACTTCCCTGTTCTTCATCCTCATATCTAATGAGGCTAGATAATCTGTGGTCCAGGGTGGGTGGCCACTGTTCACTGAGAGTGGATCTTTAATGTTCCTGGGAAGAGGAAGATTGGCAAAATTTGGCTATCAGCGTAATGGGGAGGTGGACACGAGTGGTTTTCTAGTTGGGGCCAAATGTGCTATGATATTTAGGTGTGAAAAGAGCAAGGCTCATCACAGTTCCTATAAGACAGGTAGTGGAGTGGCAAACCCTTTTAACTGCCTGTCAGGCTCATTTTGGCTGATTTTCTATGAAACTCCTGGCCTGCCCTCATCCAGTGATTGATAAAGAAATGTGTAGTGGGTATGGAGAGGTGGAATCTGCACCTCCCAAATGGCCCACACTTCATTCTCTGAGGATTTTATAGTGGGGTCTTAGACTTGCATTGAAAGTCATCACTATCTGGAATCAGATCGGAGCAGCAAAACACATCTAAACTGGGATGCATAATTTTATCAATTATTGGAGGATTTGGAAGATAAACAAAATTGTGATATCTTTGTTCTTGTTCAACAGAATGAAAAAAATCCCCAAACTACTTTTATCTAGTCAGTATTGGTGTTTTGCTTTCTCCTGCATGAGCTATTTTTGTTTGCATGCTTCTTTCTTTAATTTACATTTCAGGGTTGATAAAAAATCAATTGAAATAGAAGCCATGAAACACCAAGGTCTCCAGAGTACTATAAATCTTAATAGAAGAAATTAAATAGACAATCATGTTTGGGATATTTTCTCATCTAAAGATGTAATGCTATAGAGTTTATGCAATTCATATTTGTTTTCTTATCAAACCTTAAGTTCAAGAACTCAGTGCTTTGCACTGATTAGTTCATTCTAGTGCCATTTGTGATTGCCACTTTGTGATGTGATTATTACACATATATAGTATATATATAACATTTATGACATGATATATATGTATACATATTATGTGCATGTGCTATATGTAACTTGTATTTCTGTCCATATGAATATAAATAAGCCATTTGTTTATAGTTAGGTGCATGCTTTTTCTCTGTCCAAGATCATTTCTTATCATTTGGGCTTTGTTTCAAAAAAAAAAGAATATAAAATATAAATTCAGTAATACTTGTGGTATTTAGCACCAATTATTAATCAGTGGTATTTATTGAGTGCTTACTGTGTGCAGAGCATTGTCCTAAGAGCTTCAGGGAGTACAATGCAACAGAGGTGGAAGGTATTTTCCCTGCCCACAATGCGCTTACAGTCAATGCACCAAGAACTGTGGTAAAATAGAATCAGAATGAAATCAGACACAATATTCTGTCCTTTACAGAGCTCTCAATCTAGGATAAAAGAATAGGTAAATTAATAGGTAAATCTAATTAGGACACTAAAAACACACAGTATGCCTACTACCAATGCTAAACCCAATGGTCTATGAGGTAATGATTCAGTAATATTCCAAAATTATTTCACCATTGTTGAATGTTTAGGTGGTTTTGCTGCCTGTGTTTGGAAACGAAAGGCTCTGCAATTACAGTGTGTAATCAGTTCATAGTTCAAATGAATGACTTTTAGAGTAACAGACAGATTATCCTTGGTGACAAAGCATAGATTTTCTTAATAGTGACAAGTAAACTACCTAAATCCAAGGCCTGTTTATGTTAAAATTATCAAAGGTATCATATTTGGACCGTAAGACTGGCTTTTCAAGGCTGGAATTGCTACATAAAAATGGTGTGTGTGCGATTCAGTAATAAATGGGTTTGGCTATAACTCAAAGATGCCAATTAATTTGATTGCCCCATATATTTCTCAAACAGTAGACTGCCCTGATAATTGATATAGTGTATAGTTAATTTTACATATTAGGTACTCTAGGTGAATACAATAAAAATTATTTGGATAAGTACTATAACACATCATTCATATGCATTAAGTTAATATGAATTGGAAATAGAGATCATTACTTTTGATGAAATCACATGTCAGGTAATATTTTGCTTAGTAACCAGAAGGGGGCGCTGAGCACATGAGCGTTTGTAACTGTTTCCAGATATTAATAATATGTTGCATTTCACATCATCTGGTCAACACTTCTGGAAACATTTTCTCGGGCAAAATAATTATACTGTGTAATTCTGTATGACTGGGTTTTGCGATATTGACATTGTTCACTTATTACTGAAAAATTTTGGCACTAAAGGCTGAGAAGGCATGGGTTGGCATGTGCTGGTGATCTAGAGATTATAAAGTCTTTTGGAATATTTTTTTAAAAGCCTTAAATCCCGTCCATCCATGAGGAAATGTTCTTGCTTGGCTAGCACAATGTCTGGTGGGCTCTAGCTGTGAAGGGTGGCACTTTTGATGTGGTATGGCTTAAGTTCTCAAAAATATTTTGAAACTTGTATGACATTCAAGAGGGGAAATAAGGGAGGAACCTTATTCAGAGAGGAATTAGTCTCCATTTCCTTATTTTTTTTCTTCTGCTGAGTTGTAATTATGAAAAGGCATTTAAGTGCTTTCTAGGTGCCAAGTACTGTACTAAGCACCAGAGTAGATACAAGATAATATTCCACATGTGTCTCAGTCTAAAGAAGGGGGATAGTCCCATTTTGTGGATGAAGGAACTATTGTACATAGAAGTGAAGTGACTTGCTCAAGGTAAACATAGCAGACAAGTGGTGGAGCTGGAATTCGAATCCAGGTCGTCCAACTCCCAGGTCAGTGTTCTTTTCACTAAGTCATTCTGCTTCATACTGTATATATATTCTTCAATGTGATGCCATCATACTAAGTGAATACCAAAAAGCAATGGTGTTGATTTTTTATCCTCTAGTGCAGGGTCCTTGGATGAATTTTGAAATATGTGCTGCTTGACTCCCCTTGACTTTTAGCGGCTTGACATTTTTCCAACTTTTTCCATTGGTTTAGAACAACCTTCAACTTTCACTCTAAAAGGTGCACTGCCAAATCATTAAAATTCCATTTCAGGACTGATTTTTATAAATCTAGAGATATATAGAATCCAATTGATAGCACCTTTATTGGAGAGTTTTTGTGTGCCAGGTGCTGGAATAGATACCAGATGACATCAGATACAGTCCAAGTCCTATATGGGGCTCACAAGCTTCTTATTCTGATTTTGCAGATGAGGAAACTGAAGCGCAGAACAGCTAAGTAATTTCCCTGAGGTCACACAGCTCGGTCGACTGTAGAGCTGGTATTGAAAGCTGTTTTTTTTTTTAACTCTTTAAATGGTATTTATTAAGCATTTACTATGAGCCAGGCACTGTAATAAGCATTGGGGTTAGATACAAACTAATCAGGTTGGCCACAGTCCATGTTCCACATGGGTTTCCTCACTTCCAGAAGTTTATTCTTCCACTTAGCTCTGCCTCTGTGTCAAACTAATGGATTCCTTTTTCTACACTTTCTGACTTGTCTGTCACATTGAGTCCATGTGCCTACTTGACTGTCATGTTTGAGTGTCATGGTAGGAGCTCAGTACACCTTAAGCAAATGAAAATAAAAAATACTTATGAAAATTTTTTTTTTCAAATTTCAGAAAGAAAATACATATTTAAAATGTATTTAAAATGTAAAATGAAGAATGTCAGGAAAATAGTAAACACTGGCTCTCACCTTGAATTCCTGGATGGCAGTGATTGTGTGCTTCTGCCCTGCTTTCCCAAGAGATTAGTACAGTGCCTGAAGTTCAGTAGGATTGTCTCCATCTGTTGCTGAATTGTACATTCCAAGTACTTAGTACAGTGCTCTGCACACAGTAAGCGATCAGTAAATATAATTGAATGAATTGAATGAACTTAACAGATACTTTGGTGATGAAGGCAACATTTGTTAAATCATTCAGTTACAAGAGAAGCAGAATGGTGTAGTGGATAGGGCACGGGCCTCGTAGTCAGAAGGTCATGGATTCTAATTCTGGCTCTGCCACTTGTCTGCTGTGTGTGTGATCTTGGGGAAGTCACTTCAATTCTCTGGGCCTCAGTTCTCTCTCCATAAAGTGGGAATTGACACCGTGAGCCCCATGTGAGACAGGGAATGTGTCCAACCCGATGTGTTTGTATCCAGCCACCTGGCACATAGATAAGTGCTTAACAACTACCACAACTATCGTTATTATTATTACTATCTCAGTCATATTGTATTTGAATTTGGATTTAATTTTAGCACTGATTTAAGGGAAGATAGGCATGATCCTGAAACACACAAAAAATGTCAAAGCAAGTCAATTCAGTGTCAATTCAATTCGAAGTTGAAAATAATATTTCAATTGAAAATGAATTCTGAAGGAAAGCTCCACTATTTTGCTTTAATGTAGTTTCCATTTCTTCTTTTTTCCTTTAACACTGGTTTAAAGATATTGTCCAGAGAGAGCTCTACCTCCTAAGAAGATTCTCAGAGTTGAATATTGGAAAGAGTGACTTTTCTTAAAGCTTAAATCAACTACCTGTCAACTATGCTTCCCTAAAGAATCTCAGTATTCTTTTATGTTGTCCTATTGTAGTTTTCATGCAGCATTTTCTTTAAAATATTATGACATAAACCTTTAAATTATATATATGCACATCAATGATATTTATTGAGTACTTTGTGCAGATTACTCTACTAAGTGCTTGGGAGAGTACAGTAGTGTTAGAAGAGATGACCCTTATGGAATTTACAATCTAGTGAGGGAGCCCTTCATTCAAGTGAATACAGGAATGTATGGAGCACATTCTAGGCTGAGAGCTTGTTGTAGTTAGGGAATAATCACCGTTTATTGTTGCACTGAACTTTCCCAAGTGCTTAGTATAGTGCTCTGTACACAATAAGCACTCAAATACAATTAAATAAATATTTACACTTCAGTTGTGGTGCAAAATAAGAATTCAATTTATTTTACGACATTTGTTACACACTTACTCTGTGCCTGGCACTGTACTAAGTGCTGGGGTAGATATAAACTAATAAGATTGCGACACAGTCCCTGTCCCAAATGAGACTCACAGCCTTAATTCCCATTTTACAGTAGAGATAATTGAGGCACAGAGAAGTTGAGTAACTTGCCCACGATCACACAGCAGTCAGGTGACAGAGTTGGGATTGGAAACCAGGTACTTCTGATGCTCAGGCTCATGCTCTAGGCCATGCTTCTTTTGACCATTTGGACTGTCTCAATGGTTTTACTTGAAATTAGCCTGTATAGACATTTCTACAAATTACCTTATTTCCTGAAATGATATTTATATTAAAAGGCCTATCAGATGCAGTGTGATACGTCAATTATTTTGTTTTAATTGACATTGTTTTTAATTTGTAGAGGTTAAAATATAGTTTATATATGTTTATTAATCTATCATGCAAGATTAATGGATAATGTGACTATTCTTAACACTGTAAGAAAGTCCCAAAGTAGAACAGTTGATCATTTTTAACAGATGGTAATCTGTTAATATGCTAAAAAAGTACATTGTTATATCCAGGTATCTTTGAAGCAGAACAAGAGACATTTCCTCTCAATAAAAAGAAAGTGCATTATGAAGTTCCACAGGCAGTAGCAAATCAAATAGATTAATGATTTTAATGCCTCAAATTAGTTTACAAAAATATAAGGTTAGTCTCTTCAGTTTTTAAAGAAATGTCCTACTTCTTTATTTGTTTATCTTTACAATATAGATTACAATATAAATTCATAATTTGCCGATATTAATGAAGGAATAACATAAATTGTTGATGAATCACATAATTGATTTCAATTCATAATAGGATTTCTTTCCTTATTTTAGCATTTAATTTTAAAATCCTGATGTTCAATTGAAATATTTGTCTTGGTATTCTGAAAATAAATTTATTGAGGTTCAGTTATGTAATATGAAGCCTACAATTTAACTGTTGTGTAGTACAAACAAAAGAAATTACAAAGGTAAACACAAGTGTCTGGAGATGTCCTATTCATAACAGATAACTTCACTATTACATATCTAATTTTTAGTTGTAAAATCAGGCATCTAATTGTTGAGTTTTTTCTTAACCTAATTCTATTCCTTTTCATCTATTCTCATTCTCTCTATAACCTTTGACCCTTTTATAGGGCAGTCTGCTTAACCAGAGGTGGTTTTATTTCTCATCCACTTTTTCAGCCTTCATATGTGTTATTTATGAAAAATTTCAGTTACTCTGTTGATGTTTGCACATGAGATCTAAGCTGAGTGAGACTGTTCTAATGAGGAAGTTTTAGTAACCAATATTCTAGTTGTTAATAGTACTTAATAGTTATTGTTATTATGGGGTTTTTTATGCATTGTCTGCCTATCTTGGAAGATGCCACTGACTATGCAATTTATTGTGTGTGTGTGTGTGTGTGTGTGTGTGTGTGTGTGTGTTAGAGAACAGGTCATTGATGGGTCCTCAGTCCTGGCAAAATCATGCCCCTCATTTCTTGATACTTATGACACTTCTTCTGGAAAAGAACGGCTCTTTTTTTGATTGCCGTATGCCATTCTGGTCTAGATATGGCAACTGATTCCCAGCTTTCAGATGGCATGCAACATTGTGTCAAGATTTGTTTTACCATGTCCATAAAATGTTTTCTCTTTTCTCCTTGCTTCCTATTTCCCAATTTCAGCTTGCCATCCAAATAGCTGTTTGAGTATTCTGTTTGCAGAGCCCTGTACAAAGCACTGGGAAAGTGCACAAGTGGGAATAGACACAGACCTTTTCTGTCAAGGGGATTAAAATTCATGTTGGCCTTCATTTTCCTCATATGTCTCACCTGGGATAGCTATGTTGAGGTAGCTTCAAAGCTTGGAAACTAATTTTGATCCATAATTTGTTTTTTTGCAATCCTGCCCTGCCACTGAAAGTTGAGTATGAACTGCAAATGACTCTACTGAAGGTGGTTAAGAAGTTAGATGAGACATTTATTAAGGATCCAGACTTTATATTCTTAGAGCAATTTGGACAGCACAGCAGATCTGTAGGCCTTGAGTTTGACCTGGACCCAAATACCTTACTGCTGTCAAATTCTTCATGACAGTCTCCCCCTAAAATTGTTGGTATTCTTAATTCAGTTTTCTACTTTATGTCATTGGTCAGTGTGCTAACTAGATAATAGAATTCTGTGACAGGTTTTAGCTCTGTGTTGCCTTCTATTTTCTCTCTACACCCACTCCCTTAGAAAACTTGTTCACTTCAATGGCTTCAACTACCATCTCTGTGAGGGTGATTCCTCAAACCTACATCTCCAGTCCTGATCTCTCTCCTTCTCTGCAGTCTCGTATTTCCTACCAACTTCAGGAAGTGCTACTTGCATGTTTTACTACCTCAAATTGAACATGTCCAAAAGAAACTCCTCATATTCCTTCCCCCACAAACCCTACCCTTTCCCTGACTTTCCAAACATTACAGCACCAACACCCTCCCCATCTCACAATCTTGTAACTTTGTTTTATCCTAAACTCACTTCACACACACATTCACTCTGTCACCAAATCCTGTCAGTTCAACTTTCACAAAATCACCAAAATGAATCCTTTTCTCTCCATCTGAACTACTACCATGTTAATCCAAACACTTATCCTACCCTGCATCAGCCTCCTTGTTCCTTATCTCCTGTTTCTGCCCACTCCAGTCCATACTTCACTCTGCTGTCTGGATCATTTTTCTACAGAACTGTTCAATTAATGTTTCCCCACTCCTCAAGAATTGCCAATAGTCACCCATCCACCTCCACATCAGACAGCAATTCCATATTGTAGGATTTAAAGTACCCAATCACCTTTCTCCTCACACCTTATCTTCCTGATTTCCTACCACTGGGTAGTCGTCACACTTCGCTTCTCTTAATTCCAACCTACTCACTGTACCTTGAATTAGTCTATCTCATGTTTTACCCCTTTCCCCACCCTGACTCTGGCCAGGAATGTCCTCCCTCCCTCTTCTGACAAATGATCACTTTCTCCCCATCTTTAAAGCTTTACTTCATTCATTCATTAATCATATTTACTGAACTTACTGTATGCAGAGAACTCACTAAAACTACATTTCCAAGAAGCTATTCCCAACTAAGCCTCCATTTCTTCTTAGCCCACTCCCTTCTGCATCACCCTTGCACTTGGATTTGCATCATTTCTTCACCCCTCCCTCAACCCCACAGCACTTGTGTACATTTCTGTAATTCATTTATATTAACATATGTCTCTCTTCTAAGCTGTAAATTCATTATCAGCAGGGGATGAATCTGCCAACCCTGTTATATTGTACTTTCCCAAGTGTTTAGTACTGTGCTCTGCATAGAGTATGTGCTCAATAAGTACAATTGATCTCCAATATAATTTCATGGATATGTGTATGCTTCCCCGGTGCAGTCTTATATAGTAACTATGTGCATACACTGTCCTAAGTGCTGGGACATAAACATTACAATCAGATCAGACACAATTACTCTGGCAACGATCTTACAACAAAGGTGAGGAGCCCCCTGATGGAGAAGGACTATCAGTTAATGTATTTATTGAGCACTATGTGCTACTGCTGATGATTCATTCAATTATATTGAGCACTTGCTATGTGCAGAGCACTGTACTAAGCACTTGGAAAGTACAATTTGGCAACAGATAGAGACAATCCTCACCCAACAACGGGCTCACAGTCTAGAAGTATTTGTTAAGCTCTTACTAAGAGTTGGGGTAGATACAAGGTAATCAGGTTGTCCCAAGTGGGGCTCACAGTCTTAATTCCCATTTTACAGATGAGGTAACTGAGGCACAGAGAAGTTAAGTGACTTGCCCAAAGTCATAAAGCTGACAAGTGGCGGAGCTGAGATTAGAACCTATGACCTCTGACTCCCAAGATAACACTCTAAGCTATGCTGCTTCTGAGCTGTACGAAGTGCTAGAGAGAGTACAATACAATAGACTTGATGTACTGGTAGATGTATTCTCTGAGAGAGAAGTTAATATAAATAAATCATGGTATGTAGTGTTGTGGGACAGATGATGGGGTAAATATCAAGTGTTTCTAATTCCCACTTGCATATTGTCTCCTAGTGCTTAGTACAGAGCCCTCCACATAGTAAGCACTAAATTAAATACTATTACCACTACTAGTGTGATGTCTCAATAACTGATTGCAGCAATCTGCTTTTTCACCTCTCTTCTTGAAGATGATGATGATGATAATGCACAGTTTGAAGATAACACCATAATAAAGAAATGAGGTGATTCGATCAATGATTTTTACTGAGTGCTTACTGCATACAGAACAATAATAATGATGGTATTTGTTAAGCGCTTACTATGTGCCAAGCACTGTTCTAAGCACTGATCTAAACACCTGGGAAAGTATAATATAAAAGAATTGATAGGCACAATCCCTGCCCACTATCCTGCACCACTTACGGCACCTACACTCTAGAGAAGGAGACTGCTATTAATATAAATAAATTATATATATATACTATGCAGATTAGGGTTCGGGGAATATAAGTACTTAGTGGGTACAGACCCAAGGGCATGTATGCTGCAAAGGTAGAGGGAGTCAGGTAACAAAGAATTTAGGGAATTAGAGAAGGTGTTCTGGAGGTGATGTGACTTTTTTTTATTCATTCATTCATTCAATAGTATTTATTGAGCGCTTACTATGTGCAGAGCACTGTACTAAGTGCTTGGGTTGAACAAGTCGGCAACAGATAGAGACAGTCCCTGCCGTTTGACGGGCTTACAGTCTAATCGGGGAGACGGACAGACAAGAATGATGGCAATAAACAGCGTCAAGGGGAAGAACATCTCGTAAAAACAATGGCAACTAAATAGAATCAAGGCGATGTACAATTCATTAACAAAATAAATAGGGTAACAAAAATATATACAGTTGAGCGGACGAGTACAGTGCTGTGGGGATGGGAAGGGAGAGGTGGAGGAGCAGAGGGAAAAGGGGAAAATGAGGCTTTAGCTGCGGAGAGGTAAAGGGGGGATGGCAGAGGGAGTAGAGGGGGAGAGTTTTTCAAAGGTGGGAGAGTAGTGGTCTGTCATATATGGAGGGGGAGAGAGTTCCAGGACAGAGGAAGAGCAAGGGGTTGATGGTGAGATAGACAAGCTCGAGGTATAAGTGAGTAAATTGGAACTAAATGGGACAAAGTGTGCAGGCCAGATTGTAGGTTGGAGGAGTGAACAAACTATTTTTTTTAAAGCTGATGATAAGAGGTTTTTGTTTTATATGGCGCTGATAGCGTACCACTGGGAGATTCTCAGGAGTAGAGAGACGTGGACTGAATGTTGTTGTAGGGTAATTATCCAGGCAGCTGACTGAACTGAAGTAAGGACTGGAGTTGGGAGAGACAGGAGGCAAGGAGGTCAAAGAGGAGACAGATGTAGTAGTCAAGACAGGATAGGATAAATCCTTAGATCAGAATAGTAAAAGATTGGGTGGAAAGGAAAATGTGGATTTTAGTGATGTGAGGGTAGAACTCATAATTTGGTGACAGATAGAATATGTGGGTTGAATAAGAGAAATGAGTTGAAGATAATGTCAAGGTTATGGGCTTGTGAAGCAGAATAGTGGTGCTTTCTATAGTGATGCGAAAGGCAAAGGGAGGACAAGATTTGGATGGGAAGATGAGTTGCTCTGTTTTGGACATGTTTATTTTCATGCAATTCATCATGTACAATTATAACATTAAAAATATGAATATTTTATTTTGATTAGGTTCAAGTCTCTGAGAGTTCTGGGACATTGATCAAGAAAGTGAGTCTCATGTGGGACAGGGGCAGTGTCCAACCCAACTACCTAGTATCTACCCCAGTGCTTAGAACAGTGCTTGGCACACAGTAAGTGCTTAACAAATACCATCTTTATTATTATTATTATATTACAGATCCCAGGAACCAGCTGGACCTAAACTGAGCATGTACTGGGTAAACTCCATTTCAGGTATTGAAAGTCTGAGTATTTAATATGATCAGGACCAGCTGGGGACCAATGCAAACTAGGTTGACAATTTAGCAAGAACAGTCTTAATTCAAGGACACTGTGCCTTTCTATAATTGTCTGGGTCAGCCAACAAAGTCCAGCACTATCTTGCCTTAACCTGACCTGTCTATAATGGAAGCCAATTTTACATTCCGTTGCAAGTCTATTTCCATGAGGGGTGGGGGGTGGGAGGCGGAAATCAAACTCTTTCAGTAGAATGTAGGACCAAAGTGCTGTGGAGATTCTTAGAGGATATCAAAAGGCATTGAATTTTTTCAGCTTATATAATTTTATCTGAAAACCTATCGACATTTTTACACCATGGTTGCATTTCATTATGGAATTCTGACATCAGAGCAGGAATAATTAAAGAGGTGAAAAGTAGAGCTTAGAGAATCTTCCTTTAAAATTTTCCAATGATTTTTGGAGCAAAAGGCAGGTTCAGATCAACCTAAACTTGTGTATAATGGCATCCTACAAGCCATCCATGTACAGGAGACAGAAGACAGTGGGAGTTTCACCTCCAGAAGGACCTTGCAGTTGGGCTCCTTTGGAGCTCATCAGAGTTGTTTCATATTTATTCAGAGAGGTCAGTGGATGGATTACATGATATTTCACACATCCTGAGGCTGAATGCATTATTTCAGTAATACACCCAGTTCCTGCTGGCCTGTGAAAAGTGTTATTTTAATGATGATTATAATGAGGTTCAATGTTGCTGGGAGCCAAGATTTATCCTTTTGTCCAAAAGAGAACACGGCAATCAGGGCAAAGTATAATTTAGTTTAGATTATTATTTGATAAGTCTGTCTTTTAATTAGGATTTTTCCCCTTTTCTACAGTTATTTGTTGCCTATTGCTTCGAGATGAATAATTATTACATGTCCTTAGGAAGATATCATAGTTACTGAGACATGGTAAACACAATGAGAGAAGGGTCCCCACACAGTCCTGCAGTTTACTCTGACCGACATGAATCAATGAAACTGCAGCTTCGATCGCAAGGCCCAAATTCATTTCTAGTATTTGATTTCCCCTCCAGCAACCATTACAAGTTACTTTTTATTAAGTGACTGTTGATGAGCAGATGGCTTTAACCACTCCTTAATCCCTTTCTTGCACTGCTTTATGGTGAGAAAGTGATTAAGGAAACTACACTGATAGAAGTAAATTTAAGCAGCATAATTCTGTTTTGTAATGCCACAGTAATTCTTATAGTTACACAGCACCTTTAGTGAACTTCACTCATTAACAGAATTTGAAG
This sequence comes from Ornithorhynchus anatinus, assembly GCF_004115215.2. NCBI lineage: Eukaryota > Metazoa > Chordata > Mammalia > Monotremata > Ornithorhynchidae > Ornithorhynchus > Ornithorhynchus anatinus. The sequence continues at coordinate 139,373,928 of NC_041728.1, forward strand.
TAATCTGGGTTGAAATGCTAATTTTATTTCCTAGCAGAGTTATAAAAGGCTTCCAATAAAACTGAAAATGTCATGAGAAACAAAAAAGCCAGGAAATTAAGGTTTTTTTTTTTTTTTACCGTTTCCAGCTGAGGAGGTAGCAGTGAAAGGAAACACTTCTATAATACTTAATTTTCTCTCATTAATGTCCTTTCTTGGAAAAGTAGTATTGTATCTACTGCATCCTATTTGACTAGAATATACATAGAAATGAACTTGTTGGATTAATTGAGAGTTTTGCCTAGCCTAGGAATCCAATGTGATTGTGCTCTTATAAAAGTAATGACGGTATTAAGTGCTTATCCTGTGCCCACAACTGTGCTAAGTACTAAGGGTAGATAGAATATAATCACATAGTAATAACTATAATTGTATGTGTTAAGCGCTTACTGTGTGTCAATCACTGTTCTAGGTGCTGGGGTAGATACAAACTACTCATGTTGGACACTGTCTCTGTCTCATGTGGAGCTCACATTCTTATTCATAAGTGGTGGCATCAGAATTAGAACCCAGGTCCTTCTGACTCCCAGGTCCGTGCTCCGACCACTAAGTCATGCTTCTGCAAACTGAGAGCTCATTATTTCAGGTAGAGGGAGGATTTTGTATTTTAATCCTGTTATACAGTTGACAAAGCTGAGGCCCAGAGAAGTTAGTGATTTCCTGTGATTTGCCACAGAAGTCAAGTAGCAGAGCTGAGTCTATAATCTGGGTCTTCTGACTCACAGTCTTGTGCTACACATTCTCCTCCTCGTATGCCTACTATGAATACATATTCTGCTACGTACTCTTTCTTCTGATTTGAAGTGATTTTAATCACCTTACAATCTATTATCATCATTTCTGACGCAAATAGCTTCCACATGAGCCGGGGATGTTGGGTCACTTTCAGAGTTTACTTGCTATTTCAAGAGATCTTGAAAGAAATCTTCATTTCTACCCCCCCCAAAATTGAATGATAACAAAATAGTTAAGGGAAAATTCATAAAGAAGATTTGTCTTTTGTCTTTGAACTTTAAGACTCTCAGTCAACTCCATCTGTTTTCAGTCTCCTCCCACTAGAACCAAGCCCACCTACTTCTTTCCTGCAACACCAACCTAATAATAATAATAATGTTGGTATTTGTTAAGCGCTTACTATGTGCCGAGTACTGTTCTAAGCGCTGGGGTAGACACAGGGGAATCAGGTTGTCCCACGTGGGGCTCACAGTCTTATTCCCCATTTTACAGATGAGGTAACTGAGGCACCGAGAAGTTAAGTGACTTGCCCACAGTCACACAGCTGACAAGTGGCTGAGCAGGGATTCGAACCCATGACCTCTGACTCCAAAGCCCGTGCTCTTTCCACTGAGCCACGCTGCTTCTCTGACAGCGCCTCACCCTCAACTCTCTTGTCATCAAGAACATCCTCACACCCTCTCTGCCTGAAAGTTCCTCCCCCTTCAGATCACCCCTGTCTCCACCTTTGAAGCCCTACTAAAAAAAAATCTCCTCCAAGAAGCCTTCTTTGACTCTCTTCTATCTTGACTTTAATTCTTGTTTCCAGTAATCAGTGAAAAATATCAGTATTCCCTAGTGTCTATTTGGGCACATCAAGAAAACATCTCACAGTTTGGCATTACTTGCCATTCCCATAAGTACAGAATGGCCATCCATGCCTGTGTACTACTATTTTTAGTGATTCAACCATATTTTACTGCAAGTTGTTGCAGTAAAAACGTTGTTGCTTGCAAAAACGTTTCATTTTTACTCTAGAGATTTCTAGATGGAAAAATAATAAATTAGTATTTGAAAGCCACTTTACATCATTGTACAGGCAAAAATAACTATATGCATTCAAGGTTTTTATTTACAAAGGCAATGTATAAGAACTGGGGTTTAGTAGAGGAAAAGGGGAAGAAAAAAATATTTGCAAGAATCAGAAATAGTATTATTCGTCCTTATTAAGTACTTACTATATGCCAAGCACTGCACTGAATGCTAGGAAATAATTGAGAGGTGGGAATTAGATACAGCCCTTGTCCCTTGGAAATAGCATGGCCTAGTGGATAGAGCACAGACCTGGGAGTCAGAAGAATCTAGATTCTAATCCCAGCTCTGCCATCTGTCTGCTGTGTGGGCCTGGGCAAATCATTTCTCTCTATATCAGTTACCTCATCTGCGAAATGGGGATTAAGACTGTGAACCCTATGTGGGGCAAGGACTGTGTTCAAACTCATTTTCTTGTATCTCTCCTAGGTGCTTAACAAATAATAATTATTATTATTATTATTAAAAATGAAAAGACAGAGAAACAAATCACGTTTTGATGATGATGGCATTTGTTAAGCACTTACTATGTGCCAAACACTGTTCTAAGTGCTAGGGTAGATACAAGGTAACCAGGTTGTCCCACTTGGGGTTCACAGTCTTAATCCCCCTTTAACAGATGAGGTAACTGAGGCACAGAGAAGTTCAGTGACTTACCCAATGTCACACAGTTACAAGTGACAGAGGCAGGACTAGAACCCATGACCTCTGACTCCAAGGCCCATGCTCTTTTCACTAAGCCACGCTACTTCTCACTTTCTGTGGGTGGTGAATGCATCTATCAACTCTGTTATATACTACTCTACCAAGAGCTTAGTACAGAGCACTACACACAGTAAGTGTTCAACTAATACCACTGATTAACTGATTCACTGATCACTAAGATAATATGAAGATGAAACCAAAGATAGGTAGGGTGCTGTGGCTAGAGGAGCAGGATTTCAGGCTCCTCATGACTCAGAGTCACTATCGCAGCCACAGCCACCACCATAAGTCTTTCCAAAGTATTTTGGAGGCAGCTCCATGTTGCGGATACTCTTAGGGATCTGCCTTCTACCACTTTGGAGGGACAGAGAAGAGACATGGAATCCAAGGAAGTCAGGTTTTCGGCAGATAACTGGAGAAGTCACCTGGTGAGGAGGTACGGGGTTAGATCAGCTACAATTTAAGACCACATGAGTGACTCATGGTGCATAGGGCATGCCAGGAGCTAGGCCCAAGAACCACACTAAACTAGGAGAATGCAGGAGGAGAGGTCTAGGTGACCTATCATTGGTGGCCTAGGTCCACGAGGATGAAGTTTTGCATCATCTCTCCTGTCAGAAATGACACTGAAGTACTTTACACTGCTCTCCATCTTTCATACATATTACCAATCTCAAGAATTACCATTTTTTTCCCCTTTAGTAATTCCTTATGATTGTTATTTAGAGTTAGAACTCTTTCCTTCTTTATCTAAAGTTATAGGGTATTGCCCCATCCCTTTAAAATAATATTTTGTTTTTTTCGAAAAAGTAGTGAACTGTACAACTAGCAGAAAAACGTATTTCATTCCTCTTTATTACCAGTAAAATGCAAGGAAATGTAAAATCAATAGTGTTGAACACACAACCTTAACAAAGACTAGAAGAAGTTTGGCCTAGTGGATAGAGCATGCGCTTGGGAGTCACAAGGACCTGTGTTCTAATTCCAGCTCTGCCACCTGTCTGCTGTGTGACTTTGGCAAGTCATTTAACTTCCCCGTGCCTGTTACCTCTTCTGTAAAATGAGGATTAGGACAGTGACCTCCATGTGGGTCAGGAACTGTGTTCAACCTGATTAGCTTGTCTTTACCCCAGCACTTAAAAGAGTGCCTGGCACATAGTAAATGTGTAACACATGTGATCATTATTATTGGACAATAAACATATTCCTTATCACAGAAGCAGCTCTCTTCCTCTTGCTATATCAAAGGATCACAGAAACCTTGTGGCTATTGAGATGAGAAACATTAAATTTTGCTTACAATCATTTTTTTTCCAAATCTATCTATCTCTCCATGTAAATATTGGAAAGGATTGACCACTTATTTGCTAAGAAACTCCCTCTTCACAAAAATAATGTGACTTTTTAAAATCACACTGAGTTCAATGGGACATAGTTAAATAGAATGATCTTGAGAAACACAAATGAATTTACTCGACCAAGTGATCTACTTGAATCAAGGATATGTATAAGATGATACTAGATTTTTTTTTCTTTTTTGGACTGTCAATGTTATAGAATTTTGGCTTATAGGATAATGTTCTCAAACCTCATGCAAAATATTAGTCATTGTTTTTAACATCCTGGGAAAAATGTGGCCCCTGGGAAGCTTAATGAGACCTAAAAGAAAATCACAGGCCTGAGAGCCAGAGAATTTGGGTTCTAATTCTGATTCTACCACTTGCCTGCTTTATGACTCCAGGCAAGTTATGTAACCTCTCTGTGACTCAGTTCCCTCAACTGCTAAATGTGGATACAATGTATGGTTCTCCCTCCTACCAAGACTCTGGGCCCCATGTGGGACAGGGACTATATCCAGCCTGATTGAATGGTATCTACACCAGGGCTTAAAACAGTGCTTGACACATACTAAGCACTTTTTTCCTATAGTAAAAGTCATTGAAATTAATTTCATCTTTGGATACAACATGAATGCTTATAGTCTTTGAAATGAGAATTAAATAAACCCTTCATATTTTTCCATTAGTGAAAAAATATACTTTTGCCAATATCTTCCAGTTTTACTCTCTGTTACCATCGTTTAGTATTCTTTTGGTTTTTCATTTAATCGGTCACAGTTGATACTGCCTCACTATAGGGCTTTATTTCTTAATATGGTTTATATGTCTCCAACTGAATGACTTTCAGCCATCCCAGACTCAATACAAAAAAAGAGATATCCTTGTCTTTACACTTAAAAAAAAGAAAGGACACTTTATAGCAGGCCAAAAATGACTTTTCTTTTTATGTGGTGACTATGTTTAACACTGTCAGAAGCTTAAAGTGAGCACTAATTTTCTACACATTGATGATTTATGGTGATTTTTTTCTTAGCTAAAGATGCCAGATCTTGTCATTGTCAAACTGTCTTTTAAAAGTAAATTATGGAACAAATGTTTCTGAGAAAGGTCAGGATAATGCTTGGGTTGTAATACTGTAGGTTTTTCTGACAATGCTCACTGGCAAACTGCTTTTCAGAATTCCAAGGTTGAGTGCTGTTGCTCTGAAGAGTTAATGTACTTTCTATTGTTTGATAAAACTGGGCCATAGTTAAATCCATATAATTGATTTTATGCTCAAGTTCAGGTTCCAACTTTCTATTGGTAGCTTCATAGTTTTCTGTCTACTTTTCAGTGATGCACATGAAGAAAACCAAGGCTATTGACATTTTACTTTCATGACAGTCCCAGAAAAATAGCAATGAACATTGCAGGACTTGAAAATATTGAATGAAAAAACTGAACTGAGCTTACGAACTAGTTAGCTTTCTGATACATACTGCCCTTGTCAGGTTTCAAAAGATGTTGACAGCTCATTTATTAGCCATTGGTTTAGCAACGCAATATGTGGTTGTGTAGGAAAGCGAGATGCAGTAGGTACTGTTGGTTCATTCATGTAGTACAGTGCAAGTGCTTAGTACAGTACTCTGCATACAGTAAGTGCTCAGTGAATATGAGTGAATGAGAAACACTAAACTAAGTGCTTGGGAGAGTACAATAGAACAATAAACAGACATATTCCTGGCCAAAAATGAGCTTACCATCTAGAGAAATGACCTCTGCTTTGGAAGAGAAAAATGGGAAATGGAAAGTATAGTCTGGAGATATTATTATTATTATATTTATTAACACCTACACACCTGTCAATCCCAGTTCTGAGTGCTGGGGTAGGAACACATTTATCAAGTAAAGCACAGTCTCTTTCCCACATGGAGCTCGTAGCCTACACAAAAAGGGAGAACAAGTATTTATTCCCCATTCTCAGTTGAGGAAACTGATGCACAGAGAGGTTGTTACTTGCCTGAGGTCACACAGCAAGCAATTGGCAGGGAGAAGATTAGAATTCAGCTCTTCTTACTCCCAAGCGTGTGTTCTTTCAACTAGGCCATGCTGCTTCTATTTGTGTAGGGTTATAAATTAATTCATTCAATTCATTCAATAGTATTTATTGAGCACTTACTATGTGCAGAGCACTGTACTAAGCGCTTGGAATGAACAAGTCGGCAACAGATAGAGACAGTCCCTGCCGTTTGATGGGCTTACAGTCTAATCGGGGGAGACAGGCAGACAAGAACAATGGCAATAAATAGAGTCAAGAGGAAGAACATCTCGTAAAAACAATGGCAACTAAATAGAATCAAGGCGATGCACATTTCATTAAGAAAATAAATAGGGTAATGAAAATATATACAGTTGAGCAGACGAGTACAGTGCTGAGGGGATGGGAAGGTAGAGGGGGAGGAGCAGAGGGAAATGGGGGGAAAAGAGGGTTAAGCTGCAGAGAGGTGAAGGGGGGGGGGCAGTAGAGGGAGTAGAGAGAGAAGGGGAGCTCAGTCTGGGAAGGCCTCTTGGAGGAGGTGAGTTTTAAGTAGGGTTTCGAAGAGGAGAAGAGAATCAGTTTGGCGGAGGTGAGGAGGGAAGGCATTCAAGGACCGCGGGAGGATGTGGCCCAGGGGTTGACAGTGGGATAGGTGAGACCAAAGGACGGTGAGGAGGTGGACGGCAGAGGAGCGGGGTGGGCAGTAGAAAGAGAGAAGAGAGGAGAGGTAGGAAGGGGAGAGGTGGAGAGCCTTGAAGCCTAGAGTGAGGAGTTTTTGTCTGGAGCGGAGCTGTTTAAGAAGGGGAGTGACATGCCCAGATTGTTTCTGCAGGAAGATGAGCCGGGCAGCGGAGTGAAGAATAGACTGGAGCGGGGCGAGAGAGGAGGAAGGGAGATAAGAGAGGAGGCTGACACAGTAGTCTAGCCGGGATATAACAAGAGCCTGTAGCAGTAAGGTAGCTGTTTGGGTGGAGAGGAAAGGGCGGATCTTGGCGATATTGTAAAGGTGAAACCGGCAGGTCTTGGTAACGGATAGGATGTGTGGGGTGAACGAGAGAGAAGAATCAAAGATGACACCGAGGTTGCGGGCCTGAGGGACGGGAAGGATAGTCGTACCATCCACGGTGATGGGGAAGTCTGAGAGAGGACCAGGCTTGGGAGGGAAGATGAGGAGCTCAGTCTTGCTCATGTTGAGTTTTAGGTGGGGGGCTGACATCCAGGTGGAGACATCCTGGAGGCAGGAGGAGATGTGAGCCTGATGGGAGGGGGAGAGGACGGGGCAGAGATGTAGATCTGCTTGTCATCTGCATAGAGATGGTAGTTGAAGCCGTGAGAGCAAATGAGTTCACCAAGGGAGTGAGTGTAAATGGAGAACAGAAGAGGGCCAAGAACTGACCCTTGAGAAACTCCAACAGTTAAAGGATGGGAGGGGGAGGAGGCGCCTGCGAAGGACACCTAGAATGATCGGCCAGAGAGATAAGAGGAGAACCAGGAGAGGACGGAGTCCATGAAGCCAAAGTGAGATAAGGTGTGGAGGAGGAGGGGATGGTCGACAGTGTCAAAGGCAGCAGAGAGGTCAAGGAGGATTAGAATGGAGTAGGAGCCATTGGATTTGGCAAGAAGGAGGTCATGGGTGACCTTAGAGAGAGCAGTCTCGGTAGAGTGGAGGGGACGGAAGCCAGATTGGAGGGGGTCCAGGAGAGAATGGGAGTTAAGGAATTCTAAGCAGCGATTGTAGATGACTCGTTCTAGGATTTTGGAAAGGAAGGTTAGTAGGGAGATAGGGCAATAACTGGAAGGGAAAGTGGGGTCAAGAGCGGGTTTTTTTAGGATGGGGGAGACATGGGCATGTTTGCAGGCAGAGAGGAAGGAGACATTGGAGATTGAGCGGTTAAAAATAGAAGTTAAGAAAGGTAGGAGGGCAGGGGCGATGTTTTTAATAAGGTGAGAGGGAATGGGGTCTGACGCACAGGTGGAGGGGGTGGCACTTGTGAGGAGGGAGGAGATCTCCTCTGAGGATACTGGAGGGAAGGATGGAAAAGTAGGGGAGAGGGTTGGTGGGGAGGAGGGGAGAGGGGCAGGGGCAACTTTGGGGAGCTCAGACCTGATTATGTTCATTTTCATGATGATGTAGGTGGCCAGATCATTGGGGGTTGAGAGATGGGGGAGGGGGAGGAACAGGGGGCCTGAGGAGGGAGTTAAAGGTCCGGAACAATTGGCGGGGGTGACGGGAATGGGTGTCGATGAGGGAGGAGAAGAAGTTTTGCCTTGTGGAGGAGAGGGCAGAGTTAAGGCAGGAAAGGAAAAATTTGAAGTGTGTGAGGTCGGCTTGGTGCTTGGACTTTGGCCAGCAGCGCTCAGCAGCTCGAGCATAGGAGCGTAGGAGGCGGACGGAGGAGGTGATCCAGGGCTGTCGTTTAGTGGAGCGAGAGCGGCGGAGGGAAAGGGGGGCGAGAGAGTTGAGATGAGTAGAGAGGATGGAGTTGAGAGCGGAGACCTGATCATTGAGAGTGGGAAGTGAGAATAGGGCGGCAAGGTGAGGAGAGATGCTTTTGGAAAGATGGATGGGATCGAGAGAGTGGAGGTCTCTGTGGGGCAGTAGCAAAGATTTGCAGGGGGAGGGAGTGTGAGAGATGAGGCAGGTGAGAAGGTTATGGTCAGAGAGAGGGATTTCAGAGTCAGTGAGGGAGGAGATAGTGCAGCGGTAGGAGATGACCGAGATCGAGGGTGTGACCGAGTCGGTGAGTGGGCGCGGTATGGTGGAGCAGGAGGTCGGCAGAGTCGAGGAGGGATAGCAGGCAGGTGGCAGAGGAGTCATTGGGTACATCCATATGGATGTTGAAGTCTCCGAGTATCAGAGTAGACAGAGAGGAGGAGAGAAGGAAGGTGAGGAAGGGGTCTAGGTGGTTGAAGAAGTCGGAGGTGGGACCGGAAGGGCGGTATATGACAGCAACAAGTATCTGGAGATGGTGGTAGAGGCGAATGATATGGGCTTTGAAGGAGGGGAAGGAGGAGGAGGGATAGTGCGGAAGCGGCAACGGGGTGAGAGGCGAAGCCGACACCTCCTCCCTTTCCAATGAGTCTGGGGCAGTGGGAGAAGGAGAGGCCTCCGCTGGAGAGAGCAGCAGCAGAGACCATGTCTTCAGTAGAGAGCCACGCTTCCGAAAGGGCGAGGAGGAGGAGAGAACGGGAAAGGAAAAGGTCATGGATGAAAGGTAGTTTACCTGTAATGGAGCAGGTGTTCCAGAGGCCACACTTGAAACTAGCTGTGGGTGCGAGGAGGGGACATCAACAGCACAGTGGGGTCTAGTATTTTGAGCATGTATGTAACATATAACTACTAACTCTGTTGTAGTATACTCTCCCAAGTGCTTAGTAGTATTTTCTCCACACAGTAACACTCAGAAAATATGACTGATTGATATGTAACAGTCTTGGGGCCAGGGAGAATGGTAAAACTACATAACTGAATAAAAGGAAAGCAAACATGCAATCAGTGAAATTATTTTGACTATGTATCTGAATACAGGATATGGTTAAAGTAGGGAAGCTTACAGGTCTAAGTGGTGGTGAGATAACTCAGTCAGAAGCAGAGAAGAAATAAAAGGAGGAAGAAGCTAGGCTGTGGATCTGGAAATCACTCAGCCTTGGAGCTGGAGCAGTGTCTTGTTTCACATAGAATATATCCTAAAATATGCTAACACAGCCAGGGCCTACAAAGATGCACAGGAAATAGGCGGCAACCATGTAGGCCCCAGAGAGCAGTTGAGGCACCACTCATTTCAAATTGCAGATAATTCAGCATGCACTTGATGTTAGCCTCACCATCTGGTCACAGCAACATCCACTCTATGTGTCTCTCAAGAGAGTTCTCTTTAAATTAGTTGCAGCATTTCTGAAATTTTAGGGGTTGCCTGAGCCAATAATTGCCAATATCTCTGTGAGCCATTGTGAGTCCTATTCCCAAAGTTTCTGAAGCTGGCAAAGAGCACAGCCGTACTAGATGGGAAAGAGAGGCTGGAGAGAGTTCTCATTCGATTTCTCTCTTATGCCCACTTGTATTTGGGATTGACACTCAACCACGCTGACATCTGCCCCATTCAGAAAGTGCTGCTGTCTTACTGATTTTCCACTTTAGAAAGGAATCTGTTACAGGGAAAGTCATTCCACAGTGCAGGAGTCTCCTTGATCAAGTGGTGCTATTGGAAAAGCCAGGAGAAGGGTAAACTCCTCCCCGGGTTTCTATAATGATAATCATAGCAAGAAATCTAATTGTCCGTGGAGATCATGCACTTCTATTAAAGATGCAGGGAGCACTGTAGTATTTTGAGTACAGCTATGGCATTCTAGCTGAAGGTTCACTTCAACATAACTTATATTGTGCCTTTCATTTTAAGGAGGAGCATGGCCTAGTTGAAAGAACATGGGCCTGGGAGTCAGAGGACCTAAGTTCTAATTCTGGCTCTGCCGTTTCTGCTAGGTGACTTTGGGCAAGTCACTTAGCTTCTCTGGGCCTCAGTTACCTCATCTGTAAAATGGGGATTAAATATGACTCTGCTACTTAGTCTGTGAGCCCCATTTGGAATAGGGTCTGTGACCAACGTAGTTATCGTGGATCTATCCCAAGTTTTACAACAGTCCTTGGCATAAAGTAAGTGCTTAACAAGTACCATGATTATATTATTATCATTATTATGAATGATAAACAATTGTATGAGCACTTACTGTATGCAGATCACTGTACTAAGCACTGTGCTTAGAATATACCCTTCCTTTCCAAAATCCTAGAACGAGTCATCTACAATCACTGCTTAAAATTCCTTAACTCCCATTCTCGCCTGGACCCCCTCCAATCTGGCTTCCGTCCCCTCCACTCTACCGAGACTGCTCTCTCTAAGGTCACCCGTGACCTCCTTCTTGCCAAATCCAATGGCTCCTACTCCATTCTAATCCTCCTTGACCTCTCTGCTGCCTTTGACACTGTCGACCATCCCCTCCTCCTCCGCACCTTATCTCACCTTGGCTTCACGGACTCCGTCCTATCCTGGTTCTCCTCTTATCTCTCTGGCCTGTCATTCTCAGTCTCCTTCACTGGTGCCTCCTCCCCCTCCCATCCTTTAACTGTTGGAGTTCCTCAAGGGTCAGTTCTTGGCCCTCTTCTGTTCTCCATTTACACTCACTCCCTTGGTGAACTCATTCACTCTCACGGCTTTGACTACCATCTCTACGCAGATGACACGAAGATCTACATCTCCGCCCCTGTCCTCTCCCCCTCCTTTCAGGCTCGCATCTCCTCCTGCCTCCAGGACGTCTCCACCTGGATGTCGGCCCGCCACCTAAAACTCAACATGAGCATGACTGAGCTCCTCATCTTCCCTCCCAAGCCCGGTCGTCTCCCAAACTTCCCTATCACCGTGGATGGCACGACCATCCTTCCCGTCTCTCAGGCCCGCAATCCCGGTGTCATCTTTGACTTGTCTCTCTCGTTCACCCCACACATCCTATCTGTTACCAAGACCTGCTGGTTTCACCTTTACAATATCGCCAAGATCCGCCCTTTCCTCTCCACCCGAACGGCTACCTTACTGCTACGGGCTCTCATTATATCCCGGCTAGACTACTGTGTCAGCCTTTTCTCTGATCTCCCTTCCTCCTCTCTCGCCCCGCTCCAGTCTATTCTTCACTCCGCTGCCCGGCTCATCTTCCTGCAGAAACGATCTGGGCCTGTCACTCCCCTTCTTAAACACCTCCAGTGGTTGCCTATCAACCTCCGCTCCAAACAAAAACTCCTCACTCTAGGCTTCAAGGCTCTCCATCACCTCGCCCCTTCCTACCTCTCCTCTCTTCTCTCTTTCTACCGCCCACCCCGCACACTCCGCTCCTCTGCCGCCCACCTCCTCACCGTCCCTCAGTCTCGCCTATCCCGCCGTCGACCCCTGGGCCACGTCCTCCCACGGTCCTGGAACGCCCTCCCTCCTCACCTCCGCCAAACTAATTCTCTTCCCCTCTTCAAATCCCCACTTAAAACTCACCTCCTCCAAGAGGCCTTCCCAGACTGAGCTCCCCTTCTCCCTCTACTCCCTCTATCGCCCCCCCCTTCACCTCTCTGCAGCTTAACCCTCTTTTCCCCCCATTTCCCTCTGCTCCTCCCCCTCTCCCTTCCCATCCCCTCAGTACTGTACTCGTCTGCTCAACTGTATATATTTTCATTACCCTATTTATTTTGTTAATGAAATGTGCATCGCCTTGATTCTATTTAGTTGCCATTGTTTTTACGAGATGTTCTTCCTCTTGACTCTATTTATTGCCATTGTTCTTGTCTGCCTGTCTCCCCCGATTAGACTGTAAGCCCGTCAAACGGCAGGGACTGTCTCTGTTGCCGACTTGTTGATTCCAAGCACTTAGTACAGTGCTCTGCACATAGTAAGCGCTCAATAAATACTATTGAATGAATAATATAACAGAGTTGATAGATACATTACCTGACCACAACAAGCTTACTTTTATTACTATTTATTATTATTATTTCCCTGGCTTATTGTTCTCCCATACTAGCTCAACATAAGGCATTCCTTGATTAAAGCCTTATTGTCCAGTCACCTCAGAAGTTCCACGTCACAAAGGTATTGTGTGTTCAGTCTTGATGCTGGCGAGTGTTCATAGTCCCTGTTCTTGTTGCTCATGATTCTTTCTTGCTATTTTACATTCAGTATAGCACCTAAGAAGTACAGATGCAGCAAATGCTCTAGAATTCAGAGGAGTTTAGGTACTACAGTTGTTCAGTAAGTCTTCAGTTTGGTCTGAATCATTATGGATCATTGACACAATTCCTTGAGACTCCCCAGAGAAGAGGTAACTTTCTTGATTCAATTTTCTCTTTGTTATGGTGTCAGTGGGTAATGGATTGTTAAGGAAGCCGAATGCTAGATTTAGTCTGACACAAACCTTGCCTTTGTCCTTTTCCCTGCCTATAGCTATCCTATTGCACTTTGAACACTTTTCGAATTCAGCCTAATCATTTGCAGTTTTGTTGGTGACACTATAAAACAGTTTGTTTTTTTAATGGTATTTATTAAGTGTTTACTATTGTCAAGCATCATTCTAAGAGTTGGGCTTGATACAACATAATCAGGTTGGGCACAGACCCTGTCCCACATGGGACTCAGTCTAAATTGGAGGGATTTAATCCCCTTTTCACAGATGAGGTAACTGATGTACAGACAAGTGGAAATAGGACTGACAATGGCTCACAGAGATATTGGCAAGAATTAGCTCAGGCAAGCCCTAAAATTTCAGAAATGCTGCAATGTATTTAAAGAGAACTTTCTTGAGAGAAACAGAGTGGATGTTGTTGTGACCAGATGGTGAGGCTAACATCAAGTGCATGGTGAATTATGTGCAATTTGAAATGTGGTGCCTCTACTGCTCTCTTTCCAATGTCTGTCTCCTCTAGACTGTAAACTCCTTGTGGGCAGAGAATAGGTCTACCAACTCAGGTATATTCTGTTTCCCAAATATTTAGTTCAGTGCTGTGCACCCAGTAAGAACTCAATAAATACAATTACTTGCCTGCTTGATTGAACAATTCATTCATTTATTAGTGTTTATTGAGCACTTACCGTGTGAATCCTGGGGTAGGCCTGCATAATAAAATGTCCACCATGTTGGTACTCCACTAATCATTTCTCCTGCCTTAACATGATGGTATCGAAAGGAATGTAAATATGAATAATGCCCTCATTCTATTTCAAATGACAAACTCATTGTTAATAAATGGAAAAAATATCACCACAAATGGGGACAAACAGTATTTTTGCCTTTTTTATAATGACTAAATTGGGAAAGAATGTCATTTTTCCAAGGTAGTATATATCAACTAAGTAATAGAATAATCACTAGTTAGAAGCAGGGAAAATGATTTTTAACATTCCACTTTTTCAATGGATCATCTATTTTTCATTAATCTTATTCAGGTAGTGAGTCTTCATTGCATTCCTGACTCAGTAGAAAGAACAACCTATGAGTCAGGAAACCTGGGTTCTAATCCCAACACTGCTATTTACTTGCTCTGCATCCTTAGGCAAATCACTTAATTTCTCTGTGTCTATTTTCTCATCTTTAAAATGGGGATTAAATGTCTATTCTATCTAATAATAATAATAATGTTGGTATTTAAGTGCGTACTATGTGCCGAGCACTATTCTAAGCACTGGGGTAGATACAGGGTAATCAGATTGTCCCACATGAAGCTCAGTCTTAATCCCCATTTTACAGATGAGGTAATTGAGGCACCGAGAAGTTAAGTGACTTGCCCAAAGTCACACAGCTGACAGGTGGCGGAGCTGGGATTAGAACCCATGACCTCTAACTCCTAAGCCCGTGCTTTTTCCACTGAGCCACACAGCTTCTCTAAATTCCTAAAAGATAGGGCCTTGGTCCTACCTAATCATATTAGTATGTTTAACAAATGTTACAATTATTGTTATTTCTTTTTCAGTTTGATAAATAATGAACTCTTTGTATCTGATCATTACTAAATGGCTTCACACTAATCTAAGTTGCCCTTCAGTATTTAGGGAATCCCATACTCTGCTATAGTATTTCATATCATAAATAAGTTCAGCTATTCATTGGGTAGTATGACTAGTAACAAGACGGAAATTTGAGCGAGGAACTTATCTATGTTCTTGCCTGCATTAGACTGCAAGATCCTTGAAGGCAGGGATTTTATCTACTAACTCGATTCAATCAATGGTATTTATTAGGTGATTACTAAGCACTCAATAATTGAGTAATTACTAAACACTTGAGAGGGTTAGATACCTTCCCTGACTACAATGTTTTATTCTCCCAATCCTTAGTATTGACCTTTTTGCATAGAAATCACTCAAAAATTCCACTGATTAAGAATAACTTTATTTCTAAAGACAGACATGGAAGAAGATTCCATAACTCCAATTACTCTGACTACAAAACAGTGATTCCTTTAAATAATTTAATTTTCTTCTGCTAAGTTTTCAACATATCTTTCTTGTTTTGCTTTTTGTGGAGATGGAGAATGTCAGTGACCATTTTGTTTAAAGAGTATCCCTAGCCATTTGTTTTCTCCTTTGACCCTCTTTTCTCCTTCGTAAATAGTCTTAATTATCCCCATTTTCCCTCAGAATCTTAAGCAATTATTGTGGTTGAAAATCCCTCTAAAGAATGGTCCAAATGTCCTCTGGGGGCTGTTGGTAGCTTGGTAGACCATCTAATTGCTCTTGGATCATTGATACACCATGCTGCCAAGACTCAGTATCTTCTCTTTTCCTCTCAGAGAGTGAAGAGGTTGGCATGACAATATGGAATTATATTTCCCACCATTTTTGGATGTCCATACAATCATACTTATCCAAGCATGTAAATATATTTGAGTTAAAATGATTGAAAATCAATGCACTTCTGGACTGCTGTGATTTACGGGCAGCCATTCTTTCAGTGGAACTTCTCCCAAAAGTAACCTGAATTGTAAGGTGCTTTCCAGACAGGTAGCAATAATGTAGAATGCCTACTAGCCCTCAGAGGCTGTTGTCTAGAGTAACAGGTTCTGTGGGAAGGAGGGAAATATTTTCAGGAAAACTTATTATGTGTATAATTATTATTAGGTATATAGACATTACAATTGCATTTTGCAATTTACAAACTATATGAGCACACAACTAAAAAAAGTGACATTTTTCAGTTTATTGCACAAATTGGGAGGGTCATTTTTGCAAATGTAAGACAAAATTGCTGTGTAAATTATGAATATAAAGGTTGCATGGAGTTCAATATAAAAAATAGCTAAAGAAATAAGCAACAAATAAACTCGTGTTGTTTTGGAATTATTTCTACATGGGCAATCTTCAATGTCTTGATTTCATCAAACCCTCTTAAGGGAACTACTTGATTTGGTAGCAGCTACTAGTCAGTCAGTCAATCATATTTAATTGCTTACTGTGTGCAAAACACTGTACTAAGTGCTTGGGAGTGTACACTATAACAATAAACCGACACTTTTCCTGCCCACAACAAGCTTACAGTTTACAGAAAGCTTATAGTCTAAAGCAAGCTTACAGCTACTGTGATTCAAACTATCAACTCTGCCCAAACTCTGCATGCAGTTTTACAAATAGGTTATTCCCTCTCATACATATTAAGAGGACAATTTTAATATTGGAGAGCAAAAAGTAACTCACTTAAATGATATTGTCTGTTATACACTATACTTAAACTGTAGCTTCTGTTAATTGGGATTCTTTGCAAAATATTTTAAATGCAAGAAAGCATTAAAATTATGAAACTGGATGCCATAGAAATATGGATTAAATTAAATAAAAGTAAAAGCAATATATTGTTTTTAGGGTAGATGATGGGAAGCTAGAATATTTGGGTTTTGTGTTCTGAAACTCAGATTTTTAATTTGGCATCATCCAAAGCTCCACTCACAAGATAATAAAATTGATTAATTTATAACTGCAGGCCACCACTCAGGGAGAGAAAATAGAATGTGAAAGAAGGGGGAAAAATCTGAATTCTTTAGTTCAGCCTTAACATCTAATGAAATGTCCCAGAGAACTTTCAAATAGCTTAAAATATTTAAACTTCTTTCATTTGAAACTGAATTAGAGGTGACTGGAAGCTTTCAGGACACCTTTTTTAAAAAATAGAATGGTGTGGAGAAAATCGTAGTGATACATTTTCTTTATGAATATTGATCTATAAATTTTTGAAGTGTAACACAATCGCCAAAATAACTGGTATAAATCTACTGAAGGATTTAAACAATGTAATATTCTGCACCTCAAGCATAGCATCACTCCCCACATAGGAATCGTATTAGAAAACCCTCACTTTTCACACTTTAAATCTTATCCATTCAGACCCAGTATATCATAAACATATGTCTGGAAGAATGGCATACTTCTTGATACCTGATTTAAGCAATGCCATTGCCAGGACACCTTCTTGAAAAATAGTTTTTGAAGTTCTTGGTTTTGTTTTACTAAGAGAAGGATCTAAATCAGTTTGGTACCCTTGCTATTTAAATTTAAAACAAAACATTTTGAAATACTACTCAGTCTGGGAAAAGAATAAATGTACACACATGAAGACTAAAAGTACAGATTACATATGCAAAGATGTAAGAATGCTAATGTCCCTTTACCTCCAATGATTTTAAAATGATATAATAAAACCTGGAGTGAATTGCATCTTTTTTTTTACTTTCAATCCTCAGACCATGTCCCAACTTTACCTTTATGTGAATTCAGGTCTTCATTATCTCCTCTGAAAATAAAAGCAATCTTTTCCTTAGGTAGTAGCAAAATATTTCCTAAGATCGTACAAGACCAAAGAAACATATTATTTCTCTACTTCTAAATTAAACATTTATTGAATTGATTCTGTCAAAATGAACTCAGAACTAAATTCTGTCCATACCATCTTATTTGGAAGTAGGCTCTTAACTTATTTAGCAACTGATTTCTTCACTTGAAGCATGTTATAAAAGCAAAATAAATAAATTTTTGAAAGGTTTCTATTCACTATCAAAGCTCTGATCTCAAAAAAAAGTTGGCAAGATCAATTAAGTACTGATTAGATTCTTTGGGTTTTTGTGCAAGCTTTTTTTTAATTGGTCTTGTTCATTTTTACTTTATGAACATTGGATGCATATCCCTCTATATCTATTGTTCATCAAATGATAGAGTATTTTTTTTAACTTAGAATATTTCCTCAAGTTTGTCTCTTCAGGTCCCAAACGTCAGCATAGTAGGGTCTGAGAGCCTAACTAGATGTTTTTCCAAGTCTTAATTACTATGACTAATGTTTACAGATCAGATGCAAATCCTTGAAAATAATAAAGATGGTGACACAACCTTAATTATAATTGCACCAACAGCTCCTCTATGATACAGTGTGAGGCTTATATTGAAAAGGAATTTCCCAGAATTGAAGCTCTTCTGATTGCTTTCCACATCACGTTTTAAACAAACACTGTGGTGCTTTAGCCATTACTTGGTTGCCTAGGATACACAGTTAATGTAGGCCTAAGATGCTCCTACCCGCAATACTTTGAGATCATGCTTGCAAGTGCTGCAGATAGCTGTTTTTTAGTAAATTAGATAATTTTAAGTGAGACCATTAAAAAAGAAAGTTTGTTAGTACCGAGTTTTTTAAAACCAAACCACACATGACAAGTAGCTAACTCATTTGTTCAAATGGGAACACCTTTTTTCTCTTCTATCTTTTCTCTGAGAAATAGAAAAAGAGAACGTGATCATTTCCATTGAGATGTGAAATTTTATGCTCTGATGCAATCCTTGACCAATTCTTAATAACTTTAAATCCTAAGGAAAACATTGAGGAAAATCAGAGGTGGTTAGTTGATGAGACTCACTATTTCATGGCATTGGGCCTCAGTGCTGTCATGTCTTTGAATCCAGGTTCAGTTGTTGTGAAGCCTCTTTTGGTGATTGCTAATTCTATATTGCTGATGTTGCTTTAATTCAAGATTGCCACATAGGTAACTAAAAATGGTCAAAAGTCTATACTTTAAAGGGAAAAATATATTTGACTAGTGTTTGCATATTATACTTATTAGTTATATTATATTTATACTTATAAGTTATATTATACTTATTTTATAACGTTTGAAGATGTATACCTGAATTTTAATAGTATAGTATATCTGTATGTAAATGAACCATGGATAATGCGTGATGATACATATCAACAGCTGACATCTTGAGTTTACTAAGTTAAATTCGAATTGTCCTGAATGTATAAGGATACATTATGTCATCCCTTTGAAAAATTGCATCACTTTTTGGGCTAACATGTACAATGCAAATCAAATAAACCTGAATATGCTGTTGACTGAATCTGAAGATTCAGTATAGAACCAGCAGGTGGTGCTTGAGTTGTAAATGCACTTGGGATAGCTATGTGGAAATTGCTGCAAAAATCCTTAGGGAATCGTTTATTCTATTGCCTTGAAAGTTTCATATTTTTAGACATCTGCTCTCTAACGGCTCTCATCTCAAATCATGCTTGTTGGCTATTTTGAAGATTATTTTGAGAAACAGTGAGAGTTAGTGACTGAAAGACTGGCCTGGGAGTTGGAAGGACCTGGGTTCTAATATCAGCTTCGCAACTTGTCAGCTGTGTGACCTTGGGCAAGTAGTTAACATTTTTCTCTGCCTCAGTTACCATAGTAAAATGGAGATGAAGACTGTGAGCACTGCGTGGGATACGGACTATGTCCAAACTGATTAGCTTGTAACAACCCCAGCTCCAGATTCCCTATTCCTTTTCTCTATATACAGTCCATCTATTTTCTGGAAACAATAATTTTGCCTACCAGTGGATTTATATAATTAGACAAAGGGAGAAAAGTCTAATTATGTTGCTGCATTGGAAGTATTTTCTCAACCAGGAAAATAATTGAGATTTGTATTTGTCCTATTATTTTCCCATGGTGTTTTTGATTCCATTTGTCTGGGTCTGCTGTTTGTTTTTGCTGGTTACTTTTGTTGGATATGCAAATATCCTTAATGATTCTTTGTTATTTTAGTCCTCAAAAAAAACAGGATAAGAAAACCATAACTAAAATATCATTTCAAGAAAACAAAGAGAATAAGGAGCCAGATGTAGGATATGGGTTGATCCAGCACTGGGAAAAGGTGCTGGAAAGATGTGATGTAATGTGGACTCTTTCACTTTTCTTAGAGTGAATTATTTTTTTTTTTCCATCAGGGTCTCACTTTGGTACACCACTTTGCTGTCGTTTCAGAGCTCTTTGAAGACTGTATATTTTGGCAGTCCTACCAGATGTTAGATTAGCATTTCCAAGGCCTTGGTAACTGGTTTCCCCTTAGTGATGAGAAGCAGCATGGCCTATTGGATAGAGAAATGGTCTGAAAGTCAGAAGGACAAAGGTTCTAATCCCAGCTCAACCACTTGTCTACTGTATGACCTTGGGCAAATCACTTAACTTCTCTGGACCTCAGTTATCCCATCTGTAAAACAGGGATAGAGACTGTGTCCAACCAGATTTGCTTGTATCCGCCACAGTTTAGTAGAGTGCCTGCCACACAGTAAGTGCTTAACAAATACCATTATTATCAATATTATTATTATCATTAATTGGCAGGGGCTTTCAGTTGGTAGTTACCTAGCAAGCTGTTTTGATGGCTTGGGTTCCCTTCTGTCCCATTTTGAGCATCAGGTTCAAAAGACAGCATGTCAGTCCTCCAATTTTTCCAGTCACCAACAGATCACTGATAACAAATATGGCATAATATTATACCAAAAACTAAGAGTTTCTGTGGACTGGGACTGTCTTAAGTCTCTTTCAGCTGAAACGAGGTAATTCTCTTTTAGGAATGGTTGGTCCCTGATGGTTCAGTATTTTAGTTTACTGACAACTGAAAATGTGCTAGACTAAGCCCCACTTTTTCTCATCTCCCACTCCCTTCTGTATCACCCTGACTTGCTCCCTTTGCTCTTCCCCTACTCCCAGCCCCCACATTACTTATGTACCTATCTGTAACTTGATTTATTTGTATTGATGTCTGTCTCCCCACTTCTAGACAGTAAGATTGCTGAGGAAAGGGAATGTCAATGTTTATTTTTGGATTGAACTTTCTTAAGTACTTAGTACAGTACTCTACACATGGTAAGGGGTAATAAATACTATTTAATGAATCATATGAACTCAGATGCTGTACACCTTGTGATCAGGAATCACCTCTACCAACTCTGTTGTCTGGTACAAGCACTTAGTACAGTACTAGACACAAGATAAATCCCAAAGATTGAGTGACATCTAAGAATCTATTTTTAGCAGGACGTTGGAGGAAAGATGGGATAGAGGAAAGGGAGAATATATTTTGGGCATATAAAATGGCATCATAAATGATAAGAGGAGGGATAGACAAAGGAGGGGAATGGAGAGGCTATATTTGATGGGTCAGAGGACAGGAACAGAAGTGTAGATGTGTCTAACCAGGAGAAAGTCTTGAAATTGATGATCAAGTGCTTTAGTTCTATTCCAGAAGCTTCAGGAAACCAATGTAGGCTTCGGAAGAAGAGAGGAATATGATCCAACTGTTTTAGAAAGATCATTTCAGAAAGAAAATTCAGACTCTTTTATGCTGGGAGTTTAGTGGGTAACGACTAGAAGCACAGAGAAACAAAGAGGCTATACACATAATTGTCAAATGATAATTTGTACTTCTAGTGTTTCTAAGAGTGATTAAGGAAAGGTGAATATGCATCAGTGAGTCTATATATTAAGGAAGTCAGCAGGTAATAGTAATAATAATTATGGCATTTATTGAGCACCTACCTTTAAATGGTATTTGTTAAGCACTTACTAAGAGAAGCAGCGTGGCTTAGTGGAAAGAGCACAGGCTTGGGAGTCAAAGGTCATGGGTTCTAATCCTGACTCCACCACCTGTCAGCTGTTTGACTTTGGGCAAGTCTCTTAACTTCTCTGTGCCTCAGTTACCTCATCTGTAAAATGGGGATGAAGACTGTGAGCCCCATGAGGGACAACCTGATCACCTTGTATCCCCCCAGCGCTTAGAACAGTGCTCTGCACATAGTAAGCACTTAACAAATACCAACATTATTATTATGTTCTAGGTACTGCAGTAAGCACTGGCGTACATACAAACTAATTAGGTTGGACACAGTCCATGTCCCACTTGGGGCTCACATTCTTAATCCCCAGTTTACAGATGAGGTAACTGAGGCACAGGGATTCAGGGAGAATCATGACAGGATAGAAACCACTTTGGCTATAAAGAAGTAATTTTAAATATTAGTAGGAACAATTTCTGTAGATTTGGGATGGTCAAATCCAGATTATAAAATATCAAAAATAGGAATGGGGATAGTGCTCATGTATAGGGTTTAAATGAGAACAGGAGAATGGTGAGGTAAAGTGGACACATCCAAGCATATTTGACTGCAAAGGGTAAGGAGTCAGGGGAGTGGAAGGGTCAAAGAAGGTTGTGAGAAATGGGGTAGAATGAAGGGATGAAAATCTACGCATCTACAGAAAAGACAGAAGGCTAATCTACTGAAGAAAGGGTAAAAGTAATCACCTGAGGGGTGGTTGGAAAAGAGAAAATCAAATAGCTGAAGGGAGTTCTTGGAGGGAGCGTGAGTGCAAAAGTCTTCTTTATTAATGAAACTATCTTTGAGTCCCTGTAAATTTAGGAAGAAGGAAGTAGAAGGGAGTGGCTGCTTGAGGAGTGGTTGAAGATCTGAAAAAGCAGCAGAGATTATGGCTAAGGGAGTTGAGGGTCAGGAACAAGAACATTTTGCTGTAAAATTTAATTAAATTATTCAAAAGTCATCTGCAAAATATTCTTAACTACATCTTCTCTTTAATGGGCTTATGAATGATCCTAAAAGTTACTTTGGGACAAAAATATGAAATTACTCATCATTGTCATATATCGGATCTAGACTGTAGTAGGTATTTTGCTTTTAAAATACTACTTTAGATTCTCTAAGACTACTTCTATCCTGGCAAATCATGTTGGAGAGTCAAAAAATCAACTTATACCACCAACCTGAATATTATTCGTGCATCAGGCAAAAACCTTCATTTCTCTTGGCAGATTTTTTTCCCCCTGAGTTGTCCACATAATTGTTTCAACTATACTCTGGCCCTGGACATAGCAAACTGTTGAAGATCTGAAAGGTTGCTTGCATATTTCTTATTATTTCTTATTATTAATAGTATTTTTCAGCAATTCCTGTTTGTTCTTGGAAGAGTACAGGAAAATTTGTAATAATAATGATGGTATTTAGGTGCTTACTATGTGCCAAGCACTGTAGTAGATACAAACTAATCAGGTTAGAGAAAATCCCTGTCCCACATTGGGGCTCACACTTTTATTCAATAAGGCCCATAGAAGTGAAGTGACTTACTGCCCAAGGTCACATAACAAGACGTGGCAGAGCTGGGATACCCAGTTTCTTCTGACTTCCAGGCCGGTGATCTTATCCACCAGGCCATTCTGCTTCTCCAGACTTGTAGATCTGAAGTTCCCTGAAAGCAAAGACATGTCTACAAGTCTTTAATTTCAAGGAGCTTACAATCTAACAGAGAAAATAGACACTAAGTTTAGGAATAGGAGGAAGAAGAAAGGAGGATGTGCCCATGATTACTAATAAGGTACGTAAGATAAGTAGAACCCCAATATTCATTCAATTGTATTTATTGAGCGCTTAATGCATACAGATCACAGTACTAAGTGCTTGGAGATTGTGAGTACATATGTAGCCCAGAGGATTGAAGTTGTGGGGATATAGCATGAGGAAACTGGATTTAGGGAAGTCATCTTGGAGGAGGAGGTGTGATTTCAGAAGGGTCTTGAAGATGGGGAGAGCTATGGTCCAACTCTTTTGTACTATGCTCTCCAAAATGCTTACTATCAGTCAGTTGTATTTAATGTATTTGTATAATGTGCAGAGCACATTATTATTATTATTATTATTATGTTCAGAGCACTGTACTACATGCTTGGGGAGTACAGTACAACAGAATTAGCAGAAATGTTCTCTGTCCATAATGAGCTTACAGTCTAGAGTGCTTAGTATACAGAAGGCACTCAATTATACTATTAATTGATTGTCTGTCAGATAAGAGTTACAAGTAGGAGGAAGGTTGTTGTTAAGTCCCCAGAGGCATACAGGTCATTGGGGACTTGACAATCACCCCCATCTAGGAATGGCAGCAGAAAGCTTACCGGCCAAGAGCTACCATCCCTGACACCCTAGGTCATGTATCTACTTGGCATCTAGAGCTTCTTCCCCAGCCCCTACTGCACACAGATGCATAGATTTGAGATTGTTACAATATTTAATATGTTCTTACCAGGATAATAAACAAAACAAATCCAGTTAAAACTTGCCTTTCTACTACTATTACTTCCCTCTCCAGGACCCTCCATGCTTGTCTTTTGGATTTTCAGACTGAGATTCTTCTCCCCTTCAAGGCTTCCCTTGAAAATTACTCCTCCAGAAGCTATACTCCAAACCTGTATCTGTCCAAGGAGCACAACATGAGCTTTCCCTTTATCCTGCTCTTTCAGGCACACACAGTTTGCTTCCCTTTTCCTCAAAATGGCTGAAGGTCATCTTCTTTCTCCAAACTAACTCTTCTGCTTCCTCCTCAATCCCTCTCCCTGATTGGTTTGGCTATGTCTTCAGGATGGGGTACCAAGAAATTACTCTCCTCGCCCATTCCCCCCGCTTTTAAGTAGGGGGACTCAGTGGAACTGATTATTACATGGGCATGATAAGTGGAGGGGGGATTCTAGAGATCAGAGGACTCTGTGTGGGGAGAGAGAAGTTGTGCAGAGAGCAGACGGGTTGGATGAGAAGGAAGTTAGAAGGTTGTGGGCAGAGAAGGGGGATTTATCTTCAGTTTTTATCTAGACCTTTTCCAGTTTATTGAGCGAATAACATTGACAAAATAGCTCATTCTTTCAGTGGTACTGTAACAGTCAATATTTTAAAATATGGAAAATAAAATGCAAATGTTAAAGGGATTTTTCAAGGTGACTTTCAGATGAAAAGGAATAAAAATCATAAACATAGAAAAGGAGACATGTAGCGAGAGACTCGAGTTGTTAATTGTATAGGAATTAGCCAGGAGGGTGTCTTTACCAAATAAATGTTACTTTTCTAGACTGAGTTAAATCAATCAGTCAGTGATATTTTTTGAATACTTACAGTGCTTGACAGAGTAAAATACAAAAGAGGAGTCACAAGACTGGTTGAGGTTTAGACCTGTCTGGAGCAGGAACCACCATATTTTTCTTGATTAATTCCTGTATATTTTTACCCATTGTCCAGTAAAATGCCATGGATTCAATGAGCAATTAGTAAATATTAGTTTAAGGGACTGATGGTTCTAGTTGTGTTCAATCTAATTGACTGTTTCATCACTCTGCAGTAAATCAATTGGGTACCCTCAAGTTGATCCTGTCATTCTGTCAATCAACATGCTTTTATTGATTGCCTCCCGGATCTCCAGCACTGTATAAGATGCTTACTTGAATGTATTGACGATTGGATAAAGTCCCTCTCTTATGGGAGCTTATGATTTAATAAGGAAGTTAAAACAGACAAATATTAAACAGATAAGCACTTTTACCCAGTGTTCTTAAAGCAGGATTTTAAAATTAGAGGCAAGTTTTCAGCTCTAATCCTTGCTCTGTCATTGACAGGCAGAATGACCTTCAACAAATTACCCAAATCCCTGTGTTCCAATTTTCTTGAATATACAATCATGGAGTTGCCCTGAGACTTATCCTAAAAAAAAATCAATATGCTTGCAAATGTTGAACGATGATGAATCTGTGATGGTATCAATTATTCCTGGTATTGTTTGTAAAATGATACAGTCTCCTTTGGGCCCTTGATAAGATGTACCCTTCACTGACCATGGTAGGAATGCTAACCTGTATCACAATCTATCTTGAAGCTTCATGAAGATAAGTTGTAAGGACAAAAGGTCCTTTTGGGGATGAAATTTGCTTTTGCTGTTTTTCCTATTGCTGTTCCACTGGATGCTGTATCATTATATTCATTCTGGGGCCTTGAAATAATGTTAAATATTTTCTCTTTAGTTAAACTTGTCACTCTAAAGACAACAATTGACTGAGTCTTCACATGGGACTCCAGACACATCCATAGTGACCTACACAAAATATCAAAGCTAAGCTGTAGTTCCATGACTACCTCTGTACACACTTTTACAGAAATACTGAGCATTATGTTTCTCCAACAACCAGTGGTATTTACAAAGTACTTTCTGTGTGCAGAGCACTGTACTAAGTATTTGGGAGAGTGCTTAACACCATCCTTGCCCACAGGGAGCTTATGAGCAGTCAGCACTTGCAAGTTGAGCAAAGCATGGTCAATTAGAAATCTTAAAAAATATTATGTCATCCAACAAAATATTTATGTCATTATATGTATTACTCCTATACCTTGCTATGGAACACAGCAAGACTTCCTGTTGTTTCCAATTCTATATGGTTTTCTTGTGGATTGACATGCTGATTTAAACTAGTAAATTAGATTTGCACACCATCATTTGACTCCCTTCAGGAGAAGCCCGAACAGCAAAGTAGATTTCAGTCCATCATGCCTCTGAACCCACACTGTTACACTGAGCCTTTTTTCACAATGTCATCCTGCTCAAAATAATACTGAATTCCTGAAAATCTCCATGGCAAATATTAAGTTGGGTCCACTATTATTTCAGTAGTAAGCCTAGTGACCTTGAGAAGAGGGTTCAGAAGCCACTGAAACAGCACAGAGAGAGAGGGTTAGAGAAGGCAGAGTTTCTCCAGTTTGTTCCCTACAGTCTGCTTTAGGTTTCTGTACGAGAAAGGCTTTTCCAGATCATTAGCATGTTTTAGAGAACTAATCTGTAACTGCTTTAAATTCCCTGTTTCCATGAAACATTTCCTATGAAATACTAATGAACTAAACACAGTAATTCTGACACAGCCCCGTTGTGTAGAAGTCATGTATATCCAAGTCATGTAATAATAATGTTGGTATTTGTTAAGCGCTTACTATGTGCAGAGCACTGTTCTAAGCGCTGGGGTAGATACAGGGTAATCAAGTTGTCCCACGTGAGGCTCACAGTTAATTCCCATTTTACAGATGAGGTAACTGAGGCACAGAAAAGTTAAGTGACTTGCCCACAGTCACACAGCTGACAAGTGGCAGAGTTGGGATTCAAACTCATGACCTCTGACTCCCAAGCCTGTGCTCTTTCCACTGAGCCACGCTGCTTAACAAATGTTCTGCTGAGATTTCTCTGCAGTAACACCTTCATTCATTCAATCACATTTATTAAGCACATACTATGTGCAGAACACTGTACTAAGCGCTTGGAAAGTACAATTCAGCAACAGAGACAATCCCTACCCAACAGTGGGCTCACAAGAAGCAGAGAGACGGATATCAAAACGAGTTGTAGCTAGAATGTGATGAGGAATTAGGGGGCATTCTTCCTACAATGCAAGCCTGTTCTCCCTGTCTAGACTGTAAAGTTGTGGGCAGGGAATATGTCTGTTTATTGTTGGGTTGTACTCCCCCAGGTGCTTAGTGCATTGCTCTGCACATGTAAGTGCTCAATAAATGTGACTGATGACTGACTGAACGTTTGCGCTGTGTCTCATGAAATTGAAAAAAAAACTGCTTGGGTATCCCATGAATCTTCAGTGTGGGTGACAACTTCAGCCCAGGTTTTTCTAGTGTGAGGCTTCACAAGAGTACAAGGAGAAAGTGGGCAGACTCGTGTCTTTGCTGTGTGATTTTGATAGTAAGCCTCTGATCAGAAGCAGTGTGGCTCAATGGAAAGAGCAAGGGCTGGGGAGTCAGAGATCATGGGTTCAAATGCCGGTTCTGGAACTTGTCAGCTGTGTGACTTTGGGCAAGTCACTTAACTTTTCTGTGCCTCTGTTACCTCATCTATAAAATGTGAGCCCCACGTGGGACAACCTGATCACCTTGTATCCTCCCCAGCGCTTAGAACAGTGCTTTGCACATAGTAAGCGCATGACAAATGCCATCATAATAATAATCAGGAATCTAGCCAAGTTTATTCTGTCTTGAAATCTTGCAAATTAACAAAAATATTCTGAAATATTGGTGAGTATTATTACTAGTGAACAGTAAATCCTGAAGTGATACAAGGAAGTAGCCCCAGTTGAGATTAACAACTTTAAAAACCAAATAACTAGAGCACTTGCCTTCTTTTTAGCAAGCAATAATCAGGCAGAGTAGGGCAACTTGATTTTGGAGTTAATGTGATCTGGATTCATTCATTCAATAGTATTTATTGAGTGCTTACTATGTGCAGAGCACTGTACTAAGCGCTTGGAATGTACAAATCGGCAACAGATAGAGACATTCCCTGCCCTTTGATGGGCTTATAGTCTAATCGGGGGAGACAGGCAGACAAGAACAATGGCAATAAATAGAGTCAAGGGGAAGAACATCTCATAAAAAAAATGGCAAATAAATAGAATCAGGGTGATGTACATCTCATTAAACAAAATAAATAGGGTGATGAAGATATATACAGTTGAGCGGACGAGTACAGTGCTGAGGGGGTGGGATGGGAGAGGGGGAGGAGGAGAGGGAAAGGGGGGAGAAGAGGGTTTAGCTGCAGAGAGGTGAAGGGGGGGGGTAGAAGGAGCAGAGGGGAAAAAGGGGGGAGCTCAGTCTGGGAAGGCCTCTTGGAGGAGGTGAGTTTTAAGTAGGGTTTTGAAGAGGGGAAGAGAATTAGATTGTCTGAGGTGAGGAGGGAGGGCGTTCCAGGACAGTGGGAGGATGTGGTCCAGGGTCGACGGCGGGATAGGCGAGACCAAGGGACGGTGAGGAGGTGGGCGGCAGAGGAGGGGAGCGTGCGGGGTGGGCAGTAGAAAGAGAGGAGAGGAGAGGTAGGAGGGGGCAAGGTGATGGAGAGCCTTGAAGCCTAGAGTGAAGAGTTTTTGTTTTGAGCAGAGGTTGATAGACAACCACTGGAGGTTTTTAAGAAGGGGAGTGACATGCCCAGTGGTATCAGGGTCCTTAAATTAACTGGGATATTTTAATCATGCGGCTGTTTGGTCAAACCATAAACAATTTAAGAAGCAGGCTTGGTGTTCTTTTGTAGGTGGAAGATGAAAATGTGCAAAGATATTAATCCAGATCAACCTCCAGACGGAAGGTTCCTGAGGTCCTGGTCTTTTGCCTAGTAGTTATTCTCAGAAAAAAGGAGGGCAAAGTTGTTTATCTTGACAACTGATGAGGGGTTGTTTGTATTAACTCGGGATTCTATAGAAATCAGGCTAGGCTTCAGGGGGCTGCTGTCACGATGAAAAAGTTATCAGAATCCCTGTGGAAAACCGACTTTGGATGTAAAAGGCTGCATGGAAATGTTTCTGGAGAATCTATAATTAAATGTCGTGTCATGGCAGGAGCAGATAAAAAATTAAAGTCCTTGGGATATTTGAAAACCTTGAATATTTGGCAGGAAATGCTTTTCATGCCTTACTGAAAAAAATGTTGCCCTTTTACTAAAGACATTTGGATTCTGTCATAATGTAAAGGATAAATCCAGTCAGGTACATGGGGTTATTGTCACACAGTGCCACAGACTGAACTATGATGGTGATTTCGATTTTTTTATACCACTTCTGCATCATGCATTTCCCCAGAACAGGATTTACATCCCTTCACAATATAGGAAAATTTAGATTTTTCAACAAATCTGACCTTCAGTAGATAAACAATATGCCGGCTAATGGAAAGAAATGGCTTCGTATTGAATTGCAGCTGCTTAACCCAGAATAGATTCAGGTCTTGACTAGCAATTTCTAGTGAAAAGTTGAAAAGTCTAGTGAATCTCTTGATTGAAGTTTTTACTAGTTTTGGCTAGGAGAGAATATAACAAATTGATGAACTCACTGATGTGTTTTATCAGGCTATTTAATTTGCAGTGAGGGGATGAAGTAATGGAAACTCGTTTCTTAATTTGCTAGATTCAGTTTCAAAACTCTAGCCTGGATGACAATTATCTGAGTTGCTATGTTCTGTATAAAGCTTTCTCCTCTTAACCATTAATTTCCAAGCAATGCTCACCTAATGCCTGGGGCCTGTGTAGTATGTTCCACTGTTTTTCCATGTGAAAGTGGATGAGGTTCTTATCTCAGTGTATTTTTTAAGCATTTGATATTCACCCCACCCTCGACCGCATAGCACTCTCTATATATTATGAAACATAATTTATTTCATTGCCTATCTTCCCCTCTGGGCTGTAATCTCATTATGGGCAGGAAATGTGACTACCACTCTGTTATATTCCCCAAGAATTTAGTACTTACTGTTCTGCACAGAGTAAGTGCTCAATAAATACCATTGCTTGTCTCTCCCCCCCTCACGAAACTCCAGTGGTTGCTCATTCACCTCTGTATCGAAGAGCAACTCCTTACCACTGGCTTTAAAGCACTCAAGCAGCTTGCCCCATCCTACCACACGTCATTAATTTTCTACTTCAGCCCAGCCGGCAAACTCCAATCCTTTAGCACCAGTTTACTCACTGTGCCCCAATCTCATCTATCGCACCGCCAACTCCTTTCCCACATCCCTTCCCCTAGTCTGGAACTCCCTCCACCTTCAGACCACCACTCTCACCACCTTCAGAGCATTTTTAAAGTCACACCTCCTCTGAGGTCTTCCCTGATTAAGACCTCTTTTCGCTGGCTCTTTCTCCTGTCTGCAACATCTATGCCCTCAGGTCTATAACCTTTGGACATTTGATATTCGCCCCAACCCCATAGGGCTCATGTTTACATATATTTAAATTATATATTAAGAATTAGTTGTTCATATTAATGTCTTTCTCCCTATCTAGACTGTAAACTTATGAACAGAAAACATGTCTGCTAATTCTGTTGTCCTTCCCGAGAGATCAGTATGGGGAAAAGCAATGTGACTTAGGGGACAGAGCATGGGCTTGGGAGTCGGAGGACATGGGTTCTAATCCTGGCTCTGCCACTTGTCTGCTGTGTGAACTAGGGCAAGGCACTTCTCTGTGCCTCAGTTACCTCATCTGTAAAATGGGGATTAAGACTTTGGGACAACCTGATTACCTTGTATCTACCAGCACTTTAGAACAGTGCTTGGCATGTAGTAAGAGCTTAACAAATACCATCATTATTATTACAGTGCTCTGCACATAGTAAACACTAGAAATGAAAAGTTTATTTCCAGTCATTTTTGAGGAGGAAGGGTGGGTTGTTTAAGATTGCTGTTTTAGCTTGGAGGGATAATTGAAGGTAAAGAAGTTTTTCGAGGCAGATAATTTCTTTGCATGAGGAATGTTCTCCATAAAGGGACCGAAGAAGACATGACCCAAAAGTGTTCAGGCCATGGGGGTGATTTCTTTTATTCCAGCTTTATAGATCCCAGCTCTAGCTCTGCCATTATGTTTTTTTTAATCTGATCTTTTCAGAGCTCAAACATGCTATTTCATTAATAATAGTAATAAGAATTGTGGGATTTATTAAATTTATTTACTATTTGTCAAGGGCTGCACAAAGTCCTGTGGTAAATAAAATGCAATCTGATCAGAAAAAATCCTCCTCGACCTCTCAGCTGCCTTTGACACTATTGACCATCCCCTTCTCCTCAACACGTTAATCAACCTTGGATTCACGGACTCCATTCTCTCCTGGTTCTCCTCTTATCTCTCTGGCCGTCGATTAGACTGTAAGCCCGTCAAACGGCAGGGACTGTCTCTATCTGTTGCCGACGTGTTCATTCCAAGCGCTTAGTACAGTGCTCTGCACATAGTAAGTGCTCAATAAATACTATTGAATAAATACTATTGAATGAGTTCATTCTAGGTCTCCTTTGCGGGCTCCTCCTCTCCCTCCCATCCACTAACTGTAAGGCTTCCTCAAGGGTCAATTCTTGGTCCTCTTCTGTTTTCTATCTATACTCACTCTCTTGGTGAACTCATTCACTCCCAAGGCTTCAACTATCATCTCCATGCAGATGATACCCAATTCTACATCTCCTCCCCTGTTCTATCTCCCTCCCTCCAGACTCGTATCTTCTCCTGCCTCCAGGATGTCTCCACCTGGATGTCTGCCCGCCACCTAAAACTCAACGTGTCTAAGACTGAGTTCCTTATCTTCCTTCCCAAACCCTGTCCTCTCCCTGACTTCCCCTTCACTGTGGACGGTACTACCATCCTTCCGTCTCACAAGCCCGCAACTTTGGTGTCATCCTTGACTCCACTCTTTCATTTATCCCATGCATCCAATCCATCACCAAAACCTGCCGGTCTCACCTTCACAGCATCGCCAAGATCTGCCCTTTCCTCTCCATCCAAACTGCTACCTTGTTGGTACAAATCACTCATATCCTGACTGGGTTACTGCATCAGACTCCTTTCTGATCTCCCAACCTCCTGTCTCTCCCTGCTTCAGACTGTACTTCACTCTGCTGCCCAGGATTATCTTCCTACAGAAACGCTCTGGGCATGTCACTCCCCTTCTCAAAAACCTCCAGTGGTTGCCTATCAACCTTCATATGAAGCAAAAACTCCTCACTCTTGGCTTCAAAGCTCTCCATCACCTGGCCCTCTTCTACCTCCCCTCCCGACTCTCCTTCTACAAGCCAGCCCACACATTCTGCTCCTCTGCGGCTAACTTCCCTCACTATGCCTCATTTTTGCCTGTCCCACGTCCTACCTCTGTTCTGGAATGCCCCTCCTCCTCACATCTGCCACACTAGCTCTCTTCCCCCCTTCAAAGCCCTACTGAAAGTTCACCTCTGTCAGGAGGCCTTTCCAGACTGACTCCCCCTTTTTCTCTGCTCTTCCTCATCATCCCTACTCTCCCCACCCTCCCCCCACCCCCCGGCCCCACAGCACTTGTGTATATTTGTACATATTTATTATTCTATTTATTTTATTAATGATGTGTATATATCTAGAATTCTATTTATCTATTTTGATGCTATCGATGCCTATCTACTTGTTTTGTTGTCTGTCTCACCCCTTCTAGACTGTGAGCCCTTTGAGTAGGGATTGTCTTTACTTGTTGCCAAATTGTACTTTCCAAGCGCATAGCACAGTTCTCTGCACACAGTAAGCTCTCAATAAATACAATTGAATGAATGAATGAACAAACCTCATAAGGGCTTCAGAATGAAAGGAGGAAGGGAGATCAACTATTTAATCCTCATTTTACAGATGGAGGAACTGAGGCACAGATAATTGAGAAGCAGCATGGCTCTGTGGAAAGAGCATAGGATTGGGAGTCAAAGGTCATGGGTTCTAATGCTGGCTCTGCCACTTGTCAACTGTGTGACTTTGGGCAAGTCACTTAACTTCTCTGTGCCTCAGTTCCCTCATTTGTAAAATGGGGATTAAGACTGTAAACCCCGCTTGGGACAACCTGATTACCTTATATCTGCCCTGGTGCTTAAATCAGTGCTCGGCACATAGTAAGCGCTTAACAGATACCATCATTGTTATTATGAGAAGCTGCATGGCTTAGTGGCAACAACACGATTTTGGGAGTCAGAGGTTGTGGGTTCTTATCCCGGCTTCGCACTGCTTATCAGCTGTATGAGTTTGGGCAAGTCACTTAACTTCTTTGTACCTCAGTTATCCCACCTGAAAAATGGGGATTAAGATTGTGAGCCCCACATGGGACAACTTGATTACCTTGTATCTGCCCCAGCACTTAGAGCAGTACTTTGCACATAGTAAGCGCTTAGCAAATACCATCATTATTATTATTATTATTATAATTGAAGTTATTTGCCCAAGCTCTCACCAAAGGAAATTGACAAATCTAGGACTTGAACCAGGTTTAATGACTCTCAGGCCTGGGTACTTTCAACTAGACCCTGCTGTATCTTGTGTTGAAATACTATAGGTAATAATAATAATGTTGGAATTTGTTAAGCGCTTACTATGTGCCGAGCACTGTTCTAAGCACTGGGGTAGATACAGGGTAATCAGGTTGTCCCACGTGGAGCTCACAGTTAAATCCCCATTTTACAGATGAGGTAACTGAGGCACAGAGAAGTTAAGTGACTTGCACACAGTCACACAGCTGACAAGTGGCAGAGCTGGGATTCGAACTCATGACCTCTGACTCCCAAGCCCGTGCTCTTTCCACTGAGCCACGCTGCTTCGACAAAGGAATAGCGACAACTTGAGTTATGACCTTTTTTATCAGGCAAAGTCCTTCACAGCAACCGATTTGTTCTGGTACTTCCTTTGTTCTCTAAATGGTATAAACGTCTAAGTCTCTGGCCTAGCAATGAGGGAACTTTTATCTCTTCTTAGCTACCAAGCACATGCTCTCTCTCCCTGTCCTATCTAATCAATTGGAGCAGACTTGCATATGTTAATAATTGGAATTGCCCATGTCAAAAATGCATCATATGATGGGCAGATGATTCAAACAAATCGGATCCCATCTTCAGAAACCAGTCAGAGGATGCAGTTCATTAGCCAGTCCTCTAATAATGCCCTCAACTGAGTGGAGAAAGATCAGATAAGGGGATTGGCACATCTGTAAATAAATCAAAATGCCCCTAGGCCATTAGCACCATGTACCCATCCTCCAAAATCTTAGAAAGGATCCCGGTGTGCTCACAGAACCAGAATTTAGGAGGGCACTTGCACCACCTACCCTATCCATCCTAGATTTTAGGACCTTAGATCTGCTTGTTGTGGGCAGAGAATATGTTTGTTTATTATTATATTGTGCTCTCCCAAGCACTTAGTACAGTGCTCTGCACACAGTAAGCACTTAATAAATACAATTTGAATGAATGAATAAACAAAACTACTTCCTGCCAGCCTTCTTTCAGGCATGGTTCATAGAGATAGTGAGAGGTTGAGGGAGAAGAAAGTGAAAAGTAAATCTGGAAATGAAAAGAGATTGTAAGTAAAAATAAAAAATACCTGATGGGGCAGAAAAATAGAAAGGGGTAGTGACAAAATAAGAGGGGGAAAAGACCATATTAATTTATGCAAACCCTTCTTGAACTTATTGATCATTTATTACTGCATACTTTTTAATTATAGTAATAAATGCCATATGCTTTAGTGGATATAGGTTTTTTTAATTTTTCTATGATGTTAGTTAACTGTTACCGGGGTTAGACAAAGTGAAAAAACTCCTGGAGTTAGCCTTCCTTTGAATGTGCCTCATACTTAGGAAAATTAGTGTTACTGGTGGATATTTTTATAAAACTGACTTTGTTTTTAAAAGATGACACTTTGGATAGATCCTAATCAATCATTCAAGTGTAGCTGAAATGATCTACCGAATGATCAGTTGCATCTGTAATTGCTACATTTAACTCTTGCAGGCTGTTGCTACATTTAAACTGTTTCTTGATATCTCATTTTAATTTTCTGAAATCTCTGCTCAACAAGAACAAATCCTGATCGAATTTTGCCCTGCAGTCCGAGCTGTCTGAGCCAGTTAGTAATTATGGTATTTAAATGCTTATTATGTGCCAGGAACTGTACTAAGCATTGGAGTAGGTACAAGCAAATCATTTTGGACACAGTCCCTGTCCCACATGGGACTCACTGTCTCAATCCCCATTTAACAGATGAGGTAACTGAGGCACAGAGAAGTGAAATGACTTGCCCAAGGTCACACAGCAGACAAGTGGCAGAGCCAGGATTAGAACGCATGACCTTCTAACTCCCAGCCCCATGCTCTATCCACTATACCATGCTGGTTCTGGGCATGTTCACCTCAACACATTCATTTTGGTGGTGCAGGAATACCATTAGATTCCAGGCTATCATTTTTCCATATTTTGATTATTTCATTGACTTCCTCTTGTTTTGGGATAGTCATGCCTGTACGCTTTTGCCAGCATATAAAGTTCTAAAGGCTCTGACTGATAGTGGAAGATTTCTGAAGGAAATTTTGGTAATTCCCTTGCCATCCCAAGATTTAATCTTTTCTGCAATGGTCAGTGTTGCATTGCAACTCTTCAGTGGTTCTCTGAAGCAGAAAATATCACTTATTTGGTGATGTGTAAATAATCCTTAGTTTGGTGTCAATCAACATGTTTTTGGAACTCTTCAGCTTTTGTAGCCTACCCCTCACATGTGATTATGATATTAATGTGCATGTCACAGAGCAATTCTTTGTGAGTTTCCCTTTTATTATAATCATGAAAGCCATAGGATGTTGATGATATATTTATTTTTTGCTGCGAATTGTGTTTTGAGTTGTGAATCATACGAAGCCAGACCTGGTAGATCTCCTTCCTTACCCTACCTACATTCTTTATATGTGTCTGGCATACTGTGTCTCGCAGAAGGGCCAATTTGCAGTTCACTTTGATGAGTGATGAATTTGCAATGAACTGACTTGATGGTTTTGATGCTATATTCTGATTCATATGGTGTATTGTTATCTCAAATTCAGAGATTATAACCTGTTTGTCATTTTGCAGAGCTGTAATGAGCTGTTGCAACTGGCTGCCTGATTAATGAACTTCTATTGTTTGAACTTTGGGTCCATCCATTGTGTCTTTCTCTTATTTGGGAGGCAAAAGACCATGTTGGTAAATATGAATTGATGTTTGGCACATTCACTGAAAAGTAGAGGTCTTCCCCATAATACAACCAAGGTATGTTGTCACTGTACTTATTCAGGCTTGATAGGACCGCCAGCCTAGCTAAATTCAGGCAAATAACTTTACAGTGTTAAATCTCTCCTGAGCTTCCTGTGTGCTAACCCCCATCCCCTCCTCTATTCCTTACAGCTTTCCTGCTCTTTTCATACTCCAACGTCAGCTCTGTTGGCCCTATCTATCCAGTTACCCCCAACACCACAAGCCCTCATATTTCATTTTTTTATTTTCATTATTCAAACTTGAATTCTAGCAACAACTGGCTCCCTGCTCCAGCCACAGGAATGGGATCAAGATCAGGGGAATAGGTGGTCACTGTGGTGTGGTGATGGTGGTGGTTGTAGATGAGGACTGAGAGGGAAACAGGATTACCAGTGGGAGGGAAAAAGGTGGAAAGGGGGTAATGAGAACATTTTTGTCCAGTCATGTGGACAGCAGTGGCCACTGGCCTCCCTTTTTTGAGAAAAGAAAAACAAAATGAGCAAGTTTGGAGTTGAGAGGAGTGACTTAGTGGTGAGGGAGGTAGGTCAGGAAAGTGGAACAGGGGAGAGGAGAAAAAGAGCAGGATGAAGGAGGAGGGAATAGAAGGGAGTTGACCTCCAGTGTATTGATTAAAATGTTGAGAGAAAGGCCTATTGGGGTAAATCAGCAAAGAGGGTGTAACCTGAGATTCATTAATTCAATCATATTTATTGAGTACTTACTGTGCGTGAAGCATTGTGCTTTGAGACAGTACAATGTAACAATAAGCAGACACATTCACTGTCCAGAATGAGTTTATAGTTTAGAGACAAGATATAAAAGATTACTGTCTATCAATTAATAAGTGGAAGTTTTGGGGTGTTTTACTATGTACAGATCATTATACTAAAGTGCTTGGGAAAGTCCAATACAGAAGAGTTAGAAGAAATGGCCCCACTCCAAAGAAAACTTTGGTTTCTAGGGTTTTTGCTTTTTAAGGGCAGATGTATTTTTTCACGTTTTCAGCATCACTAGTTATCTAGCCTTTAAAATCTATAGCATTCTAGACAGAACTTTATAGGGTTTTTTTTGGTGTGTGTGTCTGTGTGTGGCTGTGTCCTTATGCTGCTTTGCCACTTTTGAAGAATGTGCACTGATGGGGGTAGCAAAGCGATTTTACTCAAGTGGTAAAAAAGAAGATACCTGAGGGTGCAGGAGGAAATGGAATGGATAGGAGAGGAGAAGGCTTGCAGGAACAGGTTAGAGAAATTGAGTCAGCACTACTGAAAAGAATGGGGAGGTGGAGCAAGGTGAAGTGCGAATGGGCAAAGGATTAGGATGGGGCAAAGTGGGTTTACAAATTTGGCCTCAAGTATATCCAGTAATCCAGAAGATAGAGGCCTTGCAACTTCACCAAGAAGAAAAGGTTCATTAATCATTTGATTATGTCTTTGAACTAGTTATCGATAAACGTAATTTGAATGCAGATCCAACAGCTGTGTCACTCTGAAAAGGGGAAGAAGAAAAGTACAGAAAGTCAGATATTTCTCAGTGTTGTGATATATGTCTAGTTAAACTGAGACAAGTGGTTTTATTCTTTGTGGATGCTTGTCATCATTATGTGTGATGCATGAAACAATGATTCTTCTCATTGTCCTTTAGTTCTTTCTATGCGATGGCACCTCAAGATTAAAGCTCATAAGGTGTGATATTCTGTTAGACTCTATGAATCTTAAGAGCAAGACTACAGTTACTATGTGAAATCATTTGAAAATAGGTCTTCCTAGATTAATGATGGGGAACCAGAAAAAGATTCATACCCAGACTTTCCCATTAGTTCATTCAATGATATTTGTTTTTGTGGGTTTTTTTTAAATGGTACTAAGTACTTACTACATGGCCAGACACTGTACCTGTACAGTGTAGTACACAGTGTTAGATACAAGATAACGGTCAGGCTCTGTCCAACATAGAACTCACAGTCTTAATCCTCACAGTCTCAATCCCCCTTTTACAGATGAGGTAAAACACTGAGAAGCTGTGACTTCCCCAAGGTTACACAGCAAACAAGTGGTGGAGCCCTGATTGCTAGGCCTGGCTCTTTCTACTAGGCCAAGCTGCTTCTCTAAATGCCTACTGTGTGCAAAGCACTGTATTCATTGTAGGAAAAAAAAAGTCACAGATAAAAATTAGACACAGTTCTTGACTGTTAGGGGCCTCACAATCTAAGAATAAAGGGGAGGTGAGAACTGACAGTGGGCATGTGAAAAAAAAGAAGCAATAAAAACTGAAAAAACATCTAAAAGGATGAGGACAATGACATGCAATATTATCCTGCCCAGAAACAACTTAGTCTGGCAGGAAGACATGCTAAACTAAATTATGGATAGGAGGAAGTAATAGTTTTTTTAAGTACTGTACATAAGTACTACTGGTTATTGACATTGCATTGGTCATCATTTATGTGCTTAGATGGTGCAAAAGTGCCAAAATGTGAGTGGGGAGTAAAAAGATGAGAAGAATAGATATTAGTTGGCCAAGAGGACTTTATAGATGGGGTGATCTGTCAGATAAAGCAGAAAGTTCCCTGCAGGTGAGAGAGCATGAAGAAGCAACTGGTAGTGAAGAAAAAAGAGAATGAGGCAAGGAGCACAATGAGAGAAAAGTGGATAAGTAGGAGGGACATAGCTGATTGAGTGAGTAAAAAGAGTTTCTCCCTTTTGCGGAAAATGAGTAATCATTGGAGGGTAACAAGGAATGGGGAGACCTGGAGAATATTTTAGAAAAATGATCCACTTTAGAAATGTACAAAAATTAAATATGGGACTGTAGAGGGAAATAAGTGAAAACAAGGAGGAAACAAGGATGCTGCTGCAGTAGTCCAGCTGGAATATGTATGAAGGGTGACCAACAGGATTTGGTGACACACTGAATATGGAGGTTGAAAGAGAGGGATATCATGTGCAATAATGATGGTAATTGTGGTATTTGTTAGAGAAGAGGCGTGGTTCAGTGGAAAGAGCACGGGATTGGGAGTCAGAGGATGTGGGTTCAAATCCCAGCACCACCACCTGTCTGCTGTGTGACTTTGGACAAGTCACTTAACTTGTCTGTGTCTCACCTCATCTGTAAAATGGGAATTAAGACTGTGAGCCCCCAAGTGGGACAAACTGATTACCTTCTATCTACCCCAGGGCTTAGAACAGTGTGTGGCACATAGTAAGCACTTAACAAATACCATTATTATGATTATTATTAAGCACTTACTATGTGCCAGACACTGTACTAAACGTTAAGGTGGATGCAAGCAAATAGGGTTGGACACAGTCCCTGTTCCCCATTGGGCTCACAGTCTCAATCTTCTTTTTTGCAAATGAGTTAACTGAAGCACAGAGAAAATAAGTGATTTGCCCAAGGTCACATAGCAGACTAAGAGTAATGCCTGGGATATAACTCAGGACCTTCTGACTCAGGCCTGTGCTCTATTCACTACATCATGCTGCTTCCCAGGTTTATAGGCTTGACAGGAGGGGAGGATGGTGATGCCTACTGTGATGGGAAACTTTCATGGGTGGATAATTTGGGAAGCAAGATGCATTTAGTTTTGGACATATTGAGCTTGAGGTTTCAGGATAGGGCTTTCAGGGAGTGATATTCTGGAGGCAGAAAGAGATGTGAAATTTCAGCGAATGAGCAAGGTCAGGATGTAGTGTTTGTAGTTCAAGATGAGGGAGCAGAGGAGCTCCTGGAGAGAGAGAGTGTATATTGATAAGAGGACCTAGAATTAGCTTTGAAGAACACCCATGGTGTTAGCAGGTGGATGGGAGAGAAAACCTCCAAAGGAGAATGAGAAGGATCTGTGGTAGGGAGGAGGTAGGATAAATAGGGGAGAATTGTGTCAGAAAAGCATATGCTTCAAGGTGATGGGAGTGTTCCAGAGTTGAAGGCAGATGGGAGGTCAGGGACAAGTAGGACAGAGTACATTTGGTGAGTAGCATATCATCAGT
Organism: Ornithorhynchus anatinus; assembly: GCF_004115215.2. Lineage (NCBI taxonomy): Eukaryota > Metazoa > Chordata > Mammalia > Monotremata > Ornithorhynchidae > Ornithorhynchus > Ornithorhynchus anatinus. The sequence continues at coordinate 139,414,049 of NC_041728.1, forward strand.
GACCTTGGAAAAAGCAGTCTAAGTGGAGTGAAAGGGTGATGTGATGTGAACTAAATATTCACCACTTAACGCCTCATTTCTTGGTTTCCAGTAAAATAAAATCAGTACTGTGGAACTGGCTACTGCCCATGAATCTCAAAACTAATTTGTGATCTAAAAATAGGTACAGGGATGTACAGTGATCTGTTTAAAAAGGAAGCATTGAGAAGAGGGAATCAAAGGGAAGTAGAATTATGGAAAGGAAGGAAGACACAGGAAAAAAGCAAGTTCAGCTATGAGAAAAAGCAAGAAAAGAGAGCCTGGAAGACAAATGGCATGAGAAGGAAAACATCTAACACAAAACTTATTTGTCTTAATACTTATTTTTCACAGAAACGGAAGCACATCTCCTTTCAGCTCTTGGTTATTGATTCCTTTGGTGCCAAAGGAAAATATATAATACAAAATATTAGAAGAAGTAAAGTGTGAGATTTATTTTATTTTTTTCAAAAAGGGGAATTTGTGACTGCAGAAGAAGCAAAATAATGCCAGAGTGCCTGCAATTTGTTTTAGGAAAGGAAGTTGAAGAGAAGAGAGGTAAAAAATGCTGAACTCTGACAGATTCAAATCCTTTGACCCCAGGAGATAGGATCAACTTCTTAATTCTACTGAATTGGTTCATATCAAGTGGTGATTATTGTTTGCTGCTTTAGAGAGAAGAGCTGTGGTTAGATATTGGCTTCATTTCCCTGTCCAAACTGTTCCATCAGCTTATTAGTTGCCAAACTGAATGGGAATACACAGTTTAGGGAATTTGTTAATTGAAGGTTGGCTTTGGTAAGATGTCAGAACTGGATATAGTGAGGAGAAGTACACTCCAGTATACAACAGGATTAAGGACCTGGAATTGTGGTTTTACTGTGAATTGTTAAATTGTGATTCAAATGCAGTCTCTTGAAAGGAGATGAAATGGCATTACTCCATTCATTCATTCAATAGTATTTATTGAGCACTTACTATGTGCACAGCACTGTACTAAGCACTTGGAATGTACAATTCGGCAGCAGAGACAATCCCTGCCCAATGACGGGCTCACAGTCTAAATGGGGGAGACAGACAGCAAAGCAAAACAGAACAAAACAAGACAACATCATCAAGATAAATAGAATCAAAGAGATATACACCTCATTAACAAAATAAGTAGGGTAATAAATAATATATGCAAATGAGCACAGTGCTGAGGGGAAAGGGGAAGAGCAGAGGGTGGGAGGGGGGAGCAGAGGGAAAGGGGGGGACATACTCCAAGATGTAAGACATACTCTAGCCACTGTTTAGCCATATAATAATGATTGTATTTGTTTTTTAACAATAATAATAATAATGATGTTGGTATATGTTAAGCGCTTACTATGTGCAGAGCACTGTTCTAAGCACTGGGGGAGATACCGGGCTATTAGGTTGTCCCACGTGGGGCTCACAGTTAATCCCCAGTTTACAGATGAGGTAACTGAGGCACAGAGAAGTGAAGTGACTTGACTACAGTCACAGCTGACAAGTGGCAGAGTTGGCATTCGAACCCATGACCTCTGACTCCCAAGCCCGGGCTCTTTCCACTGAGCCACGCTACTTCTCATAGTTTAGCGCTTACTATGTGCCAAGCACTGTTCTAAGCACTGGGCATATCTAGATTACAGGAACCTTCGACAAAGCTGTCAGTGAGTGTTACTGTCACAGTCCCAGATCATCTCAAGACTTTGGCAACACCTGGAAACTTCTGAACAAGGCTAAATAGGCCTGGAATAGTAACCTATGAACTCTGCCATTTCCCAATTCCTATCCTGCACACTCCCCTTCCCTTTACACTTTACACTTTCCATGTACATTATTAATTGAGCCCTCCAAATGGATTCTCAGATCCAACTAGAGGCAGATGTTTGGGTAGGTGGTGGTGATAATAATTATGGTATTTGTTAAGCACTTATGTGCCAGGCTCTGTACTAAGTGCTGGGGCATATATAAGTAAATTGGGTTCGACACAGTCCTTGTCCCGCATAGGGCTCACAGTCTCAATCCACATTTTACAGATGAGGTTATTGAGGCACAGAGAAGTGACATGAGTTGCTCAAGGCCACACAGCAGTGTGGAGCTGGTATTAGAGCACATGACCTTTTGACTCTCAAGACTATGCTCTATCCACTATGCCATGCTGCTTCCCATTGATGAAGGCTATACTCTTCTATTTGGTTGGGTACAGTCCTTTATCTGTACTAACATGGCCTAGTGGCAAGAGCACGAGCTTGGGAGTCAGAGGAGATGGGTTCTAATCCCGGATCTTCTATTTATCTGATGCGTGACCTTGAGCAACTGTGCCTCGGTTACCTCATCTGAAAAATGGGGATCAAGATTGTGAGCCCTGTGTGGGACAGGGACTGTGTCTAACCTGATTACTTTGTAAGTATCTCAGCACTTAGAACAGTGCTTGGAATATAGAAAGTGCTTAACAAATATTATTATTATTACTATACCATTTTAAACTTTCTCACTTCCTGAATTTATCCTTTATTTAGACATACCTAAAATGTATTTTGCTCTAAGGTATTGAAAAGTTCTTTGGATACTTCTAATTCTATGGGTTATAGAAGTTCTAGCTAGATAGGATTATTATGTCAAGGGCTAGTTTGATTTCTGCAATCTCCAGCATTAGGTGAGCATAACTTCTCCAAATCATTTAAGGGAATATATAATGAATGTTGAGAGGTTTCTGCATTATGCAACTTTTATGTAGTTGACCCTATAATATCAAAATAAACTGTTACCTAAGCAGTGGAAAATGGTAACAGTTGTTTTGGAAACCCAAAAGTAATTTACTTTCATCCTTAATATTTAATAATACTATTAATATGTAAAACAAGAGTGGTATCTAGCAAGGATCGTTGATGTGCATAAAATAGCAAGTATCCTGTGCTTGTATATCATCTATATTGTATCTCCTGTTCATAGCACAAATGTTTTAAGTGTTTAGTCATGGGGTTAGTACTCTATTGAAATGTTTGATGCTTTCTTCATTGAACAGCCTGTTTATCATTGCTCATCATCAGGGTCCATGATATTTAAGTGTAATAACCTAAATGTAGCCTTCTGGTTTCTGTTCTCCTGCTCTTAAATCACCCCAAAAGATAGCAAAGTTTGGCTCTGTGGAAAGAGCACGGGCTTTGGAGTCAGAGGTCATGGGTTCAAATCCCCACTCGGCCACTTGTCAGCTGTGTGACTTTGGGCAGGTCACTTCACTTCTTGGTGCCTCAGTTACCTCATCTGTAAAATGGGGATTCAGACTGTGAGCCCCACGTGGGACAACCTGATGACCCTGTGTCTACCCCCCAGCACTTAGAACAGTGCTTGGCACATAGTAAGTGCTTAACAAATACCAACATTATTATTATTATTAATGATTGATGCACACCCCTCCTTTTCAGTATTCATTCAATCATATTTATTGAGCACTTACTGTGTGCAGAGCACTATACTAAGTGCTTGGAAAGTACAATTCGGCAACAGATAGAGACAATCCCTACCCACCAATCCCTGTCATTCTCCTCTCTCTCCTGCACCAACCCTGAGCAGGATGATCCCATCCCTACTCCCACTCCTGCATCTATTGAATTCAGGCTCCTGGTATGGTTGTTAGCACACTACTTCTTTCTTGCTCCCGCTTCCATTCAATCAATCAATCTGTGGCAGTTATCAAGTGCTGTTTGAGTACTGTACTAAACACTTCCCTCTGCAAAATCCAGACTTTCTCAACCAGAGGATAGCCTCTGCTTTCTTCTTTTCCACACCTGAGATCTAGAAGTGTCTGGATCACTTATAGGTCCATAGGTGCACACTCCACAGGGACAAGCAATGGCCCCAACAAGTTTCTGGTGCTGGACTCCCAGCAGACTTACTTATTCCAGGTTCTGACAAGGCACCCCAGGTTTCTAATCATGGCTGAAAGACCTACAATGGTGGCTTTCTGATGCAGCGTGGCTCAGTGGAAAGAGCCCGGGCTTGGGAGTCAGAGGTCATGGGTTCAAATCCCAGCTCTGCCACTTGTAAGCTGTGTGACTGTGGGCAAGTCACTTCACTTCTCTGTGCCTCAGTTACCTCATCTGTAAAAGGGGGATTAACTGTGAGCTCCACGTGGGACAACCTGATGACCCTGTATCTCCCCCAGCACTTAGAACAGTGCTCTGCACATTGTAAGCACTTAACAAATACCAAAGTTATTATTATTACTAATTAACTCCTTCTCCAAATTATCACCTATTTTAAGATTCCTACCTCTCTAACCCTTCTGCATTCAAAATGAAAACTAGCCCCTCAGACTAGTTCCCAGTTTTTTCCACCTACTTACTCTCTCCTCCGCTCTTCCACCTTTCAATCCTGCAAGTCCTTTTCCTCTGCTCACCCTCTGGATTCTACACCAGAACTAGCCTGAAGCTATGACTGTGGCCAAAGGATCTAACTACATTGCCTTTCACCCTACATCCATAGGGTTAAGAAAATGGTTCCCTCCTTTCCTTTTTCTTTATTCTTTTCAGAGCATGATCTAGGTGAAAGAGTGCTAATTTGAGATAATTGGAGTAGTTAGAGACACTAATCCATCCTGGAGATCTGGGCTTTAATCTCAACTGCTGTCATTGGCCTATTCGGTGACCTTGGGCAAATCACAATTTCTCTGATCTTCAGTTTCTTCATCTATAAAGAATAAAGATGATACCTTCTCTTCACACCTCTTAGATTATGAGCTACATGTAGGGCACACTCTGTGTGTAGTCTGTTATCTTTGCCTACCCCACTTCTTAGTGCAGTGTAAGAAGTGTTTAATAAATACTATAAATTATTAACCTTTTCTTCCTGATACATTGCTTTTCTGAGCCAGTCTACCTACTGGAAACAGCATGATGTATTGGATAGAGAACTAGCCTGGGAGTCAGAAGATTGTGGGTTCTAATTCCAACTCCACCACTTGTCTGCTGTGTGATCTTGGACAAGTTGCTTCATTTCTCTGTACCTCAGTTACCTCATTTGTAAAATGGGAACTATGACTGTGAGCCCCATGTGAGACAGGGTCAGTGTTCAACATGATTTGCATGTATCCATCCCAGCATTTTTACACTGCCTGGAACACAGTAAATGCTTAACAAATACCAGAATTATTGATATTATTATTATTATTTATTACCTTAGCAGCATAGCTTATTGGAAATAATATGGGCCTGGGCCTGGTTGTCAGAAGACTCCGGAGTCCAGTCCTAGCTAGCCAAGGCAATTATCTTTATTGAACATTTACTGTGTGCGGAGCACTGTACTAAGCTTTTGGGAGAATATAATACAACAGTAGACACATTCCCTGCCCACAATGAGCTTACAGTGTAGAGGAGGAGACAGACATCAATGTAAATAAATTACAGAAATATATATATATATATATACATACATGACCTTTCCTGTATATACATGTATATACATACATGAGCTTTCCTGGCCTAAAGTAGGAACTTGGGCCAGTTGCAATTTCTCTAAACATCAGTTTCCTCATCTGTACCTCTTCTCCCTCATTAGACTGTGAGGCATTTGTCAGATGGGGTTTCTGTCTCATCTGATGATTTTATAATTAACCCATTACTTAGTACAGTGCTTTACAGATGCATCATAGATATCATTTTTATAATTGCTATCGCTAATCATTATTAATGCCAAAAATATTATGAGTAAGAACATTATCAATTTTTCATACAAATTATTGATTGTTAATTGGTAATTTCAAGATCATTAATATTAGTAATTATATTTTCTCTTTGGAATCTTCCGGTTTTGCCCATTTACTGGCTTTATGGGGAAGGTGAAAATTTGTGTATCCCTGTTAAACTAACTGTAAGAGTAGAGGAGTGTTTTGGTTCATTTTTATTATATGAATGTGTATGTTAACTGACGTTTATATGCACGTGAGTTGTACATTTCTCTGAATGTGTATGTAGACATTTATAATAGGTGGTGTGTGTGTATGAGTGTCTGTGCGAGTGGACATTTAGAAAGAGAAGTGGACAGTTGTAAAGAAAACATCATCTTAAAGGGAAGGAGTCAAAAGAGAAATATTATATAGTCCTAACTCAGTCCAGGTATCTCTACTATGTTAATATAAAACCTGCCAGTGAGCTACTCACTGCAGGTTGGAAAAAAAATAACATTTTTCATTTGGGTTATATTAAAATATATTGACTAACATTTTGAGATATTGCAATAGTTGTAGTAATAGTTGTAGTGGTTATTCAGTGCCAACGCTTTTCTATGAAGCCCTTGGGATATTGCAAGAGAAGTAGAATACAAGTTCCTTAATCTCAATCCCTAATTTACAATCTAATGTGAAGAGATACATTTAACTTAAAAGGTATATATGAACTAATGAATATTTCCATAGGCTGGGAGTGATAAAAACCTATGGTGGATAGTGACTGGAAGTTAATTAGAAAAAGCTTTCTGAAGATTTAGGATTTGAGTAAACAGATTTGAACTGATAACTTTAGAAACATTGCCCTTGAAATGACCTAAACTTCTGCTCACTAGGACTAGATATTTTTTCATTGATTTGAAAAGAAAAGTTAGATTCTGATGAAACATCTTTCAGATATTAAGATTTACTATAGAATGGGCTATATCTCTATATGTAAACTTGTTGTGGGCAAGGAATGTGTTTACCAACTGTTAAGTCCTTGGGGGAGTTCAGTACAACTTACTACAGTGTTATGCACGCTGTAACCACTCAAGTATGACTGATGGATTGATTTGTATGAAAAGCTTAACATTGCAATTTTGTCATTCTATCAGCTTCTCCTGAGTTCTATGTTTTGGGAAACTCATCTATAGTGACAGCATTAGGTAACTAACTGCTTTTCTAAAATGGAAATTGACTAAAATGTCATACTGTAACTTCTATATAAAAAATCCTATTCGTGGAATATTCTGTATTGTTACTAGTATATAAGATACCATGAAACCAGTTGGATATTAGCAAGCTACAAACCTATCATAAATTGGTATATAGTTAAGCAAAGTCTAAGATTAATTTGGCTAACATTTTTTCCCGAGTTCACTTTATTGCTCATTGTTAAAAAGCAACCCTCATGCCAATTAACAAGAAATAACTATAGAAGATTTTCCTTGTCCACTGCTTCCTCACAGCTGTAAGGATAGTGCTGATAAATCTCCATCAGCAGCCTGTACATTTTGGAAAGCCACATAAATCACTCCTGTGCTGCTTGTCCCATCAATAATGGCTCAATATATTGTCCCAGGTCCCCACTTCTCCTTCTCTATTGCAAATGCACCTCTAACTCTCTCAATCCTACTCAGCCTTGATTGCTCTGAATAGGGCATGTAGTTTAAATAGGCTGTACTAATTTTTTAAAGGATGTTTGTCTAAGACAGATGAGCTGGGTGTAAGAGGTGCACAATTAAAATTGTAGGTGATTTTTTTTAAATATATAAAAGGGCAATATCTCTATAGCTTGATGTTTTATTTCAACAAGTCTATATTTATATTCAAAGTTATGTTGTTTCTAACTAGAGTTCTCTGAGACTTAAAAAGTGAATAATAATGATCATAATGTATTTATTAAGGGTATGCGATCTCTGTTCCAGGCAGTGTTCTATGCGCTGGGGTAGATACAAGATAATCAGGTTGGACATAATCCCTGTCCCAAATAGGGGTCATAGTCTTAATCCCCATTTTTTACAGGTGAGGGAACTGAGGTACAGAGAAGTTAAGTGAATTGCCCAAGGTTACACAGCAGACTAGTGGGAGAGCTGGAATTAGAACGCATAATCTTCTGACTCCCAGGCAAGTCTCTATCATTTTTATATCTTACTGTGTGCAGAGCACTCTACTAATACACTAGGCCATGCTGCTTCTCATAAAGCGAAGGTATTTAGTATTTTACATTAAAAAAAGAATGAATATGCTTCCGAAGTAAATACAGTGTGAATTTCTCCAAAGGTATATCCTCAGTTTAATATGTAAAATAAATTATATCATTTTGGGCTGGAAATTACAGTTCTATAAAATAATTCTACACGCAATCATCCCAAAAAGTGAATTGTGACTTTTGCCTGATAATCAAATGGGCAGTTAGAATTAAATTAGCCACAGAATAACAACATGAACATTATATTTTTGATGCATTGTGACCTAGGCACATCTTCAATGGTTGAAGTGTTATAGACACAGAAACCATCAATTTTATAAACTAGCTAGTATGACTACTTATGGAAATTGTGGCAAAATAATGAAAGTTACATAGACACTATCATTTAAACAGGTTCCCTTGAAATTACAGAGTAAAATGCATTAGAAAGTATACAACAAAGACTGAGCAGAAGAATTTTGTTATTTAGGCACGATTCCTGACTTTAGTGCAAATTAATTCACTAACTAGTATGTGAAATAGAGACAATATTTTCTGGCTATTAAAGTTCATCTGAGATTTGAAATGAATTTTTGAAATTATCCAGTTAAAGACAAATTAGAGTTGTCAAGTATGAATTAGCTCCTTGAGGATAGGGATCAGGTTTAACTTTATGTATTCATTCATTCAATAGTATTTATTGAGCGCTTACTATGTGCAGAGCACTGTACTAAGCGCTTGGGATGAACAAGTCGGCAACAGATAGAGACAGTCCCTGCCGTTTGACGGGCTTACAGTCTAATCGGGGGAGACGGACAGACAAGAACAATGGCACTAAACAGCATCAAGGGGAAGAACATCTCGTAAAAACCGATGGCAAATAAATAGAATCAAGGCGATGTACAATTCATTAACAAAATAAATAGGGTAACGAAAATATATACAGTTGAGCGGACGAGTACAGTGCTGTGGGGATGGGAAGGGAGAGGTGGAGGAGCAGAGGGAAAAGGGGAAAATGAGGCTTTAGCTGCGGAGAGGTAAAGGGGGGATGGCAGAGGGAGTAGAGGGGGAAGAGGAGCTCAGTCTGGGAACGCCTCTAGGAGGAGGTGATTTTTAAGTAAGGTTTTGAAGAGGGAAAGAGAATCAGTTTGGCGGAGGTGAGGAGGGAGGGTGTTCCAGGACCGCAGGAGGACGTGACCCAGGGGTTGACGGCGGGACAGGCCAGACCGAGGGACGGCGAGGAGGTGGGCGGCAGAGGAGCGGAGCGTGCGGGGTGGGCGGTAGAAAGAGAGAAGGGAGGAGAGGTAGGAAGGGGCAAGGTGATGGAGAGCCTTGAAGCCTAGAGTGAGGAGTTTTTGTTTGGAGCGGAGGTCGATAGGCAACCACTGGAGTTGTTTAAGAAGGGGAGTGACATGCCCAGATCGTTTCTGCAGGAAGATGAGCCGGGCAGCGGAGTGAAGAATAGACTGGAGCGGGGCGAGAGAGGAGGAAGGGAGGTCAGAGAGAAGGCTGACACAGTAGTCTAGCCGGGATATAACGAGAGCCCGTAATAGTAAGGTAGCCGTTTGGGTGGAGAGGAAAGGGCGGATCTTGGCGATATTGTAGAGGTGAAACCGGCAGGTCTTGGTAACGGATAGGATGTGTGGGGTGAACGAGAGGGACGAGTCAAGGATGACACCGAGATTGCGGGCCTGCGGGACGGGAAGGATGGTCGTGCCATCCACGGTGATGGAGAAGTCTGGGAGGGGACCGGGCTTGGGAGGGAAGATGAGGAGCTCAGTCTTGCTCATGTTGAGTTTTAGGTGGCGGGCCGACATCCAGGTGGAGACGTCCCGGAGGCAGGAGGAGATGCGAGCCTTAAGGGAGGGGGAGAGGACAGGGGCGGAGATGTAGATCTGCGTGTCATCTACATAGAGATGGTAGTCAAAGCCGTGAGAGCAAATGAGTTCACCGAGGGAGTGAGTGTAAATGGAGAACAGAAGAGGGCCAAGAACTGACCCTTGAGGAACTCCAACAGTTAAAGGATGGGAGGGGGAGGAGGCTCCAGCGTAGGAGACCGAGAATGATCGGCCAGAGAGGTAAGAGGAGAACCAGGAGAGAACAGAGTCCGTGAAGCCAAGGTGAGATAAGGTATGGAGGAGGAGGGGATGGTCGACAGTGTCAAAGGCAGCAGAGAGGTCAAGGAGGATCAGAATGGAGTAGGAGCCATTGGATTTGGCAAGAAGGAGGTCATGGGTGACCTTAGAGAGAGCAGTCTCAGTAGAGTGGAGGGGACGGAAGCCAGATTGGAGGGGGTCTAGGAGAGAATGGGAGTTAAGGAATTCTAGGCATCGATTGTAGACGACTCGTTCTAAGATTTTGGAAAGGAAGGGTAGTAGGGAGATAGGACGATAACTGGAGGGGGAAGTGGGGTCAAGAGCGGGTTTTTTTAGGATGGGGGAAACGTGGGCATGTTTGAAGGCAGAGGGGAAGGAGCCCTTGGAGATTGAGTGGTTAAAAATAGAAGTTAAGGAAGGGAGGAGGGCAGGGGCGATGGTTTTAAGAAGGTGAGAGGGAATGGGGTCCGAGGCGCAGGTGGAGGGGGTGGCACTTGCGAGGAGGGAGGAGATCTCCTCTGAGGATACTGCAGGGAAGGATGGGAAAGTAGGGGAGGGGGTTGTTGTGGGGGAGGGGAGAGGCGGAGGGGTGACTTTGGGGAGCTCAGACCTGATCGTGTTGATTTTCGTGAGGAAATAGGCGGCCAGATCATTAGGGGTGAGAGATGGGGGAGGGGGAGGAACAGGGGGCCTAAGGAGAGAGTTAAAGGTCCGGAACAATCGGCGGGGGTGACGGGCATGGGTGTCGATGAGGGAGGAGAAGAAGCTTTGCCTGGCGGAGGAGAGGGCAGAGTTAAGGCAGGAAAGGATAAATTTGAAGTGTGTGAGGTCGGCTTGGTGCTTGGACTTTCGCCAGCAGCGCTCAGCAGCTCGAGCATAGGAGCGTAGGAGGCGGACGGAGGAGGTGATCCAGGGCTGTGGGTTAGTGGAGCGAGAGCGGTGGAGGGAAAGGGGGGCGAGAGAGTCGAGATGAGTAGAGAGGGTGGAGTTGAGAGCGGAGACCTGATCGTCGAGAGTGGGAAGAGAGGACAGGGCGGCAAGGTGAGGCGAGATGCTATTGGAAAGACAGATGGGATCGAGAGAGCGGAGGTCTCTGTGGGGCAGTAGCGAAGATTTGCAGGGGGAGGGAGTGTGAGAGATGAGGCAGGTGAGAAGGTTATGGTCCGAGAGAGGGATTTCAGAGTTGGTGAGTGAGGAGATAGTGCAGCGGTAGGAGATGACGAGATCGAGGGTGTGACCGAGTCGGTGAGTGGGCGCGGTATGGTGGAGGAGGAGGTCGGCAGAGTCGAGGAGGGATAGCAGGCGGGCGGCAGAGGAGTCGTCGGGTACATCCTCCAAGTATTTAGTATGGTGCTCTGTTCAGAGTAAGTGCTCAATAAATACTATTGATTGGTTGGTTTATTGCAATGGAAAAAAAAAACACCTTATTCTTTTTGCTTTGCTTTGAAAACATCCTTCTGGCTTTATAAACTCACACAGTTGAGACTAAAAGAAGGCAAATGGGTGAAAAGGGAAATGGTAGATAAGCAATACTTGTGAAATAGAACTTTTGTTTACCTGAAAACAGTTTTCCGAAAGATAAACCCCTTGATGTGCATAGATACACATCTTGAATATCATTACTAAAGCTACCCTATTATAGAGCAAAACTGCATCGGGAGCAATGTACTTGAAAATCCTTTGAAAACAGGATTGCAAGGAGGATTGTAAGAAAGGGACCTTGTATTACAAATCCTATGTTGCAAAGAACCTGTTTTACTCTATATTTTCCGGATGTTTTGGGGATATTCTGGAGGAGATTGACACCTTACCAGTAGTGGAAAAGTCCCAGTGTCCAGGGAGAGGGGTCATATTTTCCAGAGGAGAGTGTGGATTGGGAAATTCTAAGTTGACAGTTGAGAGCATCCTGGGCTGCTGTGCTCTGTGCTTAGGAATCAGGTTCTGGTTTAGGCCAAAGCATAGATGCAAATTCTTATATGGTTAGCTCTAAATGCTATATGGATAATATTAGTGCTTATTTGGGGTTATCTCTGTAAATTCTTTGAGGGCAGGGACTGTGTCTTCATACTCTGTTGGTCTCCCAAGCACTCAATATCATGCTTGGCTCCCTGTTAAGCACTCAGTAAATATCATGGATTGATTGATTGAAATGGCTCCAATTTTCAATTAATGGTATTTCCTGAACACTTAGTGGTTGGAAGAGTACAATATGCCAAATTAGCAGATGTATTCCCTACCCATAATAACCTTACAGTCTCAACGTCAACAAGCAAAAGCTTCTGAGACTAACACTGAAATAACGGACAATTGAGCAAAGAGCAACAGAGGCAGCAAGGGGAGCATAATGATCAAATTACTCACTGCTCCAGGATGAAAAACCTCAGGTCTTAATTTACCACAACATTCCCAACTGTCTAACATTTTCGGAATGAGGCTTCTGTTAACCCCATTCCAGTGGTTATCTTCCCCCCCAGCTATGGCTGGTGGGAAAATGACAATAATCAGGCATCCCCAGGGAACCCTGTATCCCAGTGGTTGGGGATCAAAATCCTAGAACCAGTCGTCTACAATCGCTGCTTAGAATTCCTTAACTCCCATTCTCTCCGGGAACCCCTCCAATCTGGCTTCCGTCCCCTCCACTCTACTGAGACTGCTCTCTCTAAGGTCACCCATGACCTCCTTCTTGCCAAATCCAATGGCTCCTACTCCATTCTAATCCTCCTTGACCTCTCAGCTGCCCTTGACACTGTCGACCATCCCCTCCTCCTCCACACCTTATCGCACCTTGGCTTCACGGACTCCATCCTCTCCTGGTTCTCCTCTTATCTCTCTGGCCGGTCATTCTCGGTCTCCTTCGCAGGCGCCTCCTTCCCCTCGCATCCTTTAACTATTGGAGTTCTTCAAGGGTCAGTTTTTGGCCCTCTTCTGTTCTCCATTTACACTCACTCCCTTGGTGAACTCATTCGCTCTCACGGCTTCAACTACCATCTCTATGCAGATGATAAGCAGATCTACATCTCTACCCCGTCCTCTCCCCCTCCCGTCAGGCTCACATCTCCTCCTGCCTCCAGGATGTCTCCACCTGGATGTCAGCCCACCACCTAAAACTCAACATGAGCAAGACTGAGCTCCTCATCTTCCCTCCCAAGCCTGGTCCTCTCTCAGACTTCCCTATCACCGTGGATGGTACGACTATCCTTCCCGTCTCTCAGGCCCGGAACCTCAGTGTCATCTTTGATTCTTCTCTCTCGTTCACCCCACACATCCTATCCGTTACCAAGACCTGCCGGTTTCACCTTTACAATATCGCCAAGATCCGCCCTTTCCTCTCCACCCAAACGGCTACCTTACTGCTACAGGCTCTCGTTATATCCCGGCTAGACTACTGTGTCAGCCTTCTCTCTGATCTCCCTTCCTCCTCTCTCGCCCCGCTCCAGTCTATTCTTCACTCCACTGCCCGGATGATCTTCCTGCAGAAACGATCTGGGCATGTTAGTCCCCTTCTTAAACACCTCCAGTGGTTGCCTATCAACCTCTGCTCCAAACAAAACTCCTCACTCTAGGCTTCAAGGCTCTCTATCACCTTGCCCCTTCCTACCTCTCCTCCCTTCTCTCTTTCTACTGCTCACCCCGCATGCTCCACTCGTCTGCCGCCCACCTCCTCACCGTCCCTCGGTCTCCCTCCTCACCTCAGACAATCTAATTCTCTTCCCCTCTTCAAATACCTACTTAAAAGTCACCTCCTCCAAGAGGCCTTCCCAGAGTGAGCCCCCCCTTTTTTTCCTTCTGCTCCCTCTACCCCCCATCACGTCTCCGCAGCTAAATCCTCTTCTCCCCCCTTTCCCTCTCCTCCTCCCCCTCTCCCATCCCACCCCCTCAGCACTGTACTCGTCCGCTCGACTGTACATATCTTGAGATGTACATCACCCTGATTCTATTTAGTTGCCATTGTTTTTATGAGATGTTCTTCCCCTTGACTCTATTTATTGCCATTGTTCTTGTCTGCCTGTCTCCCCAGATTAGACTGTAAGCCCATCAAACGGCAAGGACTGTCTCTGTCTGTTGCCGACTTGTTCATTCCAAGCACTTAGTACAGTGCTCTCCACATAGTAAGCGCTCAATAAATACTATTGAATGAATGAATGAATCATGAGAAGCAGCATGGTCTAGTGGAAATTGCATGGGCTAGCAATCAAATACCATCTCTATGCAGATGACTCCCAAATCATCATCTCCAGTCCTGATCTCTCTCCTAATCCTGTCTTTTCCACGTACCTGCTGTGTGCCCTTGGGCAAGTCACAGAAGGTCTCTGTGTCTCAGTTCCCTCATCTGCAAAATGGGAATTCAGTGCCTGTTCTCCCTCCAATTTAGACTGCGAATCCTATATGGGACCTGACTATGTTGTATCTACCTCAGCTCAGCAGAGCTAGGCACAGAGTAAGTGCTTAATAAATTCCATTATTATTATTATTACTAGTCACAGCTGCAGACTTTTTGACATGCTCCCCTCCTGCAAGACAGATCTCCCATTTCTCCTGCATGGGATGCTAGATGTAAATATTATTTTCCACACTTGGAACAGAACTACTTCAAATTCCTTGAGAGAGTTGGCCACAGCCTCTGCCTCCAATTCCTTACCTCAATTTTCTCCTTGATCCCTCGAATTTAGCTTCTGCCCCTCATACACTGAAACTGCCCTCTTAACACCAGTGATTAATTTTTTGACAAATGCAAATGCCTCTGCTTCATCCAAATCATCCTTGATCTCTCAGCTGCATTCAACACTGTCAACCAGCCCCTTCTCTTGGAATTATTATCCAACCTCAGCTTCAATGACACTGTTCTCTCCTGGTTCCCCTCCTATCTCTTTTGCTGCTCATTCTCAGTTTTCCTTGGTCTCCTCTTCTGCCTCCCACTCTCTAACTGTGGGAGTCCCTCAAAGCTCAGTTCTAGATCCCCTTCTATTCCATCTATATCCACACTTTTGGAGAACTCGTTCGATCCCATGGCTTCATATCTATGTGGATGACTCCCAAACTTACATCTCCAGGCCTGCTGTGTCTCTTTCTCTGCAATCTTGTATTTCCTCCTACCTTCAGGACATCTCTACTGGGATGTCCTACTTGATATGTCCAAAACAGAGCTCCTGATTTTACCTTCCCACCCAAATCCTGTCTTGCATATGACTTTATCACTGTAGACAGCACCACCATCTTTACTGGCTCACCAGCCATTATTTGCATTATTCTTGACTCATTTCTCTCATTCAACCCACATATTCAGTCTGTCACCAAATCCTTTTGCTTCAAACTTCACAATATGGCTAAAATATGCCCTTTTTCTCCATCTAAACTGACACCATATTAATCCCGCGTTAATCAGCCTCGTTGATGACCTGTCTTTCCCCACTTCAGTCCATAGTCATAGTCCAGAGTCAAGTACTCTGCTGCTTGGATCTTTTTTTCTACAGAACTATTCAGTCCATGTTTCTCCACTCCTCAAGAACCTCCAGTGGTTGGTTACTCATCCACATCAAACAGAAACTCCTTACCATAAAGCACTTAATCATCTTGCTCTCTCCTATCTCAACTTTCTGCTCTCCTACTATAACACAGCCACTCCTCTACTGCCAAACTACTTACTAAGCCTCAATATCATCATTTTGCTACTGCCACATCACCCAAATCCTGTCTCTAGTCTGGACTCCTTTGCTTTTTATATCTGATATATTGTTACACTCCCTACCATCAAAACGTTATTAAAGCCACTACTCCTCCAAGAGGACTTCCCCACCAAACCCTCATTTCCTCTTCTCCCATTCCCTTCTATACTGTCATAACACTAGGAATTAGACCTTTTATTAATTTTTCCCTCATCCCCACAGCACTTATGTTGATAACCATAATTTAATTCATATTTCTCTGTCTCCTTCTTTAGACTGTAAGCTCCTTATAGCCAGGGAATGTGTCTACCAACTCTATTATAGTATACTCTCCCACATGCTTAGTTCAGCATTCTGCACATAAGTGCTTAATAAATATAAATATGGTTCATTGATAGATCTCTAATCCTTTTAAGTATTAAATGATTATTTAATATTAATATTATTAAAGTATTTAAGTATTAAAGGCCAGTACTTTCCCCCAATCATCCCTCACCCTCCTCAATCCCCCCTCTTCTTGGATCCCTCTTCAACTTTCCCATCCTTCCAGCAGTATCTCCAGAGAATAACTCCTGCCTCCTCTCAACTGCACCCTCTCCACATGCACATCGAACCCCATTCCTTCAAACCTTATGAAAACTCTCCCCTCCTTTCCTCCTTCCCTCCTTAACTACCACCTTCAACTGCTCACTCACCTATAGCTTGTGCCCCACTGCTTTCAAACATGCCCATGCCTCCCAATCCTAAAAAACCCTCACTTGACCCCACAGTCTCCTTTAGTTATCTAGTTATCATCCCATCTCCCTCCTACTGTTCCTCTCCAAATTCCTTGAGCAAGTCATCTACACTCACTGCCTTAAATTCCTATCCTCAAACTCTCTCCTGGATCCCCTCCAATCTGTATTCTGCCCCCTTTACTCAACCAAAATTGCTCTCTCTAAGGTCACCAATGATCTCTTTCTTGCCAAATCCAATGGCTCCTACTTCATCCTAATCTTCCTCGACCTCTCAGATTCCTTTGATACTTGGATCATCCACTTCTCCTGGATACGTTATCCAACCTTGGCTTCACTCACTCTGTCCTCTTCTGGTTTTCTTTTTTTATTTCTCTGGCCATTCATTCTCAGTCTTCTTCGTGGGCTCCTCCTCCCCCTCCCATCCCCTAACCATAGGGGTCCTTCAAAGTTCAATTCTTGGTCCTCTTTCTGTTCTCCTCCTATACTCCCTTGGAGAATTCAACCCTCAACTTCTATTTCCATGATGACACCCAAATCTACATCTCCCCAGTTCTCCCACCCTCCCTCCAGGCTGGCATCTCCTCCTGCCTTCAGAACATCTCTATTTGGATGTTCTTCTGCCACCTCAAGCTCAACATGTCCAAGACAGATCTCCTTATCTTCCCTCCCAAACCCTGTCCTTTCCCTAACTTTCCCATCACCGTAGATGGCACAACCATCCTTCCCATCTCATAAACCCATAACCTTGATGTAATCCCTGACTACGCATTCTTATTCTACCCACATATCCAATCCATCACCAAATCCTGTTGCTCTCACCTTCACAACATTGCCAAGATCCACCCTTTCCTCTCCATCCAAACAGCTACCACATTACTCAAACTATCCCGACTGGTTTACTCATCTGACTCCTTCCTGATCTCCCAAACTCCTGCTTCTCCACTTTAGTCCATACTTCACTCAACTGCGTGGATTATCTTTCTACAGATAATCAATCTGCTCATGACTGCCTTTAAAACTCTCCATCATCTTGTCCCCTCCTACCTCTCCTCTATTCTTTCCTTTTACATCCCAACCTACACACTCCGCTCCTCTGGTGTTAACCTTCTTATTGTGTCTCATTCTCACTTATCCTGCTATCAACCCCTGACCCAAATCCTTCCCCTGTCCTGGAACTACCTCTCTCCCCATATCCTCCAGACAATCACTCTTCCTGCCCCTTCAAAGCCCTACTGAAATCTCACCTCCTCCAAGAGGCCTTCCCAGACTAAGCTCCCTCTTCCTTCTGTCTCACCCGTCTCACTCCCTTTGCACTTTCCTGCTCTCTGTGCCCCACAGTACTTATGCGTATATGTATATTTCTATAATTCTATTTATTTATATTAATGGCTGTTTACTTGTATTGATGTCTGTCTCCCCACACCTAGACTGTGAACCCATTATGGGCAGGGATTGTCTCTATTGCTTTATTGTACTTTCCAAGCACTTAGTACAGTGCTCTGCACACAGTAAACACTCAATAAATATGATTGAATGAATTAATTCTCAAGCTCTGTCATTTTGACTGGTCCTCTGTGTTTCTACAGTCAATTTGAAGGTGGTACCCACCCATTTTACTGGTGAGGAGCAGCATGACTAAGAGGAAGGAGCATGGGCCTGGGTGTCAGAGGACCTGGGTTCTAATCCTGCCTCTGCCAACTGCTTGCTGTGTGATCTTGGGCAAGTCAGTTTACTTCTCTACACCTCAGTTTTCTCAACTCTAAAAAAGGGATTATTAATAATAACAGTAATAATAATTGTGGTATTTGTTAAGTGCTTACTTTGTGCCAGACCCTGTACTAAGCTCTGGGGTGGATACAAGCAAATTGGGTTGGACACAATCCCTGTCCCACATGGGGCTCATAATCTTAATCCCCATTTTACAGATGAGGTAAGGAGCGACTTGTCCAAGATCCAACAGGAGACAAGTGGTAGAGCCCGGATTAGAATCATGATTAGAATCAGAGTCAAGATCATGACCTTCTGACTCCCAGGCCCCTGCCTTATCTACTACCTCATGCTGCTGTTTTCTTTACTACTTAGACAGTGAGCCACTTTCGGGTCAGGGACTATGTCTGACCTAATTAACTTGTATCTACCACAGCTCTTAAAAAAAGTTTGACACACATAGTAAGTGTTTAACAATTACCATAAACAAATGAGTGACCAAGCGAAGCC
This sequence comes from Ornithorhynchus anatinus, assembly GCF_004115215.2. Lineage (NCBI taxonomy): Eukaryota > Metazoa > Chordata > Mammalia > Monotremata > Ornithorhynchidae > Ornithorhynchus > Ornithorhynchus anatinus. The sequence continues at coordinate 139,432,684 of NC_041728.1, forward strand.
TAGGTGAGGAATCTGGCAAGAGGGATGACCCACTAAAGAGAGATTGAAGGGGATGATATAGCAGAAGGTGAAGGTTGGTCATATCAAATGATCCTCAGTTGACTGTTTCTTATCCATTTGATTTTATGGTCAGATTATTGAAAGCAGAATTAAGATATAGGCCACACTGGAGAAGCAAAATCTCCCCGAGTCAGAACCCATATTTCTGAAGATTAGAGATTGAGGAGGCTATTAAGGTAAACGTAAAAGGGAGATTTCATAGATTCAAAACAACATCTTGAAATGGATCCAGGGACAAACAGGTCAATTCAAGGTCGATGGTTTTCTTTACTAACTGCCATTTCTGGTTGCAAGTGTCAGTAAGTGGTGCTATGAATGTATTAAAAGGCACCCCTCAACTAAACGGTTGCCTGATGTCTCCAGATTGTTCTTAACTGGTTAGCTAGTTATACTGTGGAAAATGAAAACATCTGGTCATGATCTGATATTTTACAGTCTTAAATATTTTCATTTGGATTTTTGGTAAACAGGATTGTGGAAAAGATAATACTGTACTTATACTTTTATCCTTTACATAGGAGGATATATATTTCCTTCAAAGTATTTCACTAGTCAATTGAGTTTTTGAAATGACATTTATTATATCTGTGCACCTTTATTATTGAAAGCTTGAGTTAAAATATTTACTCATTAAAATCAGTAAATATATGTCATAACAATCTGTATTTGATTTTGGTGATTTTGCCCTATGATTAAAGGGCTCTTAACATGTTTGATGCTGTTGCACACTGTCAATTTTATAAAAGAATAGCATCATTTTAACTCACTGAAAAAATATATTGTGTTAATAATAAATCCAGTATTCTCTATATGTTATGCTATTGGAAAATAGTACTTTATGCTGATTTCTTTCTTTATGTGTACGTGTATACATCTGCATTTTCAAAATTGTCTTTAAGCCAAATATTTTTTTCCTATCAACCAAAGCAACAATGACTTTTACAATTTAACTCCAGGCAGGTGATAGAAAGAATGACCTGTCCAAATATCCCTCTACCAAAAAGGGAGTTCTATTTCACACCAACTGCAAATTTTCCCCCAAAAGACACATTGTTTTCCCTTTACATATCGTGGTAAGTAGGGTGGTGATTTGAGGGTAAGACAGAGAGACGGTTTATGAGCATACAGTTGTCCAGCTAAATTCCTGAGGGAGAGTTCTATGCCTAATTGTAATTGAACATAAAGAAAATTCCTGCACTGACAATGCCAAAGGCTTTCTGAATATGGGACACTCTGAAAGGGCATGTGGTGAAGAGGAAATGTGTCTGTTGTTGTATTGTACTCTTCCAAGTGCTTGGTACAGTGTTTTGCACACAGTAAGCACTCAATAAATATGATTGAATGAATGAGTAGATATGATTGACTGACTGAAAGGACTGATTTATGTTGCCATGTATTCAGGACCAGGGTCTACCTCACTCTGACATGGGCTAAACTGAATGCCTCCTGTGAAAAGTTTCAATAACTTTGTTGCTATAGGGAACCAAGGAGAAATAGCATTTTGTCTTGACATCTGCTCCTGAGATCTAAGATTAAATCCCCAGACTGAGAAAGTTTTGATGAATATGTTTGCATCTCATCGATTATTACATAAATCCAATATTCACTTCTCCCCATATGCGTCCTGCAGTATATGATAATGTAGTAGGTAGTTCTGTGTAAGGTAGTTCCACTTAAGAGCTTGATTTGTTCAGCCTCAAATGGTCTCGATGGGCTTAGGAAGTTGTCTGTTCTCTAGATACCATTAAAAACAAATAGGGGAAAGAGTATAGAAAATAGATTTCTCATTCTGTTTCTTAATCTTGTCTTTGAAAGAGCTAGTTGATTCAGGAACATACAGCAGAAGTAACAGCAGGTGAAGCAAATTATTAAGTGGGTAGCTTCAGTCCATAGGTAAAATAATCATAATCAAATCAGCAAGATGTAGTCATTACCTGTGGTTAGCAGCAGTGTTGGGGCCAGGTATACGCTGCCCAGATGACTGAATTTTGAGGACCCAAAATTAGTGGTGCATGGAAAAAGCAACGGCAAGCAGTTTTGTGGTTGCTTTTATATGTTGGCAAAGAGGGGATCAAGCATAGCCCCTGGTTCCACACATTCTTGCAGGCAATGAGCCCTGAGTCCTCAATTAAAACCTTCCCTCATAGCCCTGAGTCCCACAAGAATCTAGGAAATAGCACTACGAGGTTAGAAAGGTGGTCCTTTCAGGTCAGTGTTCTGCCACTGATAGTAACAACGGGAGGCTTGAAGGATCCAGATGTTCCCCTTAATAACTGTGCTAATTTTTGGTAGTCTAATATCTCTGAATTAGTCAATCAGTGATATTTATTGAGAATTTATTGTGTGTAGAGCACAGGTTTCTGACTTGCCCATATATTCCATATACTAAAAAAAAAACATAAATTCCTTGACACCATGGGATTCCTCTTCACTCCCTCTCCACCCCCCACCTACATTCACTCAATTCATTCAATCATATTTATTGAGCACTTACTGTGTGCAGAGCACTGTTCTAAGCACATAGTAAGTGCTCAATAAGTACAATTGAATGAATGAATAAATGAAAATACAATTCAGCAATAGAGACAATCCTTGCCCACAAGGGGCTCACAGTCTAGAAGGAGGGACACAGACAGCAAAACAAGGAAACAAGCATCAATAGCATCAATATAAATAAATATAATCATATTCATTCATTCATTCAATAGTATTTATTGAGCGCTTACTATGTGTGGAGCACTGTACTAAGCGCTTGGGATGAACAAGTCGGCAACAGATAGAGACAGTCCCTGCCGTTTGACGGGCTTACAGTCTAATCGGGAGAAGGACAGACAAGAACAATGGCAATAAACAGAGTCAAGGGGAAGAACATCTCATAAAAACAATGGCAACTAAATAGAATCAAGACGATGTACAATTCATTAACAAAATAAATAGGGTAACGAAAATATATACAGTTGAGCGGACGAGTACAGTGCTGTGGGGATGGGAAGGGAGAGGTGGAGGAGCAGAGGGAAAAGGGGAAAATGAGGCTTTAGCTGCGGAGAGGTAAAGGGGGGATGGCAGAGGGAGTAGAGGGAGAAGAGGAGCTCAGTCTGGGAAGGCCTCTTGGAGGAGGTGAGTTTTAAGTAGGGTTTTGAAGAGGGAAAGAGAATCAGTTTGGCGGAGGTGAGGAGGGAGGGCGTTCCAGGACCGCGGGAGGACATGACCCAGGGATCGCCGGTGGGATAGGCAAGACCGAGGGACAGTGAGGAGGTGGGCGGCAGAGGAGCGGAGCGTGCGGGGTGGGTGGTAGAAAGAGAGAAGGGAGGAGAGGTAGGAAGGGGCAAGGTGATGGAGAGCCTTGAAGCCTAGAGTGAGGAGTTTTTGTTTGGAGCGGAGGTCGATAGGCAACCACTGGAGTTGTTTAGAAGGGGAGTGACATGCCCAGATCGTTTCTGCAGGAAGATGAGCCGGGCAGCGGAGTGAAGAATAGACCGGAGCGGGGCGAGAGAGGAGGAAGGGAGGTCAGAGAGAAGGCTGACACAGTAGTCTAGCCGGGATATAACGAGAGCCCGTAACAGTAAGATAGCCGTTTGGGTGGAGAGGAAAGGGCGGATCTTGGCAATATTGTAGAGGTGAAACCGGCAGGTCTTGGTAACGGATAGGATGTGTGGGGTGAACGAGAGAGACGAGTCAAGGATGACACCGAGATTGAGGGCCTGAGAGACGGGAAGGATGGTCGTGCCATCCACGGTGATGGAGAAGTCTGGGAGCGGACCGGGCTTGGGTGGGAAGATGAGGAGCTCAGTCTTGCTCATGTTGAGTTTTAGGTGGCGGGCCGACATCCAGGTGGAGACGTCCTGGAGGCAGGAGGAGATGCGAGCCTGAAGGGAGGGGGAGAGGACGGGGCGGAGATGTACATCTGCGTGTCATCTGCGTAGAGATGGTAGTCAAAGCCGTGAGAGCGAATGAGTTCACCGAGGGAGTGAGTGTAAATGGAGAACAGAAGAGGGCCAAGAACTGACCCTTGAGGAACTCCAACAGTTAAAGGAGAGGAGGGGGAGGAGACTCCAGCAAAGGAGACTGAGAATGACCAGCCAGAGAGGTAAGAGGAGAACCAGGAGAGGACAGAGTCCGTGAAGCCAAGGTGAGATAAGGTATGGAGGAGGAGGGGATGGTCGACAGTGTCAAAGGCAGCAGAGAGGTCAAGGAGGATCAGAATGGAGTAGGAGCCATTGGATTTGGCAAGAAGGAGGTCACGGGTGACCTTAGAGAGAGCAGTCTCGGTAGAGTGGAGGGGACGGAAGCCAGATTGGAGGGGGTCTAGGAGAGAATGGGAGTTAAGGAATTCTAAGCATCGATTGTAGACGACTCGTTCTAGGATTTTGGAAAGGAAGGGTAGTAGGGAGATAGGGCGATAACTGGAGGGGGAAGTGGGGTCAAGAGTGGGTTTTTTTAGGATGGGGGAGACGTGGGCATGTTTGAAGGCAGAGGGGAAGGAGCCCTTGGAGATTGAGTGGTTAAAAATAGAAGTTAAGGAAGGTAGGAGGGCAGGGGCGATGGTTTTAAGAAGGTGAGAGGGAATGGGGTCTGAGGCGCAGGTGGAGGAGGTGGCACTTGCGAGGAGGGAGGAGATCTCCTCTGAGGATACTGCAAGGAAGGATGGGAAAGTAGGGAAGAGGGTTGGTGGGGGGGAGGGGAGAGGCGGAGGGGTGACTTTGGGGAGCTCAGACCTGATCGTGTTGATTTTCGTGAGGAAATAGGCGGCCAGATCATTGGGGGTGAGAGATGGGGGAGGGGGAGGAACAGGGGGCCTAAGGAGAGAGTTAAAGGTCCCGAACAATCGGCGGGGGTGACGGGCATGGGTGTCGATGAGGGAGGAGAAGAAGCTTTGCCTGGCGGAGGAGAGGGCAGAGTTAAGGCAGGAAAGGATAAATTTGAAGTGTGTGAGGTCAGCTTGGTGCTTGGACTTTCGCCAGCAGCGCTCAGCAGCTCGAGCATAGGAGCGTAGATATATATACACACCAAAAAGTATTATTTATTATTATATTGAATTATTTATTAATATGAATAAATAGAATAATAGATATGTACGTATATACACAAGTGCTATGGGGTAGAGCAAAGGGAGCGAATTGGGGCAATGGTGGGTGGGTGGGAGCTGAGGAAAAGGAGGACTTTTCTTCAGACTTTATCAAAACTCTCATCTCCACTTTCTTCCCACCCTATCATCCTTTTTCAACTGTTTGTTATCCAATGACCTCTTCCCCACTGCTTTGAAACATGGCCATTTTTCCCTATCCTAAACCCCCCCACTTCCCTTGACCCTACAGCTCCCTCCAATTATTACCCTATCTCCCTCCTTCCATTCCTCTCCAAACTCCTTGACCGAGTTGTCTACACACTCTGTCTCATATTCTTCTTCTCCAATTCTCTCCTAGACCCCCTCCAATCTGGTTCTGTCCCCTTCACTCCAAAGAAACCGCCATCTCAAAGGTCACCAGTGATCTCCTTCTTGCCAAATCCAACAACCTCTACACCATCCAACTCTTCTCCTCAACCTCACAGCTGCCTTCAGCACTGTGGGCCACCCCCTTCAAGAAACTCCAGTGGTTGCCCATCCATCTCCTCATTGAGTAAAACCTCCTTGCCACTGGCTTTAAGCACTCCACCACCTTGCCTCCTCCTACCTCAACTCACTTCTCTCCTTCTGCAACCCAGCCTGCATGCACACTCTGCTCCTCTGGTGCTAACCTTCTCACTGTGCCTTGGTCTCTCCTATATTGCTGCTGACCCCTACTCCACATCCTGCCTCTGGCCTGGAATGCTCTCCTTCAGTTCCAACAGACAATTACTCTCTCCAAATTCAAAGCCTTACTGAAGGCACATCTCCGCCTAGAGGCCTTCCCAGACTAAGTCCCACCTTTCCTCATCTCCCACTCTCTTCTTCGTTGCCCTGACTTTTTCCATTTGCTCTTCCTAATTCTCAACCCCAAGCACTTAGGTGCATAGATGTAATTTTATTCATTTGTATTAATCACAAAGGTATTTGTCAAGGGCTTTCTATGTGCCAAAAACTGTTCTAAGCACTGGGGTAGATACAAGGTAATCAGGTTGTCCCATTTGGGGTTCACAGTCTTAATCCCCTTTTACAGGTGAGGTAACTGAGGCACAGAGAAATTAAGTGACTTGCCCAATGTCATAAAGCTGACAAGTGGTAGAGTGGAGACTAGAACCCACAACATCTGACTTTCAGGCCCCATGCTCATTCCATTAAGCCATGTTGCTTTGTTTTCTTTTCTCCTCAACTCTAGACTGCAAGCTCCTTGGGAGTAGAGAATGTGTCTGTTTATTATTGTATTGTACTCTCTCAAGCGCTTAGTACACTGCTCTGCACACAGTAAGCACTCAAAAAATATGATTGACGGAATATCCATTCCTTCCTAATCGTCTTTGGCCATTCAGCTGCCTTTGACTGTGGATCACACCTTTTTCCTGGAAACATCTAAATTTAGCTTCACTGACACTGTGACACTCCACCACACTTCTCCTCCAAGAGTCCTTTCCCAACTAAGCTCTCATTTCCCCTATTCCCTTTCCTTGCTGTATCTCCTTTTCAATCACTTTTCCAGTGTGGGCACCTCATCCTGACTTTGTCCTAACTCCTTTGGAAGTGGCCTCTTATGTCATCTCATTTTGACCCATATTGCAAAATGCACTGAAGAAAACTGAAAGATGACTCGGTTGTATACTACCTTCTGCACTATAGTGTGTCATTACACTTATAATATAGGTAGTTTCATTGTGAAGAAGTGTGTGAGCTTTGTTACACAAAATAATACAAATGTAGGAACAGAATAGGCAATACAATATTCATTCTGGAAATGGATTTTTCATATGTGCTGGGCATTGGCAAATCATGGAGAAGAGAGTTGTTGACTTGAACAATAAATATTGTTCTCAATATTGAATGAGAAGCAGCGTGGCTCACTGGAAAGAGCACGGGCTTTGGAGTCAGAGGTCATGGGTTCGAACCCCGACTCTGCCACTTGCCAGCTGTGTGACTTTGGGCAAGTCACTTAGCTTCTCGGTGCCTCAGTTCCCTCATCTGTAAAATGGGGATTAAGACTGTGAGCCCCACGTGGGACAACCTGATTCCCCTGTGTCTACCCCAGCGCTTAGAACAGTGCTTGGCACATAGTAAGCGCTTAACAAATACCAACATTATTATTATTAACTCAAATATTAACCATCTAAATATTAGCAACTTCAGCAACTTCCAGTTCGCTGCTATTACCATACATTCTAACTGATCATGCTCAAAACCAACTACACACATTCCAATATATTGTCTCTCAGCTACGCAGGCAATAGAAGCACTAAAAAACTACTGTATTGTAATATGCATGCACACACTTGGAAAGTAGGAAGAGGGCAGTATTTTTTTCAAGTGCATTTGAGTTCTGTGTGCAGAGCACTTTGCTAAGCATTTGGAAAAGTACAATACAACAGAGTAAATAGATGTGATCGCCGACTACAAAGTACTAGCTGTTCATGATGGGAAGCAGACACTAAAATAGATTATGGATAGAAGAAATAGAGTACAAGAACATTCATATAAGTATTGTGGGACTAGGGTGATATTAATGGCTGTCTCTCCCTTTAGACTGAATGCTAATTGTGGACAGGGAACATTTCTACTAATTATGTTGTCCTTGCCCAAGTGCTTAGTACAGAGCTCTGCACACAGTAAGCACTCAATAAATACAATCAATTGATATCCAGCCAACTTTGGGGTCAATACAGAGGGGCAGAGAGTAGAGGAAATGAAGGGTTTATTTTGAAGGAAGTCCTCTTGTGATTATAATAAGGCTTTGAATATGGGAAAATGGTTAGATTGTCAGATAGGAAGGGAGATAGAGTTCCAAGCCAGAGGGAGGAGTTGAGCAAAGGGGTCAGTGGTGGGACAGATGAGATGGAAGTTTAGAGAGAAAGTTGGTGCTAGAGGAGCAGAATATAAGGTTTAGGTTGTAATGGAAATGAGTGACATTAGAAAGACGGGAGAATGCTGATTAAGTGCCTTAAAGCCAATGGGAAAGTGTTTGTTTGATGCAGAGGTGGATGGGTCACTTCTGGAAGTTTTTGGGGAGTGGGGAAATATGGACTGATTCAGGAAGCAGAGTGAAGTATGTATTGGAGAGGGGAGATATAGGAGGCAGGGAGATCAATGAGATGACTGAGGCAGTAGCCAAGGAGGGAAAAGATTAGTCTTTGGGTCAGTATGGTAGAAGTCTGAATGAAGATGTGGTAAAGGAGAGAGCGGTGACTGTGACACTATCATTGCAAGTTGGGGTTTGGTCTCTGCCCTTGGGACCTGTGACATCTCATTTCCTGTCACCTACAGAGTCTCTCTGCTAAAGTGGAAGAGGAGAGAGCAGTGAGAGCCCCTAGGACTACTTCGTGGATCTTGGACGTAGTAAGAGTAGAGCAGGAATTGATTTAGAAGTGGATTTAGAAGGACTGAGTGCTCACTCTGTGCCTAGCATTCTATTAAGCAATTGGGAGAGTACAGTAAAGTAGACCAAATCCTGGTAGACATTAAAATAAATTGCAGGTAAAGAAAGAAAGAGAATATAATGATATGCACATGCATTTTGGGGGTTGGCAGGAGTGAGGTGAGTACCTACGTGCTTAAGAGGTATGGACAGGAGCGAGGGGAAAATAGGGTTGAGATATGAGAGAGAAATCAGGGAAAGCTTCCTGGAGGAGATATGATTTTAAAAGGGCTTTAAAGATGGGGCAGTGTTAATCTGTTGAGGATGAATAGAAAGGAAATTTTATGCAGTGAACAGGAAGGACATGAGTAGCAGCGTGGCCCAGTGGATAAAGCCCAGGGTTGGGAGTCAGAAAAATCTGGGTTCCAATTCCAGCTTGTTTCCTGTGTGACCTTGGGGAGGTCACTTCCCTTCTCTGGGGCTCAGTTACCTCATCTGTAAAATGGGGGTGATCCTGTGTAGGACAGGGATTGTTTCCAACGCAAATATTTCATATCTGCTCAGCATTTAATATTGTGTCTGAATAAGTGCCTAACAAATACCACAATTATTATTATTATTATTATGAGGAAAAAAGATAGGTGTCAGGCACAGTGAGGAGGTTAATTCTTGGCATGGGCACTGTTGTCTCAGCTGCTCTAAATGCAGGTGATTATCCTCTGGGCTATATTACTAATCAGTTCATTGGAGGATTGTGGAGCAGCTTAAGCTGTAAGGATTTCCCCCTCCTTCAGCCACATTCTGCTCCACATCAATTTGAAGGTTTCAAAGTAGCCTAAACTACAAGTATTTTCCCTTCTTTTAACTGTTATCTGCTCTAAACATACACAAATATACACCCAAACATAACCACCCTTCCTCCCTCTCTCTCTCTCTTTCTTTATCTTCTTGCTTCCTCTGCCACTTCTCCTTTGCCATTCAGTGCAGAAATAGGCAGTCCTTTGAAGTAGAAAACACAAGTAAGGCTTTCAGCAAGCTTATAATCAGAATGCGCCTGGGGAATCCGGCACTCCTGGGTATGCATAGTTGCCCTTGCTATTTGAAGAAGATTACTCGCAGGTAATGCTAACCACACAACGGGAGAATCCCTTCATTTGAAGTGGATGAGACATTTACTCTCTGATTCAGTTGCTCATTTCAATATCAATCAGAAAGCAATTATAATGGTAATAAAAATAGTGCCTAATCTATTAATGAAAAAATACAGGTTTGGGAATGTGATGTTGTTATGTAAACCTTCACAAAGAGAGTCCAGTTGATTTATTGTTGGTAATATTACAATTAACAGTATTACTGCTACTGAAATTATTGCATGCTTTCTCCAAACAAAGCAGGGTACTAAGTGCTAGGGTGAATAGAAAATGATAAATAAGACTTGGTCCTAGTCCCAAAAAGGACTCATTTCCATCATCTCTAAATATTGGGTATGAACCAGTGAAAATATAGCAACATGCAAATGATATTGATATTGTAATAGAGTTTATTACATTTATTGCCCACTGTCAGATTTTTCCCTCTGGCTGAGTCATTTCCTGGTGGTAAATTAGTCATTTTGAAGGTACGTTAACTCTTTCATTCAATTGTATTTATTGAGCACTGATTGTGTGCAGAGCACTGACTGTGTGCAGAGCACTGTACTAAGCACTTGGAAAGTACAATTTGGCAATAGGTAGAGAAAATCCCTACCCAACAATGGACTCACAGTTTAGAAGGGGTCTGCTGCTCTGCTTTCAGTGATCCCCAGGTGATCCCTTAAACACCTAATATAAGATTTACTGGCACTCCAAAGATACCAAAACCAATTATTGATTATATAATAGGAACTTCAGCATTCTTTCATTCCTCTGCCAGAAAAATATTGCCAACATCATCAGGACTAAAGATGCCTCTCTCACAGGGGAAAAAGGGAGCTAGAGAGAAATAGGGAGAATGAAAGAGACTAAGACTTAGTTGTGAAAGTGGCATAGAAAGAGAGAAAAGGAAGGAAGATTAGACATCATTTTTATTGTACTTACAGAAGTGCTCTTGTGTAGAAATCCATTAGAGAATAAGAGTATGTTTGTCAAATCAGGTAGCAAAGATTTTAGGCTAAGATATTTCAAAAATTGGTGAAGCAGCATTGTCTAGTGGAAATTGCTCAGACCTGGGAATCAGAGGATCAAAGATAATGAAAATAATAATGATAATAGTGGCATTTGTTAAGCAGTTACTCTGTTCCAGGCACTGTACTAAGCGATGGGGTAGTCAAGATAATCAGTCCCACATGGGGTTTACAGTCTAAGTAGAAAAAAGAACAGTTATTAAATCCTCATTTTGTTGATGAGGAAATTGAGGCCCTGCGAAGTTAGGTGACTTGACAAAGATCACATGTCATGTAAATGGCAGAACTGAGATTAGAAACATGTTCCTCTGACTCCCAGACCTATATTCTTTCCAGTAGGCCACACTGCTTCTCTAGTTCTTAGCCTCGGCTCCATCTCTTGCCTGCTGTGTGACCTTGGGCAAATCACTTCGCTTCTCTGTGCCTGTTTGCTAATCTGTAAAATGGGGATTAAAACCTCGTTTCTCAAATTTAGGCTGTGCCATGTGGGACAGGTCTGTGACCAACCTGAATAACAGTGCTCAGTATAGTGTTGGGGCATAGTGAGTGCTTAACATAAACCATAAAGGTAAATTAATAAATATATACTAAAAGGTAATTGACCTTACAAAAGAGTCATTTCTGTTCTGCAGTACAGAATATAATATTCAGATTGAAGTTAAATGAAGTAAGTTTAACTGGAAAATGGTTGAAAAATGGTTTTAGAAGTTAACCATTTCGATGACTTAATTTTCATGAGTAATGAAGAAAGTATGGTTTGCCAACTTGAGGGCTTGAATTTAGGAGGCATAGCAAATAGTGAAGTAGAAGGGACCTTTTCAAAAATAAACAACTTTCAAGAGTAATAAATAGGCTCCAGATATTGATACAAGAAGGCCAGGTTGCGACATTAAAGATGGATGTGGCAATTAAGAATATTACTCGGCTTATTATGTGTTTTTATTCAACTCACAATGAACTGAGCCTTGGGATAAGTAAATTCTAACAGTCATTCAGATAAAACTGTGAACCAGTTTAACAGAATGTACCAAACCCTAAAAATTCGCCAAGTATAACCTACCCTATGGCTATTCTTGGATTGCTTCTGAACCCATTAGTAGGAAACACAAATTGGGTCTGGCTTCAGCCACTATCTTTATGCTGATTTGAAGAGGAAAACTTTGTCCCTGATAGAGGGTTCTACATTTGATCCCTGTTAATTTTTCTTGTTACTTCCACCACCCACTTCCCTAATTTCAATAGTTCCATCATAGTCCCAAGAAAGCAACGTGGCCTAGTGGAAAGATCATGGGCTGGAAATCAGTAGACCTGGGGTTCAATTCCTGGATCTGCCAATTGCTTGCAGTGAGAGCTAGGGCAAGTCACATAACTTCTCCAAGCCTCAATTTTCTCATCTATACAATGGGGATTAAATACTGCTCCCACACCGTAAGCCCCATGTGGGACAGGAACTGTGTCCAACTTGATAAACCTGTACCTACCACAGCACTTAGAAAGGTATTTGACACAAAGTAAGCATTTAACATGTACAAAAAACTCAAAACAAGTAAAAGCAAGGCTGCAGAATCACTTTTCTGTGTCTGTGACTCCAGCCGTGCTTCAGCAAAACTAGGAACCAGAAGTGGCCCCGGGAAGAAAGCTTCTGCTCACACTGATAGATCTCTTTGGCTGCTGGAAAAAAGCAGGATCCTGTGAAATTGGGAAAGACTGATTCATTCAGACGTATTTATTGAAAATTTACCGTGTACAGAAGCTCTTGAGAGAGCCCAATACAACAATAAGCAGACCCATTCCCTGCCCACAATGAACTCATAGTTTAGAGACGAACCTGGACCAATACACAAAGTCAGAGGTCAAGTCCATTTCAGGCCCTACATGCTCCCCTTTCATCATCCCCTTCCATTTTTGTTGTATATTTTCCCCTCCTTCTTCTTCCTTACCCTCGTGTCTTTGCATTATCAATCAATGAGTCAAACCTGTTTGAGCTTTTAATGTGTTCAGCGCACTGTACTTAGCACTTGGGAGAGGCTCAGTGGAAAGAGCATGAGTTTAGGAGCCAGAGGTCATGGGTTCTAATCCCGACTCTGCCACCTTTAACTGTGTGACTTGGGCAAGTCACTTAACTTCTCTGCGCCTCAGTTAGCTCATCTGTAAAATGGGGATTAAGATTGTGAGTCTCACGTGGGACAACTTTATTACCCTATACCTACACCAGCGCTTAGTATGGTGCTTGGCACATAGTAAGTACTTAAATACCAACATTATTATTATTATTATCATTATTGACCACATGAACTTACAGTCTAGGAGGGAAGACAGATTTTAATGTAAATGAATTATGGATGGTACACAAATGGTGTAGGCCTGAAGAAGGGGTAAATAAAGGGTGCTAATCCAAGTGCAAGGGTTATGCAGAGGGGAGTGCGAGAAGTGGAAATGAGGGTTTAGTTGGGGAATGTGACTTGGAGGAGATGTGCTTTCAGCAAAGTTTTGAGAGCGAGGAGAGTGTCAGATATGAAGAGAGTGGGTGTTCCCGGCCGGAGGTAGGATATGGGAGAGAGACTGATGGCAAGATAGAGGAGATGGAGTTTACAGGGAGTGTGTTGACAATAGAAGAGTGAAGAGTTGTAGTAGAAAATCAGGGATGTAGCAATCAATTGAATTTTAGCAATTACTTTAACAGAGTACTTTACTAAATGCTTGGGAAAGTACAAGAGGATCAAAAGACAGGATACCCTGCCCTCAAGGAATTTATACAGGGCTGAAGAATCTCAGACTCCTAACCCTGTCCTGTGTGCTTGTTACGCACATTTTGAACATGCCCAAGCTACGTAACACATGATATTAGCTATATTTCCCAGGCATGGCTTTGACATTCTATTAAGAACCTATGAGAAGCAGGATGACGTAGTGGATAGAGAATGGACCTGAAAGACAGAAGGATATGGGTTCTAATTACAGCTCTGCCATGTTTGCTGGGTGACCTTGGGCAAAGCACTTCATTTCTCTGGGCCTCAGTTACCTTATCTATAAAATGGGATTAAGAGTGCAACTTCCATGTAGGACAGGGACCTTATCCAACCGCATTAACTTGTATCTACCCCAGCACTTAGAACAGTGCTTGACATATGGTAAGTGCTTAACAAGTAGCATAGTTATTATTATTACTCTCCCCCGATTAGACTGTAAGCCCGTCAAACGGCAGGGACTGTCTCTATCTGTTGCCGACTTGTTCATCCCAAGCGCTTAGTACAGTGCTCTGCACATAGTAAGCGCTCAATAAATACTATTGAATGAATGAATGAATTATTACTGAAAACTTTCAGAGAGGCATGAGCTTACATAATATGACATGATGGCTGTAGGTGGTATAGTTGGCCCCATCTGTTTAAAGAAAATTATTACGATGAAGACATATTGAAATAAAATACACATTTTAGTGTAGGGTCTAATTGCCTCTTATTTACAGTTCAGTTGGTCATGCCCTAAGTCCATGCCTGTGAAACTGGTTGTGTGCTTCAGCCCAGGTGTTCTGCTTAACTATATTATATCATTATTATTATTATCATCATTATTACTCTTTGCTATTTGTACAGATTGCCTTAAATGGCAAAGGGTAAATAGAAAAAGACAAAAGCCCCACATGCACTGAATCACTTAGTAATTTATTTATATGAATGACTCTCCGTCTAAACTATAAGCTCCATGTGCAGAAATGTCTACCTGTTATTTTGTGCTTTCCTAAGCGTTTAGTACATTGTTCTGTACACAGTAAGCACTCAATGAATATGATTGGAAAAAAAGTCTTAATATTCTAATATATTTTAATTTTATTATGATAACAGAATTAACCTTTAAGAGATGGGTTCATTTTAGAAGATTTCAGATGTATAATCAATCAATCAATGATATTCTAGTGATATTGTGTGCAGAGCATCATACCAATTGCTTGGGACAGTACAATAAAATAGAGTAGATGTTCTATCTGCCCACAGAAAGCTTACAGACTAGAGTGGGAAACAGATTTAAAATAAATTACAGATATATTTATGTGCCATGGAGTTGGGAGAAGGGTGAATTTTAATGTGCTTAATGGATTGAGATCCAAGTCCAAAGATGATTCATTCATTCAATAGTATTTATTGAGCGCTTACTATGTGCAGAGCACTGTACTAAGCACTTGGGATGAACAAGTCGGCAACAGATAGAGACAGTCCCTGCCGTTTGACGGGCTTACAGTCTAATCGGGGGAGACGGACAGACGAGAACAATGGCAATAAACAGCGTCAAGGGGAAGAACATCTCGTAAAAACAATGGCAACTAAATAGAATCAAGGCGATGTACAATTCATTAACAAAATAAATAGGGTAACGAAAATATATACAGTTGAGCGGACGAGTACAGTGCTGTGGGGATGGGAAGGGAGAGGTGGAGGAGCAGAGGGAAAAGGGGAAAATGAGGCTTTAGCTGCGGAGAGGTAAAGGGGGGAAGGCAGAGGGAGTAGAGGGGGAAGAGGAGCTCAGTCTGGGAACGCCTCTTGGAGGAGGTGATTTTTAAGTAGGGTTTTGAAGAGGGAAAGAGAATCAGTTTGGCGGAGGTGAGGAGGGAGGGCGTTCCAGGACCGTGGGAGGACGTGACCCAGGGGTCGACGGCGGGATAGGCGAGACCGAGGGACGGTGAGGAGGTGGGCGGCAGAGGAGCGGAGCGTGCGGGGTGGGCGGTAGAAAGAGAGAAGGGAGGAGAGGTAGGAAGGGGCAAGGTGATGGAGAGCCTTGAAGCCTAGAGTGAGGAGTTTTTGTTTGGAGCGGAGGTCGATAGGCAACCACTGGAGTTGTTTAAGAAGGGGAGTGACATGCCCAGATCGTTTCTGCAGGAAGATGAGCCGGGCAGCGGAGTGAAGAATAGACCGGAGCGGGGCGAGAGAGGAGGAAGGGAGGTCAGAGAGAAGGCTGACACAGTAGTCTAGCCGGGATATAACGAGAGCCCGTAACAGTAAGGTAGCCGTTTGGGTGGAGAGGAAAGGGCGGATCTTGGCAATATTGTAGAGGTGAAACCGGCAGGTCTTGGTAACGGATAGGATGTGTGGGGTGAACGAGAGGGACGAGTCAAGGATGACACCGAGATTGCGGGCCTGAGAGACGGGAAGGATGGTCGTGCCATCCATGGTGATAGAGAAGTCTGGGAGAGGACCGGGTTTGGGAGGGAGGACCGGGTTTGGGAGGGAAACAAAAGGGAGGGTGAATAGGGGAAATGAGAGGGCTTAAACAGGAGAAGCCTTTGGGAAGAGATAAAATTTTAGTAAGACTTTGAAGGTGGGGAGAGCAGTGGACTGTCAGATATGAAGCAGGTGGGGAATTGCAAGCCAGAGGGAAGTCATGCGAGGCTTAGTGGAAAGAGCACAGGTGTGGGAGTCAGAAGACATGGGTTCTAATCCTGGCTCTGCCACTTGTCTGCTGTGTGACCTTTGGAAAGTCACTTAACTTCTCTGTGCCTCAGTTCCCTCATCTGTAAAATGGGGATTAAGACTGTGAGCCCCACGTGGGACAACCTGATTCCCCTGTGTCTACCCCAGCGCTTAGAACAGTGCTCTGCACATAGTAAGCGCTTAACAAATACCAACATTATTATTATTATTATTAAATACCATAATGATTATGATGATGATGATAACATTACTTAAAATTGCCCTTTGCTTTTCATCCAAATTGCTACCACATTAATACAATCACTTATCCTCTCCCACCTGGATTACTGCACCAGCCTCCTTTCTGACCTCCCACGTGGCGAGGTCTCCTGCCTCTCCCCTCTCCAGTCCATGTTTCACTCTGCTGCCCAGATCTTTTTTGACAGACACATTCAGGACATGTCATGCCACTCCTCAGAAACCTCCAGTGGTTGCCAATCCACCTCTGAGTCAAACAAAAACTCCTCACCATTGATTGGCTTTAAAGCACTCCACCATCTTGCCCCCTCCTACCTCATCTCACTACTCTCTTACTACAACCCAGCCTGGACACTTTGGTCCTTTAATTCTCACCTTCTCACGGTGCCTCAATCTCTCCTATCTTGCCACCGACCCCTCACCCACATCCGCCTCTGGCCTGGAATGCTCTCTTTCTTCAAATCCAACAGAATATTAACTCTTCCCAACTTCAAAGCCTTATTGAAGGCACTTCTGGAGACCTTCCCTGATTAAGCATCCCATCTTTGCTCTTTTCCCATTCTCTTCTGTTTCTCCCTATGTTCTCTTTTTCCTTCCCTCCAGCCCCCCAAGGCCCATAGCACTTATGTACATGTACATAATTTATTTATATTAATATCTGTCTTCCTGCCTCTAGACTGTAAACTTGTTGTGGGAAGGAAATCTGCTTACTGCTCTATTTTACTCTCCCAAGTGCTTAGCTCAGTGCTTTGCACACATTAAGCACTCAATAATTATGATTGAATGAAATGGATGAATCATCAACTGTTATTTATTGAGTCCTATGTAAATTAGTATCCTTCAAGGGCCCCTTAAAGAAATGTCAGCTAAGCTATCATAGTACCAGGTGTTGGGCAAACTGGTTCTTTTATTTATGAAATTGAAATTTACCCATTTAGCAATTAATTTAATCAGATTGCACCATTTGGTTCTGTGTTTTTTCTTAGTAACTGTGCTCCTAGACTCACCTATATTCGGTCTTTGAATGATGGAATGAACTTTTGTAAGAGATTTTCTATTGCATTTTATCTTGCTCAAGCAGAATTATTCAATGTAAAACAAATTAAGTGATATGTAATACCAGAAGATACAAGAACATATATTACTGATATTTTTTTCCAAATAGATTTCAAAAATAGCACCTATCTCTAGCTTTTGCTTTGAAATTTATATCTAGTTTCACAATATTGTATTTTAGAATATGGAACATTTAGATGAGGATACCAAGATATATAATTTAAAAGCTTAATGGAATAAATTGTCAATTTGTTCACATAGACTATGATGACTTCATATTCTACAGGGAGTGAAAAACTCTCTCTGAGTTCCATACTTTCTCCATCTGGTTTGTGATTCATTTTTTTTAAAGCATTTAATTATATTTCCCTTACAGTAGTTGCATTTCAGAGGTTATCAAAAAGACTCTAAGGAACCTTCTGCCGACTTCATTTTGTTAACCAGTACATAATTTCAGTGTTTGGTGACTCCTTTCCTTTTTTTTTTCCAAACGTGCCATCCTCACAAAACTTGTGGACAGAAATATTAGAAATTTTTGAGCATATTCTGGAACATTTGATTCCAGAGAATAGTAAGTTAATAACTCTATATGTATTTGGAACTATCATTTTAAACAGAATAACTGATACATTTATTTGGTTTCAGTTCAATGAATTCATTTAAACTGCAGTAGCTTGTATGTTAAGTATGCCCCTTTGTTAGAGTTTTAGACTTTAAAACATTCTATTTGCATATGCTTATTAAACAAGTTTTCCATTAGTTTTGATGATTTTATTTAGTAACAAATTGAGTGAACAGGCAGGTGGATAGTCTTATAAAATTACTGTAATACTCTTTCAGTACAGATATATCCTTTCACGAATATATCAATCATTGCTATTGATCAGTAAGAAACAAAATCCATAGCTCATTTATATTATCCACCATAATGTGTTATCCAATCATTAGAAATAAAAAAAATCCAATGCTAATGGATTATTTCCAGTTTCTCTTACGGTGACATAATGAAAGTTTTGACTAATTTACCTCTTCTGTAAGCACTTGTGAGAGCATTTTTATTTCTATGGATTTTTAATTTTATTTTTGCAGTTAGAAAGAAAATGTAGAATAACTATGAACTTTTGTCAACTATGTTTTTCACAACAAACTATAAAACACACTAACAAGGAAGATAAAATTATGTTATGGTTACTCTACTTTAAATATCCAGTGATATTTTGCATGACTTATTTGCATATTATTTCATTAGAAAATATTCTTTTTCTGGACACAGTTTACAAATTCTAGCTATAATTCACCAGTTTGCATACTATAAATGTATAGCACTAGTCAAACATTTAGTCAATCAATATTTATTGAGTGCTTAATTAATTCAAAGCACTGTAATAAGTGTTTGGGAGATTACTATATGATAGAGTTGGTAGACATGTTCCCTGCCCTCACTCTAGAGCAGGAAAAAGATATTAATATAAATGAATGAATTACAGATTCACACAAGAGGAGCAGTGTGGCTCAGTAGAAAGAGCACGGGTTTGGAATCAGAGGTCATGGGTTCTAATCCTGGCTCTGCTGCTTGTCAGCTGTATGACTTGGGACAAGTAAAGTAACTTCTCTGTGCCTGTTACCTCATCTGTAAAATGGGGATTAAGACTGTGAGCCTCACGTGGGACAACCTGATCACCTTGTATCCCCCCAGCGCTTACAACAGTACTCTACACATAGTAAGTGCTTAACAAATACCAACATTTTTATTCTTATTATTTCCCCTTTCTTTAACTGTTATCTGTTCTAAACATACACAAATATACACCCAAACATAGCTCCCCCCCCCCCCCCGCACTCTCTCTCTTTATCTTCTTGCTTCCTCTGCCACTTTCAAGGAACAAATACCAACAAATACCCACATTATTTTATAGTAAGCACTTAACAAATGCTAGAATTATTATTATTACTAGTGCTGTGGGCCAGAGAGAGGGGTGAATTAAGGGATTAATCCAAGTTCAAGGGTAACAGAAGGGAGTGCAAAAAGAGGAAATGGGGGCTTAGTCGAAGAAGGCATGGAAGCAGGTTGTATGCCTGCAATAAGTCTGAGAAAGTGGAGAGAATGATTCTCGGCTGGATACGAAGAGGGAAGATATTACAGGACAGAAGAAGAACATGGGTGAGAGGTTGGTGGTGAGATAGATGAGATTGAAGTTCAGCGAATAGGTTGGCATTAGACAAGTGGAGTATGTGGGCTGGGTTGAAGTTGGCAAGCAGCAATTTAAGGTCGGAGGGGGCTAGGCTATTGCTTTAAAGCCAATGCTAAGGAGTTTCTGTTACACGTAGAGGTGGATGGGCAACCACTGGAGATTCCTGAGGAATGGGGGAACATGGACTGAATGTTTTCTAGAAAAATGATCTTGTCAGCAGAGTGAAGTATCAACTGGAGTGGGGAGAGACAGGAGGCAGAGAGGTCAGCAAGGTGAGATAGGCTAAATGCTTAATTAACTTGGTAGCAGTTGGAATATAGAGGAAAGGGAAGATTTCTTCACTGTTGTGAAAGTTGAACCCGACAGGATTTAGCGACAGATTGAATGTGTGGGTTTTGAATGAGAGAGATGAGTTAAGGATAATGCCAAATTCAAATCTATAGTTTTCTTGTATTTGGTTTTCTCATGTTTAAAAGTAACAATATCTTGAAGGACAGGAAGGAGGGAATAGTATTGTAATTTTTGAAATTTTTGTGCTGTAATTATTCTTTGAGATGGCATCAAATGGCTTAAAAATTGTCTTCATATTTAGAATACATTCCAGCATAGGGTAGATGTGTGCGTTATCTCCTATTTTATACATCTGGTTCAATTCTATCTTTTCAGACCAGTGAGCATGTATTTGTCAGCCTCAAAGGGGAGAACAATATAATAATCATGAAATTTGATTTACTATGTGCCAGGCACTGTACTACGTGCCGGGGTAGATAAATGATAATAATAATAATAATAATGGCATTTGTTAAGCACTTACTATGTACCAAGCACTGTTCTAAGCACTGGGGTAGATACAAGGACATCAATTTGTTTCTCGTGGGGCTCACAGTCTTAATCCCCATTTTACAGATGAGATAGCTAAGGCACAGAGAAGTTAAGTGACTAGCCCAAAGTCACACAGCTGACAAGTGGCGGACCGGGATTAAAACCAGCGATTAGTTAGCCAGGTTGGACACAAGTCTCTGTCCAACGTGTAACTTAGTCTAAGAAGAGGGAAATGCAGGTATTGGCTCTCCATTTTACTGATGAGGAAACCGAGGCAGAGAAGTTCATTCATTCAATCATAGTTATTTAGAGCTCACTGTGTTCAGAGCACTGTATTATGTATTATTACTATTATTATTGTTATATTTAAGTACTTACTATGTGCCAGGCACTTTACTAACTGCTAGAGTGGTTATAAGCAAATCAGATTGGATACAGTCTCTGTCCCAAATGAGGCTCACAGTCTCAATCCTCATTTTCCAGATGAGGTAACTGAGGCACAGAGAAGTGAAGCGACTTGCCCAAGGTCACACAGCAGACAAGTGACATAGCCAAAATTAGAATCCATAACCTCCTGACTCCCAGGCCCATACTCTATCCATTAAGGCATGCTGCTTCTCTGTACTACAGGACTCTGTAGTTTACTAAGCACTTTGGAGAATACAATACAACAATAAACAGACATATTCCCTGCCCACCACGAAGTGACTTGCCATGGTCATACAGCAGGGCAGAATTAGAACCCAGGTCTTCTCACTTCCAGCTCCATGCTCTTTCCACTAGATAATTCACCCTCAGAGTTTCTATCTTGCCATGTTCTTATGTTTCAGATACTGGGACAGGGGACCCTGCCAACTGGAAACAAGAGATTTGGGTTCTAATTTTTGCTCTGCCACAACCTACTGGGCCTCAGGTTTCTCATCTATATAATCAGTTCCCCTACTCCTTAGATGGTTTCCCATCCGATTCAGTGCACCTACTTTGGGACTTTGCACATACTAATAATGCTAATGAAAGGTATGGACAGGGTAAAAACAGAACTGAACACCAAATAATTATTATGACGTTTGTTAAGTACTTAATATGTGTGATGTACTGTTCTAAGCACTGGGGTGGATTCAAGGTGATTCCCACAACATCAGCAGGAAAGCACCACAGTCTCATGCATGGACTGGGAAGTTTGAGGACTTGGGTTTTAATCCTGACTCTAATGGATGTCCGCTATGTGACTTTGGGAAAGTCATTTCACTTCTCTGCGTTTGTTTCATTCTCTGTAAAATGGGGATTAAATCCTACTCCTTTTTATTTAGACTGTGAGCTCCCTGCGGGCAGAAACTGTGTCCAAACTGTACAGAGCTTGGCACAGAGTAAGCACATAGCAAGAAAGCAGAAAAAAAAAATAGTACTAATATCATCCACTGAAGTTTGAAGATGGCAAATTCTAAACAAATCAAAGGAAAACTTGTTCACATAGTAGTTGGTAAGTATACAGAGCAGCATGGTGTAGTGGATATAGCAAGGGCCTGAGAATCATAAGGTCATGGGTTCTAAACCTAACTCCACCACTTGTCTGCTGTGTGACCTTAGGCAAGTCAATTTACTTCTCTGAGGTTCCCTACTCTGTAAAATGGGGATTGAGACTGTGAGCTCCATGTGGGACAGGGACTATGTCCAATCTGATTTACTTGTATTTACCCAGTGCTTAGCATGGTACATAGCTTAAAAACCATAATTATTAAAACATAAGGTGTGCAGTCAAAATATTTGGTTCCAGTAAGATTGTTATGTATATAGATTAGAGGTCCTTAGGTTATTAAAGGGGAAAAAAAATGTTCCAAAGTAATTCATTAAGGATTATTCTGTTCTTGCAAGAATTTTTTAGTGCCACTCTGGGAGACAGAATGATGGGCCAGATAGGCCATTATACATATGGCAATTTGCTAGCTATTGGGAGCTTCCTAACATTATATTTTCATTTGAAAACAACAATAAAGTGCTTGCCAGATGCACCCTTTTTTTTTTCAGGGAGTAACACCTTGCAGAAATGAAAGGGAATTCCACATCACCACCCTCCTTGACACTGGCACTACACTGCTCTTGGTTTAAATCATTCTTACACTTTCATGCTCTTCCTTTCTATAGAAAGTCTACTTATCCCCTTGATACAAGCTGATTGAACTAGTCAATTTTTATTCTATGTTTTTTTGCCTTCCTCATCCTCTAGAAGCAAGAGAGAGAGAATCTTTGGATTAATGAAAGTGCATTTTTATGCATCTAAAATACTAATAGTTTTCCCTTCATTTCTCCCAGCTCCTTCTCATTTCCTCATCCACTTTCCCACTGCTCTTGACTGTTACTCAAGAGATCTTCCTTTGGTTTTCAAATTTACCCATTGTATCTGAGGCTTTGATCCCTTCTCTTACCTCATATAAACACTTGCACCTCATTATTGTTGCCTCCATGATTGCCATTTTCAACTGATCACTCTCTGATACCTTCTTCCTCTCTGCCTTTAGTCAATAGGTTAATCAGTCAATGATACAGAGCACTTACTGTGTGGAGAACACTATACTCAGCACTTGGGAGAGTACAGTGCAATAGAGTTGGGAGACATCCCTGACCAGAAGATTATAGTCTAGAGGGAAGACAGACTTTAAAATAAGAATGCTTTCAGAAATTCTCATATTTCCCTTGTGTAAAAAACAAACAAACAAATAAACCTTCTCTGGACCTCACAGTTGAATCCAGGTTTTATTCATTCATTCAGTCCTAGTTATTGAGTGCTTACTTTGTTCAGAGCACTGTACTAAGCTCTTGGAAAATTTTATATAAGAAGCAGCATGGTGTTGTGGATAGACCCCAGGCTTGGGAATCAGAAAGTGATGGGTTCTAATCCCGATTCCATTATTTGTCTACTGTGTGACCTGGGGCAAGTCACTTTACTTCCCTGGGCCTCACTTGCGTCATCTGTAAAACGGGGATTGAGACTGAGAGGCCCACGTGGGACAGGGACTGTGTCCAACCCAATTTGCTTGCATCTACCCAGGGCTTAGCACATTGCATGGCTTAAAAAAAACACCATAATTATTAAACCATAACAAGGTGTGCAGTCAAAATATTTGGTTCCAGTATGATTTAGTTATGTATACAGATTAGAGATTAGCACTTAGTACAGTGTCTTGCACATATATGCCCTTAATAAGTACCAGAATTATTATCATTATTATTATTTATTCCATCTGTCTCCTCCCACTCCCCATCCCATACTCCTTATATGGACTGTTTATACGCTCTGCTTCCACTTCCTCTTTCCCATTTCCCTTCTTGACTTCTAAAACCTGCTTTCTGCCCACTTCACTCCACTGAGACTTCTTTCTTCAAGGTCATCAACAACCTTCATCTTGCTGAATCTAATGGACTATCTATCATTCAAATCCTCCTTTATTTCTCTGTGCTTTTTTTTTTTTTGGTGAGTGCTTACTTCATGCCACACTGTACAAAATGCTGGCGTAGATTCAAGATAGTCGGGTTGGACCAAGTCCTTGTCCCATGTATGGTTTAGAGTCTTAATCCCCTAATTACAGATGAGGTAAATGAGTCACAGAAAAATAAAACTACTTGCCCAAGGTCACACGTCAGAGCTGATATTAGAACCCCAGTCCTCTGATTCTCAGGCCCGTGCTCTTTCCACCGGGCCACGTTACTTTCAACAATGGGTCACTGTCTTCTAGGAGCACTGCCTAACCTTAGTTTCCCGGAACAGTCTTCTCCTGCTTTTTTCTCTCTGGATGTCCCTTCTCTATAATCTTTGCTAGCTTTTCCTCTGTCTCCCACTTCCTAATTAAGAGTATACTTTTCCTCCCAATTTATGCTTATTCCCTTGAAATTCTTATCCCCTACCATAGTTTCCACTAACATCTCTCTGCAAATGACTCCCAGCTCACCTCTCCTGACCTCTATCCCTCTCTGCAGTCTTTATCTGCTCTTGCTTCCTGAGCATCTCTACACCAATGTCCCACTGTCCCCTCAAGCTCAGTATACCTAAAATTAAACTTCCATCCAAATCTCCTTTTACACCTCAATTTCCCATCACATTTGGCAGTATCTGTAACTTTGGCATTATCCTTGACTCTCTCCCTCTATTGCACCATTATAGTCAGTTCATCACCAAATTGTATCAGTTTTTCCTCCACAACCTTTCCAGGAAATTGCTAGCATTCTGGTACAGGTGCTGTACTCTCCCAAATGCTTAGTACAGTGCTATACACAGATTAAGAACTCAATAAATACAGTTAGTTCATGACTACTTTGCTAAGATTCTCCCTCACAGTTTGGTCCTCTAAAATCAAACCATTAACTCCTGTCTTTCACTGTCAACCCATTGCTCAGGTTTTTCTTCCTGTCTGGAACTACCTCCTCTTCCCATTTGACAAACTACTACTCTCATATTTAAAGGCTTTCTAAAATGTCATCTCCCTGAGGAAGCTTTTTTGATTATCTCCCTCTTTACTGCTTCACTCATACACTTAAGTATTCAGCCCACACCCTCTTACCAGAACATATGTGCCCTTATACCCTGTAGTTACCGGTAAGTTATTATAATGTCTGTTTCTCCTGCTACCCTGTAAACAGGAATCAAATCTACTAACTCAGCCCATACTTCTTTCCTCTAAATCATTTTCCTAAAAGGTCTTTCTTGCACATATCTCCCAACTCCTAATGGTTGCCCAGCCCTTTCCACTCTTTATTCTTCTAAGGCCAACATACTATGCATCATTCTCAGGTATTCTGTTGCCTGGAACTCCTTTCCCCTTTCACATCATGCAGACTATTATTTTCCACATCTTCAAACCCTTCATGTCTTCTGCAGAAGACCTTACCCAATCAATTTCTCAGCTCCCATCCTATATCTCCCAGTTGACACTTCAGCATTTACATGCCAACTATGCACTTCCTCTTCAGTCCTTCCTTAGCAAAACTTATGTACATATGTTCATAAGTTCATATGTTCTCTCCTTCTCTGCAGTCTCACATTTTCTCTTGCCTTCAGGACATCTCTTCTTGGATGTCCCATAAACATCTCAAACTTAACACATCCAAAATAGAACTCCTTATCTTCCCACCCAAACCCTTTCCTTCCTCAACTTTTCCAGCACTATAGACAGCAACATCATCTTCCCTGTCTTACAAGTCCATAACCTTGGCATCAACCTCAGTGCATCTCTCAACACACATGTTCAATCTGTCATCAAATCCTGTCAGTTCAACCTTCACAGCATTGCTCAAATCTGTTCTTCCTCCTCATCCAAACTGCTTCTATGTCAATCCAAGCACTTATCCTATCCTGTCTTGCTTACTGTATTCGATTCCTTCCTGACCTCCCTGCCTCCTGTCTTTTCCCACTTGGGTCCATGCTTCACTCTTTTGCCTAGATCATTGTTCTGCAAAACCACTTCCTGACTCCTCAAGAACCTCTTTACATCCACTGTATGTATGTATAGGATGTTAACCATCCACTGTACTGAACAGACACAAATTCCTTACCACCAGCTTTAAAGCATACAATCACCTTGTCCCCCTCCTAGATTTTAAAGCATAAAATCACCTTACCTTCCTGACTTTTTACTGCAACCCAGCTTGGACACTACTACACTTCTCTAATGCCAATTTATTCACTATATCTCGATTTTGTCTATTTTGTTGCCCATCCCTCGCCAACATCCTAATTCTGGCCTGGAATGCCCAACCTCTTCATATCTAACAGATGATCACTCTCCCTACTTTCAAAGCCTTATTAAAAGAACATCTCTTCCAAGACCCCTTCCCCAGCTAAGCCCTCATTTCTTCTTTTCCCATTCCCTTCTGTGACACACTCACGCTTAGGTTTTCATCCTTTCTTTATTCACCCCTTCCTCGACCCCATGGCAGTTATGTACATATCCATAATTCATTTATATTAATGTCTGTCTCCTCCTCTAGACTTAATCTCTTTGTTTGCAGGGAACATCTTTACCAAGTACTTAGTAAGCAGTCAAATTAATACTAATTTGATTTTATTCATACACAATTACAATCTCCTACCTGTGACTTACTTTAGCGGCCTCGATCCCCTGTTATATTGGCAAGGTTCATATCTACTACTTCTTTGATACCAAATGCTTAGTACAGTGCTCAATATACAGTGGGAACTCATTAAGTACCAACTGATTAATTATTTGAATTATTTGAATGAAATTTAGGATTAGTTCTCACCAGTGAAATGTTTAAATTATCATGAAAATGAAATAAATTTACTAACAGATATTTATACCGATTAATTATTTGAATTATTTGAATGAAATTTAGGGTTAGTTCTCACCATTGAAATGTTCAAATTATCATGATAATGAAATAAATTTACTAACAGATATTTATACTTCTCTTTTCCAAGAACTCAAATATCTACCTCATTTAAATGAATAACACTTTTTTAAGATTACCAGTTCTTGTGAATTTTGAAAATTGCATTTTGCTTAATTTTTTACTTAGAATGACGGCAAAGATTTTTTGGTATTCTTCAGGCTTTCACATCCCTTAAACATATGGACATTAGGCTTAATGGGGTGTAAAGTTTTATCACTCCCCATTTCTTTCTAAGACTCTGGTATTCAGGCAGTAACAATTGCTGGAGGGAGCCCTTCAGTTAAATATACTCAAAGAGGAAAAAGGAAATTTAATTATTTAAGTTTAGTATGAGGTGCTGAATGAGATTGGTTTCTAGAAACAGAGGAAGGTCCTCATTTAGAATTGCAACCTGTTTTTCTTCCCAATTTTAATATTATATATTACCTGAAGATACTTCATTTGCCTAATTTAAAGTAGTGTGACCAGTTGCTACTGCTGATAAATTTTCCAGGAATTCAGTGCTGACAACTTAACACAATAGTCAGCGTTCAGAATATGCTTATGGGGAAAATTAGTTTCCTAGCCTACAGGGTTCCCCTTCATTGTTCCTTACACTTTCACTCGTAGTATTTTAAATAAGATAGTAGTGAAACTAATTGAACCTTGATATAGATTAACTGATACTTAAGGCTCCCCTATTTGTATACTAGGCAGTCTTTCAAGACACTAGAAATTTGATATATAATTCTCTAATGATCCAAGAAAGATGTCTACTTTGCAGTACAGTAAGAGTTTCTTAAAAAAGGCACTGGAAGTAATTTGATTCCTTACATCTCAGCTAATTATCTGTATGTTAAAACCAACAATGATACAATGCAAATTGCCGTTTAAATAAAACGGCTTCTTAGGATGTTTCTTATGGAATACCAATCTAGTGAATAATTAATTCATTTTACAATGAAAAGTCAAACAGCACAGTGATGATGGAAAACATGACTTAGAAAAGTTCTAGAACACTTAAAGGAGTTATGCTGAAAAAATGTTCTTTTTAAATGTATAATTTTCACAACTCTAACCACAAAGCTGTGTTACCAGGGAGTTGTCCTTTGCTCAAGGATCTTTTCAAGTCCAGGAATCTCTTTTAAAGTGTTTAAAATGTATCCAGCCACAAAATGATGTGCTTGTTAGAGGTGCACTAAAATATGATGTAGAGAAATGTCATCCATTTGTACTACTTTCCTGTTCTTTTTTCTGCTTCCACTACTTATATAAGTACTTTTTCTCCCCCTTTGACTACAAACTTCTTGAGGACAGGGAATATATCTTTTGTTTCCATTCTTTCCCAAATCATTAAAACAGAACCTTTCACTCAAGCAGACACTAAATACCATTGATCAGTAAACTGGATAAGTGTTATGAAAAATTTTAAGGGGAATACAAAAGACTATCAAATGGAAATGTTCAATTATTGTTTTCTAAGCCCTGGTCTTACAAAACAGAAATATATATTTTTCTCAATCAGTATTTTCATATTATTGGGTTTTTTTTGTTGACTTTGACTATAGAATTAAGAATGACTAAGTCATTTTCTCAAAAAAAGTGTCATGTAGTATATTGCACTTAAAGGATTTATTCTAAATATTCTCTTTTCCTGTTGCTCGCTTATCTATTATTGGTTGCTCTACAAAGAAAAGGATTACTAACCTATCACTTCTAAATGTAGTATATTACATTTGAAGAGAATGAGTGTCTATGGATGACTGTCTTTTTTCTTTTCCATCAGCAGTGTGCAAGAGATAAATGAATAAATGTTATCAATAGGATTTAGTTGTGATTTGGGAAGGTTGATGAGAGGGGTAGAATGCTTATTTTGAAAAGAGAAGAAATTTTCCTGAAAGAAATCTCTTGTCTGCAGAAAGGGGAAAAAAATATCTAGCTATTCATCTCAAAGAGAAATGAAAGTGATCAAAATAGTCAAGAAAGAGGATGACTGAGACACCTTTATAATGTGAGAAGCAATTTACGGAAGGGAAGGTTGCACTGACTCAATTCAATATAAAGTTTAATTTACAAAGCTTAATCTTGGACAGCAAAACTCACTCGGGTTAGAGCAGTTTGATCCCTGGGTCAATTTTCTTCATTTAAACACACACACAAAATCATCCTCTTGACCCGTAATAGAGGTGCTTTAAAATATGTCAATTGAAATAAGGATTTATTTAAGAAAACCTGAGTTTGTTTTTTTGGCAGGCAGGAGTAGAGAGGGATGGGCATGGATAGATTCTAGAATTAATACACCTAGTACGTTTAATAATGAACCAGATCTTACCTTATTCAAGGTGCAAAACACAATTTGGCAATAACCCGATTAAACTGTAAGCCCGTCAATGGGCAGAGACTGTCTCTATCTGTTGCTGATTTGTACATTCCAAGTGCTTAGTACAGTGCTCTGCACATAGTAAGCGCTCAATAAATACTATTGAATGAATGAATAACCCAGAATCCTTCACTCTTCAAGATCTGTTTAATGACAGAGAAAAGCTGTTCTTCCCCATCTTTCTTATTTCACCAACTGTTATCTGTCCACTGATATTACAAATGAACATGTATTGACTAGAAGCAGCATGGCCTAGTAGAAAGAGTACAGGATTGGGAGTCAGAAGTCATGCATGGGTTCTAATACTTGCTCTGCTACTTGTCTGCTGTGTGACCTTACTTAGGCAAGCCACTTCTCTTCTCTCTTCTCTGGGCCTCAGTTACCTCATCTGTAAAATGAATATTAAGACTGAGCCACACTTAGGACAACCTGATGACTTTGTATCTATGCCAGTGCTTAGAATAGTGTTTGGCACAAAATAAATGCTTAACAAATACCATTATTATTATTATTATTATTTTATGTCCATGAGCCATATTTAGACTTAGGCATTTTGCAATGCTGTCAATTTATTTTAATAACATGAAAAGAACCCCAGGTATAGTCATTTATCTGCCAGTTTTGTGACTTGGTGATTATTATATGATTTCATTTTTAATGTTGGATGCAAAAATTACATGTTTTCTAGACAAATGACCATAGGGTACACACTCTTTTTCTTAAAGTCACTATTAAAGTTTCTCCTTAATTCATGGAGTGATGTTTCTTCTAATGCTTCATTATAATGGAACTATAGATAGAGAAGTTAGAATTCACTTGCTTCTATCAGTTTGCTAGTTCCTTTGATATCAGACCCATAAAAATAAATGTACATAAACTGTAAAATAAAAAAAGAAAATTACTAATCAATACACACATATAGAATAATGATGGTATTTAAGTGCTTACTATGTGCCAAACATTGTTCTAAGTGCTGGGGGGAGATACAAGGTAAGCAGATTGTCTCCGGTGGGGCTCACAGTCTTAATCCACATTTAACGGATGAGGTAACTGAGGCACAGAGAAGTTAAGTGACTTGCCCAAAGTCACACAGCTAAGTGGCAGAGCAGGGATTAGAACCCACGTCCTCTGACTCCCAAGCTCGTGCTCTTTCCACTAAGCCATGCTGCTTCTCTGTATATTCAAATAAGCAATGGGGGTGTAATTTGTTGAAGAGGTGTTTTGTTGGCTTACAATGTTGTCTTTGTCCTATTAATTCTACTAATCCTGAGGAGAAGGGGTTGAACTGTGGTCCAACATAACATCACTTCCCTTTCCCAATCACATCACACCATCTGACACTGGCCTGGTACCCACCCCCATAAGGCCCCTCACTCAAGGCACATCTTCCCCCAACCAGTCATTCGACACAACCTAATGCATGGCCCCAGTGTTCCCTAGTCCGAATTCACCTCAGACTGTTGCTGGTCCCAGGAGATTTATTTTAAATAAAAATAAAGCAAACATGAATCTTCTCACAGGTGCTTTCCCCTTCCATCTGTGCCTCTTTCCCTGTTCAAATTCATCATGTGTGCATTTTTACTTTCACCCAGGTAACCTGGCAGTGGTAATCTCGGTAACTCTCCATGAGGTCTGGCTCTGTTCCCCACTGCATTATTTTTCATGCTCCTAGCTGATATAGGGAGATGGTCCTTAGGCAACACAAAATCTCCAAAAAACCCAGCTGTGAGAGCCTCAGCTACAGCTGCCCCTCCAGTTCGGGTTACACCCCACATTCTTCCACACTCTGAGGAAACTTCACGTGCCCCTGTGGTCAGTTTAAAGTCCTTCCTCCCCATATTTAAAGAAAGTCCCACCTCCCTCTTCCCTGGATGCCCCCGACTTGCCAGATCAGGCAACCTTGTAATATTAAAATTCTGAGAAGAAAAATCATTAACCATTTTAAAATATGGGATTGTCATATCATCCTGTAGGATTTCTCCTGAATAATGTTATGGAACAAAGTAGCCAGCCCTTTGTAGAAGTTATGTGCTTATTGTATATTAATGGTTTTTAAATATGACCACATGTGGGTAATTTGGTTTCATGATTTTGTGAGCAGAAAAAAAAAATCATAATTTGTGGCTGAAAGCTGTGTTGCAAAACTTGCCCCTTAGATTATCATCTGAGCTAATTGTTATGAGAAGTTAAACTAGCAGGGAGATTTCAAAAGGTAAATTAATTTTTCATAAGGCACACTTCAAAATTACCCATCTCTGTCATTAAATTCATATGCACTGATAATCAAAATTATAGTACATCAACCTCATCAAACAATAGGCTATTCCTTAAGATCACTGTCATGAGGACGTATAAATCCAAGATGCTTCTACTAATGTGGAATATTCATTAGTGTTGAGATTAGCTGAAAAAATTAAGTACACATTTGTTTCTTGAGTGTCTGTTCAAATTACAGCACCAGTGAAGTCATTTTGATGATCTCACATTTCACACTCTGCTTATTCCCAACCAGTTGACAGTACAGTAATTTCCATTCGGGGGAAAAGTCAATTGAGCCAAGTTGCTGCTCCCAAAGACAACTGAGACTGGGATTCGAAGAGGCAATCTACTTCCAGACCCCATCATTGTGAATTACTCTTCTAGCTCCAACTGGTATTAGGCACGAGGTGAAAGGTCATCTGAATGGAAGAAAAAAATACCTCATGGCACACCTCACAGACAGGGCAGCACCAGAGAACAGCCATACTTTCCAAACACTTAGTACAGTGCTCTGTATCCAGTAAGTGCCAATAAATACCATTGAAGGAATGAATTTCCAAGGCTAGTCAACAAAGCTCAGACATCCTTCCTCTCCAGACTAAGTTGCATTTTGTCCCCAGAGAGGAGATGGGAGATACCAATGGAATTACCAGAACTATGGTGCCCAAATCCAAATGAGGGCTAAGCAGGAGGAAGAGGAAAATGCAAGGTAAAGGAAAATGGCCTCTTAGTTGAGTATCTAGGAAATGTGAACCCGATGTGGAACAGGAAGTGTGTCAGACTTAACTTGTGTAATCCCAGCAGTTAGTACAGTGCTTGACACAAAGTAAGTGCTTAATGAATACTTCAATTTTTCATTCATTAATTCAGTCATGTATATAGCACAGACACATTCTCTGCCCAAATGAGCTTGCACTCTAGAAAGGGAGACAGACATTAAACAAATCAATTATAGTTATGTACATAAATGCTGTGGTGTTAGAACGGGGGAATCATTATTATTATTATTATCATTAGAAGAAGTAAGAGCAATGCTAGTAGTTGCAGAGTGAGGTTGGAGCTATTTTGGTACTCATTTTTCAGAAAATGAGTACTTAAAATCAAGGGTTTAGAAAGTACAACCAAGCTCCCACTGATAACTCTGAGACAGCCCCAGGAATCACAGTTGAGAGTTATGGAGTATAACAGTTGAATCTTATCGGCCACAAGCATCATGAACACAGTTGAGAGTTATGGAGTATAACAAATTGGAAAGAATAGCAACAGAAATTTCAAAAGCTGCTGATATTTAAGGCCACTGGGAGACTTTGGACAGATTCAAGGGTGGGGGAAAGCTATGAGATGAATGAAGCCATCAGGAAGATGATCTGTACAGTAGCTTGTTGTATAGATTGGAGTTGGGGGAAGCTGAGAGGAGAGAGGTTAATGGGGAGATCAATGCAAGAGTTGGTAAATGCTATTGATTGACAATAGATAAGGCACAATGCAACCAAGGTGATAGCAATCGGGGGGACAGGAAGGGATGGATATAGAAAATGTTCCATAGGAAGAACCAGCAGGATGCAGCAATAGCTTCAGTGTGAGAGTTAAAAGATAGTTAAGGCATCTATCAAGGATGACACTAAGGTTGTAGGTTACCAGGACTGTGAAAATTCTCAGTGATAGAGAAGGAAATTTGGGCAGGAAAAAGGGGGTTAGGAGAGGAATAGCCACTACAGTCTTCACTGCCCACTTTAGTTGGCTAGTTTTCACTATTCCTCCTGGGCTTTTCATCTCATTGAATACCCAAAGTGGTTCTTTGGTCAGAAACCTTTTCTAATAGGCAGACCTAGAATCTAGTTTTCCTGATTCCCACAGATTGTACTCTTCCCTCTGTAGCAACAATCAGAGAAACTACTATAAGGAAGGAGCATTGCTTATTGGATAATGCCTAGTGTGTGACCTTGGGCAAGTAATTCAACTTCTCTTTGCCTCAGTTACCTTATCTGTAAAATGTGGATTGAGGCTGTTAGCCCCCTGTGGCTCTATTCCCAACTCCATCACTTTTCTTTTGTGTGACCTTGGGCAAGTCAATTTATTTGTGCCTCATTTACTTTATCTGTAAAATGGGGAGAAATATTGTGAGCCCCAAGTGGGACATGGACTGTTTCCAACCTGATTACCTTGTATCTACCCCAGCAATTAGAACAGTGCTTGGCACATAGTAAGCACTTAACAAATACCAGAATTATTATTATTACTGTCTCTTCCAGGGGTCACCTAGTGACAAGAGCTTGGGCTTGGGATCAGAGGACCTGGTTCTAGTCCCAGCTCTCCCAGGTGTCTGCTGTGTGACCTTGGGCAAGTCACTTTGCTGTGCCTCAGTTACCTTATCTGTAAAATGGGGATTAAGACTGTGACTCCCAGGTGGGACAACCTTACCTTATATCTTCTCCAGAGCTTAGAACAGTGCTTGGCACATAGTAAATGCTTAACAAATACCATTATTATTATTATTATTATTAGAGCATGGGCCTGGGAGTCAAAAGGGCTGTGGCTTTATTCCCAACTCCATCACTTTTCTTTTGTGTGACCTTGGGCAAGTCAATTTATTTGTGCCTCATTTACTTTATCTGTAAAATGGGGAGAAATATTGTGAGCCCCAAGTGGGACATGGACCATGTCCAATCTAATTAGCTTGTATCTACTACAACACTTAATACAGTGACTAGCACCTAGTAAGTACTGAACAAATACCATCAACTCTCCACCTTCAAAAAAAACAAAACAAAAAGCCCAACACGAAAAGCCAAATTGCTACCAACCTTACTAGGTTGTATACCAGGTTACTAGGTGGTACTAGGTTATATTAGTTTGTACTAGTTTTTTTTAATTATTATTATGATATTTGTTAAGTGCTTATTATGTGCCGAGCACAGTTCTAAGCGCTGGGGTATATAGAAGGTAATCAGGTTGTCCCATGTGGGGCTCACAGTCTTAATCCCCATTTTACAGATGAGGTAACTGAGGCCCAGTGAAGTTGTGACTTGCCCAAAGTCACAAAGTTGATAAGTGGTAGAGCCAGGATTAGAACCTACAATCTCCGACTCCCAAGTTCGTGCTCTTTCCACTAAGCCAAGCTGCTACTAGTTCACACTAGGCTACTAGGTTGTACTCTATTCAAGCCAATTAAGTAAGATACTACTGAGCTAGGATGAAAACAACCTATTCAAGCTATTGTAGATGACTTTTGAATTTCTTTAATGCAAATGTCATTGAAAGACTTGAGATCATATCAGTTCCATGTTTAGAGTCTATCACTTTTTCTCCACCCCATCAATAGGTTTCCTGTGAGATGAGAATGGCATTAGATGTAATTTCAGTGATTATAAAGATGTTCAAAAATTGATATAAAGCATGCTTTTGATCTTATAAGTCACTGGAAACTGTGACTAAAATGTGTGAAACAATGACCTATTACTGAATATGCTTGCCTCATATATCCTCATGTTTAGGATAGTGCACAAAGGACAAAACATGCCCTGGTTTCAAGTTAAATTAAAAACATTTAAAATAGAGGGAAAAAATGACTGCCTGTCAGGTGAGATTCTAAATGTCTTAAATGCCTTTCTTAGCTTTTAAGTAACAATCTCTGCGACACCCGGAAATATTGTTGGTTCCTTTCCTAAGACAGACCAAGCTATTGTAAACCTCTGTTTCTGAAAACCATTGTAGATTTTTTCAATGGGGAGAGACTATTACTGCTCTATGAATGTAACATAAAGAGATCACAATCTGCTGGGACAGGACTGCACAGATTGAACCTCTGGTGATTCTTCAGGAACATAATGCTTTGAAATGTGGGTGTTATCTCTTATTAACTTTAAATGAATGCCCCAGTAGCAACTGAATGTTCAAATTTCAAATACTCTTGAAAAGAATTTTGATGTAGGATTTGGAACATTTACTGGTCTAAGAAATAACTAGTCATTCTTGAACAGATCTTTCATAAGCTTGCAACTTCTTACCCCTGACTGACTCAATTTATCCTTAGAAATTTGAAAGAAAAAAGCCTCTGCTAAAATAACTTGTTTGTATTTTGATGATCAGGTAGCTTAACTTTTCTCATGGAAGCCCTATTATTCATTCAGAATAATTTCAATAGTTTTCAGTTTCATCTTTTAAGTTTTATAAATAACCATTGTAATATGTATAATATAATGCACTGCTAGCTATATCATCCTAAGGCAGTGCATTTTGTATTACACAGATTAACACAACCACATTTTGAGCATGCTGTAAAATGTCATGTGCATGTGGCTAAGAGGGAATTTGTGAAGATTAGAGAGACCAGGCTTAAGGTCATCTATATTTAAATATTTTAAATGGATAGTCTTATCTGGTGTACATTGTCCTTCCTTCCTCCAGGGAGACTTGACATTATCACTGGATAAAGAGTTGAAAATTTATATTGTTCCTAACCTGTCAACTCTCACCTTAATGAGTACTGTAAAATGGAGAATAGAACTACTGTGACATTTTGCTTTTAAAATCGCTGTACTTTCCCAAATTATACTTTATTCTGCAGCTGCATTTATTTTCATTGGATATTTCCTACTAAACAATTTCAGTTTTATAGCTGTCAATCACAAAAGTATCATTGGGAAAAGTCATTCATTTATAACTAAGAGGTTTGAAGGCAGTGTGGCTTATAGTAGAAAGAAGGTGCGGGAATCAGGAGGCCCAGAGTTACTTTCTGAACAAAGGATTCTCTAGAAAAGGAGGATTTATTTCTACTTAAGGCCCCAAATCATATCCTTTGGTCTGAACTATGTGTACTATGATTAAAACCAAACCATTTTTGGAGCTCACTTAACTAAACTATGTGGCTTTGTCAGAATTTCCACTGTTCACCCATTTCCTCTATAACATACAGGATCCTTTCTTGCAAAATCTCACAGTACAGTAAACCTGTGCTGTAGTACTTTCCAGCTGTCATACTGTGCCCCTGCACATCTGCAACTGAATTCTAATACTTCAGCACACACTGTCTACCAAAGGGCTCATGGTATGGGTTCAAGAAGCAGCATGGTTTAGTGGATAAAGCACAGGCTTGGGAGTCAGAAGGACCTGGGTTCTAATCTTGTCTCTGCCACATATCTGCTGTGTGACCTTGGGCAAGTCATTTAACTTCTCTGGACTTCAGTTCTCTCTGTAAAATGTGGATTAAGAGTGAGAGTTCCATGCATGACAGGGACTGTGTCCAATCTATCTTGTATCTACCCCAGCACTTAGAAAAGTGCTTGGCACATGGTAAATACTATTATGATTATCATTATTATTATTATTAATACCCTAACATTCTAACCCAAACATGTAGTGGCAGAACTAATCCTGCAAACCAGGATTCCGATCTCT
Organism: Ornithorhynchus anatinus; assembly: GCF_004115215.2. Lineage (NCBI taxonomy): Eukaryota > Metazoa > Chordata > Mammalia > Monotremata > Ornithorhynchidae > Ornithorhynchus > Ornithorhynchus anatinus. The sequence goes on from NC_041728.1 coordinate 139,469,532, forward strand.
ATCTCCCTATCGCCCTATCTCAGTTCTTGGCCCTCTTCTGTTCTCCATTTACACTCACTCCCTTGGTGAACTCATTTGCTCTCATGGCTTTGACTATACCATCTCTACGCAGATGACACGCAGATCTACATCTCCGCCCCGTCCTCTCCCCCTCCCTTCAGGCTCGCATCTCCTCCCGCCTCCAGGATGTCTCCACCTGGATGTCGGCCCACCACCTAAAACTCAACATGAGCAAGACTGAGCTCCTCATCTTCCCTCCCAAACCTGGTCCTCTCCCAGACTTCTCTATCACCGTGGATGGCAGGACCATCCTTCCCGTCTCTCAGGCCCGCAATCTCGGTGTCATCCTTGACTCGTCTCTCTCGTTCACCCCACACATCCTATCCGTTACCAAGACCTGCCGGTTTCACCTTTACAATATCGCCAAGATCCGCCCTTTCCTCTCCACCCAAATGGCTACCTTACTGTTACGGGCTCTCGTTATATCCCAGCTAGACTACTGTGTCAGCCTTCTCTCTGACCTCCCTTCCTCCTCTCTCGCCCCGCTCCAGTCTATTCTTCACTCCGCTGCCCGGCTCATCTTCCTGCAGAAATGATCTGGGCATGTCACTCCCCTTCTTAAACAACTCCAGTGGTTACCTATCAACCCCCGCTCCAAACAAAAACTCCTCACTCTAGGCTTCAAGGCTCTCCATCACTTTGCCCCTTCCTACCTCTCCTCTCTTCTCTCTTTCTACCACCCACCCCGCACACTCCGCTCCTCTTTGGCCCACCTCCTCGCCATCCCCCGTTCTCGCCTATCCCGCCGTCGACCCCCGGGTCACGTCCTCCCGCGGTCCTTGAACACCCTCCCTCCTCACCTCCGCCAAACTGATTCTCTTCCCCTCTTCAAAACCCTACTTAAAACTCACCTCCTCCAAGAGGCCTTCCCAGACTGAGCTCCTCTTCTCCCTCTACTCCCTTTACCACCCCCCCCTTCACCTCTCCGCAGCTTAACCTTCTTTTCCCTCCATTTCCCTCTGCTCCTTCCCCTCCCCCTTCCCATCCCCTCAGCACTGTACTCGTCCGCTCAACTGTATATATTTTCATTACCCTATTTATTTTGTTAATGAAATGTACATCGCCTTGATTCTATTTAGTTGACATTGTTTTTACGAGATGTTCTTCCCCTTGACTCTATTTATTGCCATTGTTCTTGTCTGTCTGTCTCCCCCGATTAGACTGTAAGCCTGTCAAACGGCAGGGACTATATCTGTTGACGACTTGTTCATTCCAAGTGCTTAGTACAGTGCTCTGCACATAGTAAGCGCTCAATAAATATTATTGAATGAATGAATGGTGGTTCTAAAGGATGTTTGTTCCCATGGCATCCATCCTCACAGTTACAGTTCTCTAGACTATGAACTCTTTCAGTCCAGGAAACATAACTACCAAATTTGTTGTATGATACTCTTCAGCTCAGTGCTCTCCCCACAGTAAGCACTCAAAAAAATACCACTGATTGGTTGAACCTTCAAATGTAGTCTCTAAGTCACCAGGAATTATCTCTCTCTTTAGTAACCAGTCATCAATCAATGCTATTTACTGAGCCTTTTACTATGGACAGAGCACAGTGCTAAGTGCTTGGGAGAGTATAATACCAGAGTTAGACATGTTACTGGTCAACAATTAGTTTACAATCTAGATGGGGTTATAGATGTTAATATAAACAAATCATTTATAATATATTCATTAAAGGAATGTACAAAAGAAGCAGCGTGACTTAGAGGAAAGAGCCCAGGCTTGTGAGTCAGAAGTCATGGGTTCTAATCCCCGCTCCACCACTTGTCAGCTGTGTGGTTTTGGGCAAGTTACTTCACTTCTCTGGGGCTCAGTTATCTCATTGGTAAAATGGGAATTAAAACTGTGAGCCCCACATGGGATGACCTGATGACATTATATCTCCCCCAGCACTTAGAACAGTGCTTAGCACATAGTAAGCGCTTAACAAATATCAACATTATTATTATTACTATTATCATTATAAGTGCTGTGGGGTTGAGGGAGGAACAAATATCAAATGCCCAAGGGTCACAGTTGAACTAGTTAAAACCTCCTCAGTTATTCTAATGTACATATTTTTTTCTCTCTTCCAACCACTATCTCTCTCTAAAGCATTATGACTCTCTGGTCCATTCGTTCTTGTAATTCTGATATAAACCTACTTGTTTTGGGTTTTTTTTTTCCAACAAATCCTCTTTAATACAAATGCCATATGCTTGCCACCCGTTATGTAGAAAAGTTTCTTCTTATTGTGTGTTTTGAACCCACGCTTTTCATGTTTCACTGACTGCCCTCTTGTCCTAGTGTTTGAGAACTATACATTTTTCCTTATTAAGAAAAAAAAAAATTCCTGCCTATGTTTAGGTTTCCACTGGCAAGAAAAAAAAAAGGAAAGCATTGCAGTTTAAAAATTAGATAATCATTGATACTTAGTACTGTAAAGGACCTTGAAAATCTATGTAATTTATTCACTAAATTTGGTTAAGACCACATTTGTCTATTCCAGAGAGGGAAATCTCCATTATCTCTCTGATATTCTTAGTAACCTATATGAATGTCAGTGTTCTAATGTTAACGTTTAATAACCTTCATTGTGAGGATTTTTTTTTCTTATTTCCAACCAGTCCTTAAACTTTATATTTTTTGTATTATATTTGATGTGATCCTTTAACTCTCACTATGTCTGAATTAACCAAGATATTTAAACCAGTGAAACATTTCCTTTTTTGTTGTTGTTAATTTACTCCTTTGAGGCTTGGAGTTATTGTAGATCATGTGGATGGTAATACCATTTGAATCAAGCACTTCCTATTACAGTAGCTAAGAGCTGAACTTAACTGGTTTATAGTTAAAAAATGAAAATAGGTTTTGATTAATACTTTCTTTTCAATCCCTAAGAGTTGGTATTTTGATTATTGTTTGTCTGTCATGTCTGGCTAGATGAAGTAAAATCTTTGTGGTATTTGCTGATATAAGAATAATCACAGAAGAATATCAACTTTTCAGAAAGTTTGTCCCTTGATCTAGTTTGTAAATGGTAATTATTATGTAATGATTGTGATGATTTTAGTGAGTATTTATAGTTATTCTCATAGTTGAAGATGCCACAAGATGCCTGAGTGCATGTGTGAATTTCAGTAATGTATTCAGAAAAGTATATTAAATATCCAAAATACAGTGGTTGTGAACTGAAATGTTTTAAAACATTTTAACTGTTGTTAACTGACTTTCCCCCATATATTTGTTATATATTTCAACTTAAGTGCAATTTTTTATGCCTTCTGAATGACCAAATGATTCATTGTACACCCAGTCTTCCTAGTCTCATGGAAAAATTACCAAATTTCATTTGAGAAAATATAATAGGGTAGAATACTATTTAGTTATCCTCTGTCACCATTTGATAGAAAATGTTATTTCTTTATGAAACAAGAAGAATGCTCCTTTTAGGAGTTCAGCAAGAGATTTATCCACTTAATAATTCATTTAAAATGAAAGGAAAAAATATACTTTGTACTTCCCTTGTCAAACAGTTTAGAAAGAGGCTATCTCTTTGAAATAAATTACAGATAGGGAAAATAGAAGGGTAGAAGGATAAGTGCAACCGGAGTAAGGGTGGAGTAGCTACCAAAGGTTTAAAGAGTTCAGCGGGATATGTTGTGTGGGGGAGTAAATTTGTCAAGATGAGGAGTTCTGTTTTATGCATACTGATCTTATGGTGAAAGCCGGACTCCATGTGGAATTGTCCGGGAGTCAACAAGGCATTTGAGATTGTGGAAGGTGTGAAACTTAGTGAGATATGTTTGGGAGTCATTCAAATGAAGATGGTAACTCAAACCATGGAAGTCAGTGAAAATTATACGTGAAGGAGAATGATCAAAATGAACAATTGAGCAGTTTAAGTATAAATTAGTTATTAATACTTAGGTCTGTCATTATTTAGTAAAATGATGTATTTAGTTTTCATAATAATAATAATAGACAAAAACATGTATAGAGTATATCTTTCCATGCATTTTCACTCAATCAGTAGTGCTTATAGAACAGTGAGCTCTGTACCAAGTGCTATACTAACCCTTCAGAGAGTACAATACAAAATAATTGGCAGACACGACCCCTCCCCTCAAGGAATTTACAATCTAGTAGGGGAGGCAGATATTCAAATAGATTAGAGGTAGTGGGAAGCAACCTAGGTTAAAGATGTGGTCACAAGAATTTAGGGGGTGAGAGCTCAAGTACTTAGGTGACACAGTAGTCAGCAAGATAGCAGTTCATCCAAAAGGGTATATTCTTGGGAGTTGTGCTTTTTTATATTTTAAAAAGGAAAAAACAATCCTAAAATTTCACACAAATTGAATTCATCTGCTTGAGAATGTCAGATGAGTATTTGCATCTAATTTAATCCATGAAATCTTTGAATTTCAACCTTTATTTTGAAAAGTGATAAGATTCAAATATTGCTGTTTAAAAAAAAATATTGGACCCTAATGATAGGTTTTTGCCCTGCATAAATACAATGTAAAACTTGGTTTTAAAATCTAAATTATGGTCCAGTAGCACTGTATATCCTGCCAATTCTTTCTTTTAATCTGAAGTTTCCTATTCTGCATATGACTATTATATAAAATTATGCTCAATTTGTCCGATAAGCCATAAGAGAAATGGAAAGAAGGGGAACATTATATAGATGTCATTAGCAAAGGGTTTACAATGTACTGAGATCAGTTTTATATCTTGGGAAATTGTTCCTTTTCAAGGGGCACATTTCCATGACCAACTGAACAACCTGGTGGTCTTCCCCAGATATGCAGGACACAAAGTTTAGATAAATTCAGCTTAATCAAGCTCATAATGAACAAATTTTTAATCAGTTCTAATGTATTTGGTAGCTAAAGTATATTAGTTCTTAATCAAAGGGAATGCCAAAAAGCAGCTTTAATATGTGTTAATTATTTCAGAGCCCATAATTATACTGCACTTCAGTTATGACTAATAAAAGCTAATATTTTCATTCCTTTTGAAAGTAAAAAGGACTGTGGTCAGTTTCTGAAGCTTATATTAATCAACAGTGCATCTTCTTAGAAGCAGCATGGCCTAGTGGAAAAAAGCATGTCTGGGAGTTAGAGGACCTGAGTTCTAATCCTAAATCTGCTAGTTGCTTGCTGTGCGATTTTGGGCACATCACTTAACTTCTCTTTGTCTCCTTTTCCTCAATGGTACAATGAGGATTCAATGCAATTCCCTCCTACTTAGACCGTGAGCCCCATGTGGGTCAGGGACTATGTCCAACCTGACAAACTTGTATCTACCTTAACTCTTAGAATTGTGCTTGATACATAGTAAGAGTTTAACGAATACCTTCTTTATAAACACAAGATATTCTGAATTATGTTCATGCTAATAGAGAAGGAAATATTTGGGAATTGAGTGAGTTCATACTTCATTGTTAGATGTTTCTTTGACTCACTTGTTACTTCAGCACTGGGCTCATTACCTTGAAGAGGTACAATTATATTTCCTGCCTTTTTACCTCAAACTAAAAGTAAATTCAGTTTACTTTCAGGTAAGCTTTGATGAGACATATCTATGTATAAAAATAGAAGAATATATTTTATATATTATCCCTAGATCAAATAAATAGCTTCCATAGTGATGTTTAAAGACATTCTCTCTCTCTATTAAGAGATTGAGAGACCCACTTAAACTCCTCTTATTGAATGTATAATAAGCCCAATTAATTCCAGTACCCTAATTTAGTCTCAGATAGTGGATTAGGCAGTTTAGAAAAAGGAAAAGAATTAACTCTTTCAGATCGTTAGGGGCATTTGGTAAGTAGTAAGTGTAGCACAATGCACTAAATGGCCTTCTGACAGAGTTAATGGTTCTCCCAAAGCACATATTAATACTAAAGAGTAACTTTAAGTATCAGAAAAATTGGACACATCATTTATAGGTTTAATAAAAGAACAGTTGTTATATTTGGATTTTTTTAGAGCACAATGGATGACTATATAATTGCAAATATGTTTTAGGGAAATAGCGACACTGAAATGAGAACATTTTATTTTGGAATTCCTAAATTAGATTGGTTTTTTCACCTCTAAGAGTAATCCTTAAAAAGTTAGTTCATAGTTTATTTTTTTAAAATTCAGGAGTGTACATTAGTATGGACAATAGTTCTATTTTTTTATATTAATGTTAAGAAGGAATCATAAACTCACTTTTCTGTGGAATGTTTTCCATTTATCAATGGTACTAATGGAGAGCCTACTGGGTGGAAAGCACTAGGTTAATTTTAAAAAACATGGTTCCTGTCCTCAGGGGGCTTCACCTTTAACTCAATTTTTCAAGTTGTAGCTAAGCTTAAAGCTTTGAGAATCTTTCAGAGGTATCTTCTCTGGAAATTCTGCCCTGATAATCTTGGAAAAATTAGAAGTCTAAATGCTACTTGACAGAAATAATGACCTGGTTATTAGAGATATGTTGGCCATTTCAATTTACCTAGTTGAAGCAGTCTAGTTGAATGGAAACAGCAGTAGGACTGTGAATTAGGGAGCTTGAGTTTTAATCCTGATTCTACCACGTGCCTGCTGTGTGACCTTGGGTAAGTCACTTAACTTCTCTGAACTATTTTCTCATCTGTAAAGTGGGGATACATTACCTGTCGTGTCTCCTCCTTTAGACTATGAGCTCCATGTGAGACAGGAATTTTGGGTGACACTTTAAATTTTTTCTATCCCAGTTCTAAGTATAATATAGTTCTTGTTTCATAGTGGCTTAACAAATACCACAGTCATTGTTGTTATTCCTGTAGAAAAAAGTTAACCCTCAGAAGAATCCTTTCCTCACCTCTGAACTAGTGTCTTAAAATATCTGAGGCCATTTTGTCCTTTGGCTAGTAGAATTGTCTTCATCAGTTTCCTCAAAGCAACTTGGTAAAATTCCAAGGACCTTGCACCTATCTATCACCCTGACTAGGAAGATTGGACTAAGAAACTTAATTGTTGAAGAAGAAGGTTGGACCTTTTAAGTGGCTGTTGCATTTGTGTATTTAGCTGTGCTCTATTATCAAGATGACAGATGGTTCCTTGATGGGTTGGTGGCGGTGCGGGGGGACATCATTCCGAAAGTCTACCAGAGGCTGCTCAGCCAAGACCAGGACAATTTGGGGATGCAGGGAACTCCTTTCCCTACTTCTGCATTCAGAATTTCCAACATTCAATCCAAGCTACTCTACGTGCACAATGAGGTTAGAAGCTCCTGCTTATCTAAAAAGCAGAAAACTGCTTAAAGTCCAGAGTAATCTACCAATTATGCCTATAATTATGAATGATACTCTCCATAAGGAAGAGGTGAGCTTAGGTGCTGAAACTTCCCAAGTACCTGTGCACTCTTTCAGTCTTGACAGACATGTTCCATCTTTTACCAAGTTTATCGATTAAGTAACATGTTCCATCTGTGTTACCAAGTTTATCGATTAGGTAGGAAGTCATGGAGTGCACTGAAGAATATATGAGCATTCTGCATCCATATTAATCACTTACAGACAGAACTGGGATTAGAACCCAAATCTCCTGATTACTGCAAGAGTGTGCTTCCCACTAGTCCTACAGAATGGTAATGATTATAAATATGTATTTTACATATCACTTATTTAAGTAGCTACTTTTTTCTTGACACCAAGAGTTTTAATAGCTGCTTTATTTTGCATGTGATTACCTATCCATCCAAAGCCTCCAAAAAATATTTGAGGTGGAAAGAGATAACTTCCTTCATGTAAATATGCACTTAGCCTAAATGAATTGCATTTTAAAAATTAATTTTGTTTAAATGAGTTATTGAGATCACAGAGGGATGCAAATATAAGGTCAGTAGAATGCTTCCAAATTATCTTCACTGTCCTTTACAAAATACAATTGACTCTATCCCATTCTGGGTAATTGAAACAAAGGAAAATGAGTGTTTGAGATTGTCATTTTTGGGTTTTTCTGCAGGTTCTTTGCTCTGAATAGCTCATGTAACCTTTAGAAAATATAGAACTTTTCAAGAGGAAACTTCTAGCTTTGGCATTTAGGTATTCGTTGCTTGGAAATGAAGTACATACTTATATAGCGCTTGGAAGAGGGAATGCTTTCATATTTCCCTTATGTATTCAAAAAGTATAATCTTTTCAAAAATATAACAGCTATGTTGTGAAAGAATCACCAGCCAATCATAGAATACTCTGCATTCAGGAAGAGTCACTCTAAAGAGAACTCAATTTCATCCTGAATTACACTGAGAGTTTTCATTAGTATAAACTATTGCTTTTGCTGATATTTCATACTCAACAGAATGATTCCTTGCAGGTGTAATTGTAAAAATTTCTCTTGTTTAATTTACACTGTATAATTTCAGCAGTTATTTGGAATGACCTTGAAACCATGCTCCTGAATGATGTAATTACTGAGGTATTCAACCAAGTTTATGAATGAAATAATCTTTTTCTTTGCCACTAATACCTCTTCAGTATGATATATTTTCCAGCACATCTAATATACATGTTAAAATACAACTCTGCTGACTTTTTTTTTTGCAGTTTCCAGAGATGAAGCTTTTTTTCTATTCACAATGGAGATTGCAGGTTTCAAGTTGAATTGGAACTACTGTGTACTGTAACAATAGAAAAGAATAGAAATTCTAACGTCAAAATGTTTAACAGTTCTCTACTGTGGCATGCGTTTAGAGTTAATGCATGGTTCTTAACTATGTGAACTATGAATACTGACATATATCTTCCATCTTTTTTTTCCTTTTTTTCAATGGTTTATGTTATTGGCATGAGAGATTTTGCTTACACTGTGTGCTGGCTGCTTTTTTAACTTGCGTGTCTTGTATTTAGACTGCTTACTTTCTGCATGATGATTATTGTATGTCAAAGAAATTAAATGACCATTAGTTAAAAAGGGTAATAGGGGGTTCTGACTGATTTTTATGCTGTGTAATCATATGGCATATACATTTGCTTTCATCGTGGCCTTTACTTCCTTCTGGTTATGTCAGTGTATTATATCGAATTGTTATCATTTTTAAGAATAATGAAACATGAAGGATTCCTACTGTTATTAATATTAAAGTTCCTTTACACCAGGATGTCAATGAAACACACTGTTCTGGGCTTGAAATAATAATAAAAATGAATGCTACTATATTCCTAAATTTGTTCAAGACGTAAGGTCTGTCTGAGTAGGCATGCTATTAGCTAAACAAATTTGACTGCATCTTTGCTAGCTTAATGGTACATCTTCATCTTCCATTGAAAATGGAAAGGGCAGTCAAAGGCTGCAGAATTCCTATGTCCATGGTTATATTTAACCTAGATCATGAGGGAGGAGTTCAGCAAATGAAACATAGAGTTAAATCCCAGTGAGAAACATGATTACAGAATAAACATAGGTTAAAATAACCCAACTCTAAATCATTAGAATTCTTAAAATAGTCGACTTTTAATTGTTACCTTTTTTTTTGCCAGAACTCTGTGCCTCTTTCTATACAAGATATATGTGTTGTGTTTAACTGTTGTTACATCACAAGAAATGACACAACTTGTTTGACCTACTTTTTGTTGTCAGCAAGAATATTGAGTCAATTAAGATCCATTGGATAAATAAAATTGCTATTTTTATCTGTGGTGGGCTTTTACGAACATAAATTTGTTTGCTTTTTGCACTGATATTTTGATTTGTATACTGTAGGATATTTCCCAAAAGAATATCCTACCTATGAGTATTTTCTTGGGAGGGATTTTTTTTTCCTTAAATAGAAAGTGATAATCTACTTTTAAACTAACCACTTCCCGCAAAGTTTTTCTTGAATATTACTTGGGAGTTAGCATTTACAGTTATAATTTTTTTTTTCCCTCCTCAGTCTTGTGTATTCTTGAATTGTCTTTTTTCCTCCATTTTCTCCATTCTCAATCCTAGGTCCCCTTACAAAGAAACAGACAGATGATTTAGGTGATAATGACGGTGCTGAAGATGAAGGTATTTTTTTTTTTTGACACCAACATGATTTGCATGATGAGGCTCCCCTCTTCCCACCCTAAAACTGTTTTTTCCACCCCTCTCTCATTTTGACTTTTTGTCTATTTTTGATGAGTCCTTTTTAATTCCCATTTTTGATGTGTTTTGTCTTCTTGCTTACTGTTCTATATAACATTGAAATTTTTTTTTTAAAAAAAAAGTGTTATTAAGTTCTACATTTTGATGCCAAGCATTAAAACATTTAAAGAGGAGGGGTTTTTGTATTCTTGAAAACAAATGAATTTTGATATGTTTCAACCCACTTTTTTTTACCAAATTTTGTCTACATTATTGAACTAACACTATATACTTTTTGGTCTCCTTGTACACCTTTTTGCATGTTTTCTAACCTGTATTCCTATATCCAAATTATCTCTCTAGAATTGCTCAAAATAATAAAGAATCCCATCCTAGTGATATGAAAATAAATTGAACTGATAACTGTCATAAAGTGTTTCTTAAGCAACAAGTGTACAATTTAATAATCCTTGCTGCTTTTTCAGCATATTAACTAAAGAAATATAATTTCATAAAAGAAGAAAAACATGACTTCTTTTAAATTATCATGTTCTATAGTTTACAAAATTATATAACTCTTGAATATAGGCTGATGCTAATGATTACATCCTTTTTGCAGTAGATGTTTCAGAAAAAGGTAAACCAAACTTTACTTATTTTCATGTTATATGGTACATAAGTTACTTGAATTCTGGAATAAGAAAACTTTAAAACTATAGAACACATCTGAACCCATTTTGAAGTGTAGTTATAAACTTTCAGTAAAATATTTGTATATTGAAATATTTATTAATAGTCACTGAGGTTCATTTACATTGGCAATTGATTACCTGAAAAAAAACCACAACAAAACAGTAAAGGAATACAGCCTATCAAATGAAAAAAAAAAAGTAAAAGCCCTTCAAAACATGGAATATCAAAGCAATAGATTTGAGTTCAGCCCACTGACCTATATTATTGTTTTTGCTGATTGCTCAGAATCCACTGTAAGGTAAAATACTTAACAAATACATTTTTGATACAAGAACTGTTTCTTCAGTCAACATTCTTAGGCTTGCCATTCCAACACACATAGCACATTAACACTATCAGGACTCTATCACACTTCAGATTCCCACACGATTGATGATACTGAATTTAAGGTCCTCAGTAAATATATGTAGTTACCAAATCTTGTAATGAACAAGGGAAAGTCATATGGAACAAAAATACAAGATACATCACATTTCTAGCATTCATCCAAACAGTATTTACAAAAGGCTCAAATCTCCCAAAAAACTCAGTAGCTTTATTTATTTTATGTTAAAAAGCATATCTCAGTTGCAAGAACTATATTGGAATTGTGAGCCTATTTTGATAATCAGGCAAATTAGGGGTTTAGATGAGATGATATAATTAAAGAATCCTTTAAGCCAATAGGCTTTTCCCTTCTCCTTATATTAAGAATTATTATTAAAATATTTCTTTGACAGGCTAAATATCTGCATGAATAGTTCTTAGTTAAAATGTATCTATCTATTCAAGGTTATAGTGGATAACATATTGTTTTGCAGCCATATTTATTGAGCCCCCATTTAGTGTGAGGCACCGTATACTAACTTGGCACTTGGAAAGCACAGAATAAGCAAGTTACAGATACTGAGAATTCATTCTCTGACCAGTCCACCCACAAAACCAAATATTTCTATCATACCATAAAAGACAACAAAACATAATTCACAGACCTATCTTCTCTATCTTTTCTCATTACTTAAATGCCTTTTGGGAAAGGTCTGAGACTATATAATCCTAGAAACCCCTTAAAATCCCAGGCTGTCCAATTTATAAAATCCAACTGAGAGAGGTAATGCTGAGAATTCTCCTTGATTTGGCAGGAAAAACGGTTATAAATATCTAGGGTAAGTGAAGCTCACCAATGAGTATTGCCCTTGTATCATCAGCCCTAAGGAGTAAGCTAGAATGATTATACTCTGATGGTCCAGGCTTCAAAGCTTAAGGATACATAATTCCCCTTTATAGTTGAAATATAAAAATATTACTATATATGTAATATTTTTTTATCATTTTTAAATGTATATATTTACATACACACACACACACATATACACACCGCACCATGAGATCTTAAGAGAATGAAAATACTTATTCATGGTAGGACCAACTAGCTTAGAGTGAGTACCACAGAGGTTCCTAAGAAAGACATCTAATTCAGATCCCTCACAGAAATGAAGTCCAACTATTCAGACCAGTCTGGGATATGCAAGGTGAGGTAAGAGGAAGGGGATTTACCTCTCCTTTGGTCTTGGAACTGTTCTGTGTTGAAAAATCCTCTTTAGAGGTCCCATTTTGCTGCATTTGTGTGGTAATGACTTATAGCATGTTAGTCAACATGGTATCAAGATTCACACAAATCTGAAAATCTTCAGAACAATTTTTGTGTCCAACCTCAAACAGCCTACTTGTTATATTGTTATATTGTACTCTACCAAGTACTTAGTAAGTGCTCTGCACACAGTAAGCACTCAATAAGTATGACTGGCTGATGAGCAGTCTAGTTGGCTGGCTGTAGGATCAGAACTACCAACATAAGCAAAGGAGTTCTATTAACATCACCCATGTGGCTTACCTAGCATCAAATGAAAAGACAGTGTTACGTACAAGGAAGGAAGATAATTTAAAAATATATAACATCTTGCATTTCCATGCACGTAGGACCATAAAAGCATTAAATCAGTTGTATAGGATGGACTGCTAGAGTGACCTCAAAGATAGTTACAACAGGAAGGTGTAGCTATCTAAGTAATTGCTGAGTTTTGATTCACAAAATAATCATTAGATTTAAATGGTTATTAATCTTAACCATCTCTAGATGTAGCACTTTTAAAAAAAAAAATGTAGTTTTGATCTTAAATCAGTGTTCTCTTGCTTTTTTAAAGTTTTTGATTTGATTTTATTTTTCTTAATAATTATAATTAACACAAAATACTATGAAATAGAAAAACAAGTAAAACCTTTCTTGGCTACTATAAAACACATATGAACTCATTTGAAGTACAATTAGCAACTTTAACTAAAATATGTGTACCTCGGAGTGTTGATTAAAATAGTCACTAGGGATACATTTAGGTCCTTTTACATTGGCATTTGATTTTCAGAGAAAGCAGTAAAGGAATAGAGAGACTATCAAATTAAAAAATGAAAACAAAAAAACAATCAATCAGTCATATTTGTTAGTGCTTATATTGTGCAGAGGACTATAATAAGCTCTTAGGAGAGTACTATATAATGTAACGGATACAGTCCATGTCCACAGTGAGCTTACAAATCTAGAGTGAGAGACAGACATTAATATAAATACATGAATTACAGATATTTCTACAGGTACTCTGGACTGGAAGGGGGGTTGAATAAAGGGAGCAAGTCAGGGTGATGCAGAAGAGTGCGATGGAAAGGGAAAACAGGGGCTTGGTCAGGGAAGGCCTTTTGGAGTTGATGTGTCTTCAATTAGGCCTTGAAGCAGGGGACAGTAATCGCTTGTTTGATATGAAGGAGGGTGTCCCAGGCCAGATGCAGGAAGTGGGTGAGAGGTTGGTTGTGAGATGGACAAGACTGAGGTACCGTGAGTAGGTAGGTTAGCATTAGAGAAGTGAAGTGTGGGGGCTGGGTTGTAGTAGAACAGCAAGTTGAGGTAGGAAGGGGCAAGGTGATTGAATGCTTTAGAGACAGTGCTTTAAATTTTCTCAAAAAATAGAATATCAAAGCAATCCATTCAAGTTCAGCCCACTGAACTATATTATTGTTTTTGGTGATTGCTCAGAATCCACTGTAAAGGTAAACAATCTGAAAATTTAATTAAAAAGTCTGACTGAATTAGACCCTTTCCTGCTAATTTATTGGAAGTCATTTTAAGGATCATTTTTAAAGATAATTGAGAAGTATTTTCATAGTTTATCCAGTATGGATAAAATTTGGAGTTATACCTATACATGCACTATGAAGCTAACCCAACAGTTAAGGTTATATTACAATTTGAGCATATTTACCAACAGAGAAGGATTTGTTCATGTGTTCTATTCTCCTGATCCTTTTAAAATCTATCTTGAACCACTATTTTCATAGGAACTTTGTAAATTGACTGGAACCTGTCAGTTACATTCTTTAATTAACTGAAGGATCTTCAGTAAAGTAGTTAGCTGCACTTCCAGATGCTGTGGGTGTCACTTTCAGAACGTCACAAGACAGTAATAAGACTTTGGTACCTCAGCACAGGTACCACATGCAGGCAACCAGGATTGTTTAAAAGTACATTATAACGGTGAAGCATCTTTAACTGACATTGACCAAAATTCTGAGCTTGCTGTATCTTGATATGTTGAACATTTGTCAACATCAGAAATTAAATTTCACCAGTTTTATAGGAAATGTTGTGACCCTCGTTGCAAATTTGAATTTTCAAACAGCCAAATTCATTGTTTAAACCAAAGTTCTAAGCCATTAATTGTTCAATATAAAACTTATACAACTCAGACTGTTGCTATTTTCTGTTATATTTGAGTCACAGGCAAGCAGAGTATTCTCAATTGTGAATTAGTAATTAATGGATATCACAATGTACTTGATGTCCAGAAAAATAGTAGTAAACTTTGTCCTATCTCTCGAGGTACTTTCAAGGATTTGGCAATAAACAGATCTAGACTCTACCAACTGCTAAGCATATTTGGTTCTTAATTCATTTATCCAGCAGTTTATTGTTGTTGGCCCACTGGTCCCCATACTAGAAACTCCACCATGCCAAGAATAATAATAGAATTGTACTTTATTAATAATTATTATTAATCACTTACTATGTGCAAAGTACTATTCTAAGCACTGGGGTAGATACAAGGTAATCAAGTTGTCCCACATGGGGCTCACAGTCTTAATCCCCATTTTACAGATGAGGTAACTGAAGCTGAAGCACAGAGAAGTTACAGATGAGGTAACTGAAGCACAGAAAAGTGACTTGCCCAAAACCACACAGCAGATAAGTGGTGGAGCTGGGATTAGAACTCATGACCTCTGACTCCCAAGCTCCTGCTCTTTCCACTGAGCCACACTACTTCTCTACTACTTTCCAATTGTTTAGTACAGTGCTCTGCACACAGTAAGCACTCAATAAATACAATTGAATGAAAGAATGAATAATATTGATGGTATTTGTTAAGCACTTACTATGTGCCAAGCACTCTTCTAAGTGCTGGGGTAGATACAGCATCATCAGATGGTCCTACGTAGGGTTTACAGTCTTAATCCCCATTTTACAGATGAGGTAACTGAGGCACAGACAAGTTAAGTGGCTTGCCCAAGGTGACACAGCAGGCAACTGGCGGAGCTGGGATCAGAACCCACATCCTCTGACTCCCAAGCCTGTGCTTCTCTTTCCACTAAGCCACGCTGCTTCTCGGTGTTATTGTACTGTACAGTGTTGTTGACAAGGAAATGAAAAATACAAGGCCATTGTAAATCAAGGCAACATTTCCATTGTAAAACTGATGGAATGAGCAATTAAACTAACAATGTACAAAGTTGTAGTAGTGTCTAACCTTCTTAATAGGAGGATCGATCTCAGATTTTTAAGCAATTTTCACAAGTGCTACCGCTGGACCAAAACTGACACTGGATGACAAGTCAAGATAGAGGATCTAAAATCTAGCTATTCAATAGTATTAAGCCAATAATGCTGTTCACTGGGAAGAATATGTGAAGAGAATGTTTGATAATTATGGATTAACAATCTGCATGTCGATTTAAAATAGGGTATATACATACAAAGAACCTGTACAATATGTAGGTGGTTCGATACTAAAATTCCATTTGGTTAAAAAAAAAAAGTGAACAATATCTTACTTTAAGCAGAGCATAGATGAAAATTTCTAGCTCATCAGGGACCAAGAATATTTAAGTTGTAACACTGTATATGTCTATCCAATTTATCCAATTATTGATTTACACTGGTCTTGTATTTTTCATTTCCCTGTCAACCACACTGTAAGTACAATAACATTGAGAAGCAGCATGGCTCAGTGGATAGAGCACGGGCTTGGGAGGCAGAAGATGTGGTTTCTAATCCCAGCTCCGCCACTTGTTTTCTGTGTCACCTTGGGCAAGCCACTTAACTTGTCTGTGCCTTGGCTACCTCATCTGTAAAATGGGGATTAAGACTATATTGATGATTCAACCATTTACTTAATGGTATCAAATTCAAAGACCAATTGTATTTCTTAAAATATAAATACTTTTTTTAATCATGAAATATGAAACAAAGAATACTCAGGTGTAATACTTTTCATCATCACCTAACCTTTTACATAAATTGGAATCATGGGAAGTTAAAAGGTTTTCCCTAAAAGGCAGAAAAATGTTAGCTGCATGTATTTGTTGCACTTGTTTCAAACTCACACTTTTCTCTACATTTTAAGAGTACACCTCCATGAAGTCAACTGGAGCCCTTATATTAGAATGAAAGAAATGGTCTCCTACATAGCTCAGATCGGAGAATCTCACTTTCACTATCTCTCAGCCATCTAAATAAGATGAGAAAATATTGCCTGCCAGTGACCCTGTTGCTCTTCCTATTTACTAAAATGACAAAATATATATCACTGCCTAGCATAGTTTTTAATGGAATACAAAACAGGTCTGAAATATATTTTATATTGTTTTTGATGGAACTTCATTACAAGCAATATTGAAAGTTCAGTTTATCAATACACAGTCCTCTTAAAAGGAGTTTTGGAATAAGAATCCCCATAAATGTTCAGAGATGAGCTATTTGATAGGACTATACAGTAATTACAAAAAGAAAACTTTGATTCCATTAAAATGCCAAACTCATATTTCCCTATTACACTAAGGAAGAATATTATCTATTGCACTAATTTAAAACTGTTTTAAATAAATAAATTTGCATCCTTACCAAAAAGTGCAGCTGAGGACTATCTTAAAAATATCAATTTAATCTTTATCATGGCCATTTTGACCTGAAAGAAGTGAGATGATACTCACTCTTGGTTAAAGGATTGAAGAGAGACCTTTAACAAACTTTTGAAAAAAGTAAATATTGAATTTGTTCTTATTGGCATCACTTGTGATTATACAAAGCACAGTCTCTAGTCCTGACAGCCCAAAATGTCAGTTCCAAATTATAAAGACACATTCCCTAAATAATTCACTGAAAGAGCCTTCTTTATAGTTTGGGCCTTCTTATTTTTATGATTGCCCAATTCATTTTATCATCACAGATAAGGGCTGTCAAGGTGCTGCAGTATTGTCTGGAGATGAGAAGAGTGGGTCTACCAAGATTTCATTACTTTTCACAGTTGGCAGCAGTGTAATTCTATGTAATTTTAATTAAAGAGGAATTCTGAAACCACCTCCCCCTGTGCTTCTTTCAAGCACACAATTAGCAGTGTACAATTTATACTGTGAAGTCAGTTAATTATCCATTTTAATAATTTATTATTGCTCCCATTTTTCCCAGAAATACTAAAAAAAAAGAAATGCACGTACACAATCATTTTCAAATTTGAAATTATTTTTCTGTCCCTAAGTATCAACTCGGTGATTATTGTCAGTACGTTGAAGTATACTTCAATTTTATTCTTAATTTTATGTCGTTAAAATCTACCCATTTTAAGAACCTGAATGATGTTAGAGAAATAAAGTTGGCAACTTTATGACATCCATGAAATCCACAATGGATAATTGCCAATTTAGTAAATGTAGAAAGAGCAAATGGGTCTGCTAACCCTGACAATGGAATTATACATGATCAATGAATAGTTTTTACTATTAGAAAACCTAGTAATCAGGACTGCTTTTCTTTAGTCAGCCTATACCATATTGTTAGTCTATACCATTTAGAGAAAGTTCCTTGCTCTGAAAATGCCAAAGTCTAATTTTTATCCTCTGCATTTGGCCAAAAACAGGAGCATTATCTGATTGGAAGCCATGCTTCCCACCATGTAGCTATATTCACTTGTCAATGTTAGAAGGTCCTATATCGAGTCCTCTGCCTGCAGGGCAGGCAAGTCAGAACCTGAATGACACTGAGAAATATAATCCCTTACTCTACCTTAACCACCCTCACCTCCCCATTTACAAAAACATGATTACTCTTGGAAAGAAGTCTGCTAAATCACCTATTTTTCACAGGAGAGAAATCCATTTACCCTTTTCCTTCTCACCCCCTCTCATTTCCAGATCAGGAGGGTAAGAGAAGATGAACCCCTTATCAATCTAAATACTTACATTTTTCATTTATAAACCAATTTTTTTCCTTTGACTTTGAAGGCATGCAGGCACAAGTCATTCATTTCATGGTGTCCTTGAAACTATGTTTTCCAGCCTGTCAAAACTATGTTAACAGTGGAAAATGAATGAAAAGCAGCATATTTTATCAAAATATTATTAATTTGGAGATATAAAAGGTCACTTTAATATCACCTCTTTCCTTGCCAATCCATGTGACAAAATGATAAGAATAATTTAAATTACTTATTGCTATATTTAGTAATAAAAAAAAATCTCATATCCAAGTCATGAGGCCAGAAGTTTAGGGTTTTGCTACATAAGCACTTACAATTGATTCATTCATTTGATAATTAATAGTTACCTTAAGTAGCAAAATTAACTCATTGCAACTTACAAATTGTTTTCATAATTACCTCCATCTCCTAGCAAATCATGGAACTTGAAAATGATTTAATATAATCATGTTGATTATGTAATGGGGAAAGAAGTGTTTTTAATTTATTTTCAAAGATTCAAATTTAGGGAAAAAAATATTGGAGGATTTTTGAATCATAATAACTCTAAGTCATGCTTTGTTCATATTTCAAAATGTTTTATTCAAAATTCAAAATCTGAAGCATGTCTGAGCAAATATATTAGTTATGCTCTCTTGATGCGCTTATTGTTGTCATCTCAGAAGACATTTAAGGAATACTCAGTCACCTACTTCAGTTATGACTAAATGTGCATGGGATCATAATTTATAACAGCAGTTCTTATGCACCACTGCTAGCATTTCATGAGTTGCTTGAGAAACACTTCAAGAATAGTACCAGATATATATGTAATTTTAACCAAGTCTTCAAGATGTAAACTACACCTTGCCTTTTTTTTTTTTTTTTTGTATAATGTGTAAATGCTTTTTCTTTTTCCAGACATTCGGGACAGTGGGGGTCCCAAACCAGTGATGGTGTACATTCATGGTGGGTCATACATGGAAGGCACTGGAAATTTATATGATGGCAGTGTCCTGGCAAGTTATGGCAATGTGATAGTCATCACAGTCAACTACCGACTTGGGGTACTTGGTAAGATCCTTCTTTTTCCATTATCTGTAAATGTGTGTGATGGGAGTGTTGTGGGTTTTTATTATTATTATCATTTCATCCTCACTGGCAATCTTATTCCAAGAGCTTCTTAATTACTTGCTAGCAAAGTCTCAGAAGAAATTTCTTAGAGGTTTGACCTCTGTTGTTAGCTAATTGTGACTGTGTCTATAATAAGGAAGCATTTACGTATATTACTCTACTGTTTGGTCCAAGACTTCTCTTCTACCTTTTTAACAGCTGTCTAAATGGGACTGAAGTAGTTGTTAAAGACCTGTCAGGGTACTGGTGTGACTATCAATAACCAATTCATCTGAATTGACAATTGTTTGGGAATTTCATAAACTTTATCACACAATCTGTGGAATCATATTCATAAGCATTTTGTAGAACATAACTGCTTTGTGTGAAAAGAAATGTTTGTTCTGGCCCTATACCCAAATTAATTCTTTCCACCAATGTTTTCTTGCTGTCATGAGTATGCAGCCTATAAAACAAAGAAATGCTTAATTTAATGCTCTAGATATAATGATAAATGGCAGTGCTGTTCTTAATCTTGGTTGGAAATGCTGTTTCTATATTCATTTTATGAATAATGGCTATGCAAGCAAAAAGTGATATAAAGAGTTTCGCCTTTAATAACTTTGCAGTCATGAAGGTATTTTCCTTAGGGATAATATTGGCTGTAATTAATGAAGGAATTGGTAACCAAGACATTATTGTCTTGCACAATATGTTTAACAATTGTACATAGAAGAAACAAGAACAATATAGTGTCCTTGGCACTAAAGGCTACAAACTCTTTTAGTCACTGGTAAAACAACAAAAATACACTAGTTACTTGGGTGTTTTGTTGTTGTTATTGTTGTTTTGCCAGTGACTAAAAGAGTTTGTAGCCTTTTGTGCCAAGGACACTATATTGTTCTTGTTTGTTCTATGTAAAGTTGTTATATATATTTTGGAAGACAATAATGTCTTGTCATTTAATCATATATATCAGCACTTACTGTGTGTAAAACATTGTACTATGTCCTTGGGAAAGTACAATATAACAATAGACACATTCCCTGCCCACAGTGAGCTCACAATCTAGAGGGGGAGACAGACATTAATATACATATATGCATAAATGTTTAAATCAACCTCTGATAATTCACATTTTTTTCTTTACTGTATAAATATAATTAAACTCAATCATATCCAGAATCCTCAGAAATGGTAAAAGAAAATAAAGGGAAAAAATGTACATTTAGAATGTGTATATATTTATAATTCTATTTCTCTTGATGCTACTGATTCCTGTTTACTTGTTTTGATGTCTGTCTCCCTCCCTTCTAGACAGTAAACCCACTGTGGGCAAGGATTGTCTCTACTGCTGAATTGTACTTTCCAAGTTCTTAGTACAGTACTCTTCACACTGTAAGCACTCGATAAACAAGATTGAATGAATGAATGAAAGAAAACAACATACAAACATTATAGTGATAAATGAAACATATTTGTATGAATGAGTTACATCTGGGTAGGTAGCTTTAAATTTTTGCAGAAGATCAATTATTCACACATATGTATTAATCATAGAAATCTGATGTTTCTAAATAGTATTAACTAAGAAGTGTTTCTCCTTGTTTGGTTTTACTAATACAATAATCCACTTTGAAGTGAAGTAAATACCATAAATCCACTCAGTTTTTATTCTATTCCTTTAGATTTTTTAAAGAAAAGAATACTTCATGATGATGACTCTGAGGAGTCAGTGTTTGTGGGTATTAAAGCCTGGAGTTTTCCCATTATTACCCCTGTATATTTATCCATAACAAAAATGACTGAAGTGTACTACATTTTCATTCAACTTTCCATCTGATCATCCTTATGTGGTGCATGATCTCTTTACTTGAATATATATTAATATGAATTAACTCATTTCAATCATTTTCTCTAATAATTATGACTATTATTTTTGATTCACTAAGTAGAACGTATTTCTTTGAGCTTTAAGCCTTTGCCATTGATGAAAATTTAAATTGAAACTTCATCCAATCATACATTTTTGCAAGAACTTTAGGCAGTGTGGTACAAAGGAGTGCTTTTCTTCATTATTGTTCTAAACATTTTATTAGACATGGGGTTTTAGTTGTCTTAAAGCATTTTGACATGAAGACATTCTGGGGATTTCATGTAGCTCTCAGCAGTCTCAAATGGAACTCTCTTTTGTCTTGGGTGCATCATGTGGCTACACATGGTTAGGGGTTTTACGTTTTAATCATGATAAGTGTGATGTCCTTTTTTAGTCTATTTGTATTTCTGAAGTCGAAAATTGTAACGTCAGTAGTAATTAGGTTTCAAGCTGCTAGTTGAAATGGAAGTGTCAGAGTTCCCAAATGCTTTCTTTAAGGCCAAAAATTCCATCTTTCTTTGTACCACCTCCTATTCTGTTTCTTCTCAGCCAGTTACTTATTTGTTAAGTGATGTAAAGTGTGATCTTTTTGAAAGGAAAAAGAGTATATTATGATTTTATATGAACATATTCTGTTTAGGAAGTCACCTAACAAAATTGTAGTAGTATTTGGAGCACTTTACAGTGCACCAATCCAATTGTTTGGCAATGTTTTTTTGTGGCTATCTTGTCAGAAGAAAATCTAATAATTTCAAGATAAATAATAGTTAAAATATTTTTATATGTTTTCCCTTTTCCCAACTGGTAAACCTCAAAGACCCAATAAATACAGATATACTTCTCATTTTCTATCTTTTACAATCATACAATGGCCATGTACATTTGTCAGAATTACTAGGAAAATCACTGGAAGCCTTGCTGATACCTAGGAATCTTAATCTGAATTTCTGTTTCCCAACCAATAATACATTCTTTGAGCAATGGTAAGTCAGGAGCACTGCACAACGTTGATAAAATCGTCCCTTTCCTCAATTCAAACGGCTAACATGTTGATCGAAGCATTTATCTTATCCTGCCTGATTACTGTGTCCCTTTTCTTGCTGACCACCCTGCCTTCCGTCTCTGCCCACTCCAGTCCAGACTTTGCTGACCAGATTATTTTACTACAAACCATTCCTACACCCTTCAAGACCCTCCAGTGGTAGTCCATCCATCACATCAAACAGAAACTCCTTACCATCAGATTTAAAGCATGGAATCATCCTGCCTCCTCCTACCTCCCCTCACTGTTCTTCTACTAACAATCCAGCTAGCATACTTCACTCCCAATCTCATCTATGTCTCCACTGACCTCTCATCTACATTCTGTCTCTGGCCTGGAATGACCTCCCTTTCCATATCTGAACAGACAATTCCTCTTCCCACCTTCAAAGCCTTACTGAAGGCACATTTCCTCCAAGAGGCCTTCCCTGACTAAGTTCCTCTCTTCCCCTTTTCCCACTCCCTTCTGCATCAACCTGATTTGCTCCCTTTATTTACCTCTCCCTCAACCCCACAGCACTTATATACATACCCATAATTTATTTATATTAATATCTCTCCCTCTAGACTGCGAGCTCATTATGAGCAGGGTAGGTGTCTACCAACTCTGTTGTAATGTACTATCCCAAGAGCTTAATATAGTACTCTGCATAAAGTAAGTGCTCAATAAATATGATTGATTGATGAGTTGGGCTTATTTGAAGAATCAGATTCTAATTTCCAGATTCTAATTTCCCTTGAAGTATATGACCTTCTCTAGCAATTGCATTTTACTACTTTCAATAGATTCTATACCTTCCTGATCATGAGATGTATTATCATTCTATTGCCTTTTCTCCGACCAACAGAACATAGTTGATGATTGCTTGAAAAAACATGAATCCTATAGCCAAATTTTAATTTCACCCAGATAACCCATTCCCAGCCTATGTTTTGAATGGAATGAAAAAATCATTTTATGGATTGCATAGCTGAAGTTACTGAATGAAATAATAGCATTTATTAAAAATTTTGATTTTCTTTTCACTTCAAGTAATAGCTTCTGCAAATGTCTCTTGAACTGGTTAATAAAAGGTAAAAATTCTGATAATACTGAACTTCTTCCATACAGTTCAGTTTTCTGTGTGAAGTGCTGATACATTGATTTTAATAAAGAAAATTTGCAAAAGGCCTAGAATGACAAGAAATGAGATTTTAATGTCAGTTAACATGTTGATAAACATACCTACATTTATATCATTAGAATGCTTAAAAATTGATCTAAACTATATCATTCACTATAGTAAATTTTCCTTTTTAAAAGCTAATAATTTGTGACTTATTTTCTAATATTCTGTTGTCATTCTCCCAGTTCTTCAAGTCAAAATAATAAGATAGTGTTTGTTGCCTACTACCTTAATGCTCATTCCACTCAGAATTAAATTGGTGTGTCCCAGAATACTGCAAGTAAGACTCTTTCACAGCCAAAGGTTCTAAGAGGTCTTAGAAGAAAAACAGTTTAAACCTACTCCAGCTCATCAAAAGATTGCCTAGAGGCTGCAGCAGTGATTCATGGAAGCTTTTCCCTACCTTCCAAGTAAGGGACCTTGTTCAACTTTTGTTCATTTAGCTCTCCCAAAGCCTATATAAATTTGCCATTTAAAAATATCTATGGTTAGCCTCTAAAGAACTGAGCCATGTCTCAATGAAGAGCAATATCAAAAAAAAAAAAAAGAACATTGATTTTGTCAGTAAGCTTTCCTATCTTCCCATATTAAGGCTATGAAAAAACATCTACAGCAAAATTGTAGCCTGTTACAATGTATGCACCATATGAGAAGGGAAATATGTCAATAAAAGGAATTCTTGTGGTTTCATTAGTATAAAGAAAAACAATTTTCCCTGCTGGGAAAGGATATGTAGAGATTTTTAAATTCTTTAATTATGCCATAGCTCTTTCAATAGTTAGATGTCGCTACATAATCAGCTTAAAATAATATGCATTGTTCTCTTAATTCATAACATGTAGCTTTCATTAAATGGTGGTTTACCCTGAGACACCTCTATTTTATGTGTTTCAAGGAACAAAGAATTTACATTCTGCCATACACATTTGGTTATAGCACATAGCTCTCATTTATTTTCTAATCTACGATATGAAATACAGTATTAGAGATGAGGAACATCTGATTTTAAGATAGGATTTTAATGTGCCCATATTACCAAAGCAATGAATATTTTACAAACATTACAAGGAAACCTATTTTTAACAGTAGATTCCTGGACGTTCTCAGTAAAGTGTGGGTTTAATAATTATATGGACAATCTGTTCAAACCATCTCAGTAAGACAGTTGTCTGTCCTATTAGAGCAAATGTTTCCAACTAGCTTTGATCATTTGTTTCAGGGTTTACAAACTTTACAATATTTATACTATATTTTGGTCTCACTCTCTCCTATCTTGTATCCTCATTAATCATGGAGAACAACTATTAGTTGTTGCTTATGCCTTACCCTTTCATATAGTTAAAGACTTTTTGAGTTCCATTTTAATACTCTTTTTACTCTCTACAGTCTTCCCAATCCAAGCCACCCAAAACATGGACCTAAGTTTTTCCACTACTTCAATTTGCTCAATTTAACATTGGTACAGGCCTGGCCACTAAGAAGCCACAACTGTGTGTAGAGTAGAGGAAGTGCCATTGTCCTTTCTTCCGGGTCCTCCATTATAACCCTGGAAATTCTCCAGGAGATTGAACCTGATCACAACCTTCCCAAAGGACCTTCTCCTACATCATGAGCCACCTCAGGTGAGGACATGGCAATTTAGGGTGATAGTGCTTTTCTCCTACTCTCTCCCAGCACCCTGCGTGTGTTACCAATCCTTGGTAGAAAGTGTGGTGATATTAAAATATTGATGCTATTTTCAAGTAATGCAAAAAGGAAATTTAATTTAGATGTCTCGAGATAAATGTTACCATTTTCTATTGCTAAAGTAACAGCTGATCATGCATGAATTTAATGGGTCAGCGGCATAAAGCTTTCAATGGAATTTCTCAACATTCATTATATATATAATGTTCAAGCCATTTTCTGTGTCTATGTTCACTTAATGTGAGCATAGAACTAGTGCTTGACCTTGGAAACTTATTCACCTAGAACTCTTTACTTATAGAATTCAGTGTCCTGAGTAAGACATTTTTAATGCATCTGAAAATATAAAAGTACAGTTCCTGAATTGTAAGAAAATAAGACCAATTATCATAGGAATTGCCTCTCTAAGTAGGACCAGCTCAGACAACCAGGTCATCATGGTGCTGGCATTCAGGCAAGGACCCAGAAACCTTTCCTTTTTTCCCTGATAAGCAACTCTAAATCAAAGATGAAACAGTGAACTGAGCTTGAAAAATTATTAACATGGAAAAAAAGGCAGGCATAATTTTGTGGGATTACTACATCAATTTCAGCATTCAAATTCATCAATATATTCCCTTTGATATGATCAACCTTTGTTATACGCCAACATTTTAGACCAGGAATTGCCTTATGTTAAATTTCTCCTCCATGAAGTATCCTTCCTTAACTTTTTGTAATGTGTGTGTGTGTAGATTCCCCTTGAGTTTGAAGATAATGCTTCTGACTGGGATTTTATTAGTGTGTATGGATTTGACTGATCAGACCAAGAGGTGACTAAACAGCTCTTGCTCGTGATGTTTGTAGAAAGATGAGTCTTACAATACTGTTGCATTCATTACTCACTGGGCCTTCTTGGTGTCACCATCTTCTCGACACCTATGGC
The DNA here is from genome assembly GCF_004115215.2 of Ornithorhynchus anatinus. Taxonomy (NCBI): domain Eukaryota; kingdom Metazoa; phylum Chordata; class Mammalia; order Monotremata; family Ornithorhynchidae; genus Ornithorhynchus; species Ornithorhynchus anatinus. The sequence goes on from NC_041728.1 coordinate 139,495,745, forward strand.
TGCCTCCCAACTGCCCCTGCTATGCATCATCCACAATTTTGTGGAAAGAGAACACATCTACCAACTCAGTTGTATTGTACTCATCCAAGGACTTAGTATGATGCTCTCCACACAGTGTCATTAATAAATTCCATTTATTTATTAAAAGTTTTTTTTTCATTTTTACCATCATTTCTATGATTACCACAGGGTAGCTTTTTTGACATCATCTATTTTCCTCAGTCTCCTCACTAGTGAAGTAGTTCTGGGGTGAGATCATTAATTTAATGCTGGTAGTTAGACTGATCCCCAGATTTTTTTTTTTTCGGTGATAGGCTGGCTACTTATTGTGGCAGATGATTTCTAAGTCAAAATGAGGGATCTATGGTAGGTTCTGGTCTCTCAAATTTAATACAGTGCTCTGCATGCATGCAGTAAGAACTCAATAAATACCATTGATTACTCTGTACACCCTCAGTTTAATGTGAAGGTATCACTCTCTTGGAAATGCACAAAAGATTCAGGATTCAGAAAAACTTAGCGAGGATGATCGTATCTCCTTGTCAATTTGGCATGACCTGAATGCGTGACTTTCCTTCCCCTTCCTTCCCTCAAGAAAACTTCAGCTTCTGTAGACATTGCGTTTCTCCTTCTCTATCAACTCTCTTCCCCTCTTCAAAGCCCTACTGAGAGCTCACCTCCTCCAGGAGGCCTTCCCAGACTGAACCCCCCTTTCCCTCTGCTCCTCCTCCGCTCCCCATTTCCCCCTCTCCCGCCCTCTGCTCTTCCCCCTTCACCTCCTCTCAGCACTGTGCTTATTTGGATGTATTATTTATTACCCTATTTATTTTGTTAATGAGGTGTATATCTCCATGATTCTATTTATCTTGTTGATGTTGTCTTGTTTTGTTTTGTTATGTTTTGTTTTGTGGTCTGTCTCCCTGGTTTAGACTGTGAGCCCGTTATTGGGCAGGGATTGTCTGTACCTGTTGCCAAATTGTATATTCCAAGTGCATAATATAGTGCTTTGCACATAGTAAGCACTCAATAAATATTATTGAATGAATGAACATTTCCTTTTTTCCCCCCTACTCTAGACTGTAAGCTCATTATGGACAGGGAATGGTTCGGTTAATTCTGTTCTGTTGTACACCCCCAAGAGCTTTGTACAGTGTTCTTCACATAGTAAGTGCTCAGTAAATACCATTGATTGGTTAATTGCTCTTCACACTTTTAATATTTTTGTACTGTATGCAATGAAGGGCTAAAATTTAGAAGAGCTAATTTTCTTGTGCTAAATGATATTTAGATAAACAAGTTTTTGTTTTATATGCCATCTTTTCTCACATCATTCATTTTCCCACCTGTTTCTTCCTCTTAACTGATTACTAGCTTTCTTTACACTTGTCTTCCTTCTTTCTCTTTGCATGCTATTACTCACCTTTTATTCTTTCTTTGTCAATCATTCCCTTTTCTCAGAAAGGAACTGTACATTCCTTTAGCTCTCTGGGAATCACAAATTAATTTTGAGCTTTATGTGTACCATCCAGTTTCACAAGGATGATTTCAATTATTCATTACTAAATCTTCTCCATGGAGTTGTTTAAAGTATTCATAGTCTTCATTTTAAGACTTTTCTTTCTTGGCCAGAGTCAGGTCCCAAGTGGCCAACTCGTTACCCGAGATTATATTAGAGGGCTAGTTTCTTGGGGCCACCGAGGGAATGATCAGCACAACTAGAAAGTAGATACTTTAATATACAACATGCAATCAATTCAAAATTAAAGATTCAACTATAGCAACAAACTGTACTCCACCCAACCCAGGCATAGAGCTTTCCTACCACAAAGTGATCATTCTCGGCCAGTGATCAGATCCTTAATGAGTCAGGCTGACAAGGGTGTCTCCAGCATAAGAGGTCCTTCAAGCCTGGCCTGTCTCTGCCTTCCCTTTTGAGGACAGTGAACAGCAGCACCGATCTCCTTTCCCCCCTCCTCTTATATTATTCTTGTTGACCATAACATCAAGCTTCTTCCAGGTTTGCCCTAATCTATTACTACCAAATAGCTTGTTCAGTTTTTGACAATTTGGGATAGTAGTGCAGTTTTCTTTCTTCTCTGTTTTTCTTTCTTCTCCGGTTTTCTTTCTTCTCTGACTGCTAATCCGGGGTCCCTCCACTTTGGCAGGATGTGATAAGCAGAAGAAGGCTGTGGGTCATGTTTATTGAGAGAATTAATTTAGAAACTAGATTAGAGGTTGAGTTAATGTTAAAAAGACTTAGTCTCAAGAAGTGGGTCTAGGGTTCGAGTTAATGCCGGGGGTTTTAGTTTAGCCTATTTTTCTTCAACACTCCATCCTGGCCACAGTGAGAGTGTGGCCCTGGCTCACTTCCAGTATCCGGGCTGTGACTAGCCACTGGGAGCCTAAAGTCTGACATCCTTTACATAGATGTAAACAACAGAGTACTGGGCAAATCAATAGCCATAATGATAGGAGGAATAAATTATCATTTGGTCTTGTTTGAAGCTTACCTGTCTGGATGCAATCACAGAAAGTGATATGCTGAAGGGCATTAAGTTTAAGACAATGTTTACACAAGCTGCGAATTGCACTGTCAGGTGGGATAGCAACCTCTCCATGCCTAAGAAACCAAGAAATACTTGTGTGAAACATCACTAAGAACTATCATTTTTAAATATTGGTGAAAGTTAAAATAATGTAGGTTTTAAAGTATATGATGAACCCTATTGCGCTTCCTTGAGTCCTTAAAAAGGTGTCCTCACCAGGTAACTCTTATATTGGTACTCCAGTTAATAGGATTATAGTGCTGTAAGAATAATCACATTACTAAAGAGATAAACTCTTAAGCTTGCTTTTAAAAATGCATTTTTTACCTTATATTTCTTTATGCATAGGATACTGTTCTGATATGTACCGAAAGAATATAGTATCGCAGAGGATTAAATAACAAAAGAGCATCAAAAATTATTTCAAACTGGTTTAAGGACCTTTTGAAAGTTCCTATTCATTGTCCTATAAACTACATTCATTATTATTCAGTGAAACAAATTGAAGACTGGCCCATTGCCTTCCTTATGTCATTCCTCAGAATGCTTTTTATCTGACTAATGATACCAAATTGTACAACCATTATTCCTATTTCTTATTTAAGTTCTGTTTATTCTTTGTTTGCTAAGTACAATTTATAAAATGAAAACCATAATTTCATATTTTGTTCATTTTCTCTTTTATAGAAAATAAGTCATTTTAAAACAACTGCTCAAAGAGCATTCATTTCTGCAATTTATTTTCCTATCTTCTCTGAATAAGTTTATTTTTAGGTATAGGGTATTGTGGAATCTCCATATGATTAGACTGAGTCAAACAGGAAATCCAGCTGTTCAGAGACATTAATTATAGTTTTTCCTAAGCAGAATGTATTGGAAAAGTAGTCTCTTTATACTAGGTTTAAAGAAAATAATATGGTCATCCTAAGAACAAACTATGATTATATTTTTTGAATGTGCCATCAATTGGAACACTATCCCTTTTTTGAGTAGCTTCCCCTTCCTATTTCATCCATCCCCTTGCCACTTGACCTCTCCCTTCTATACTGTAAGCTTGTTGTGGGCAGGGAAGATGTCTGTTAATTCTGTTACATTGTACTCTTCTAAGTGCTTAATACAATGCTCTGCACAAAATAAATTATAGACTTATTCAAGGCAATCTATACTGTGAAATACCCATTCCCTTTAGGAACCTTCCATAGGAAGTCTGTATTGTTATTGTTATCATTATTATTATTATTGTTATTATTTTTATTATGCCATCCCAGATCTGAATCCCTCTCCTAGCTGGGATCATATGCATCACCAGCAACTCTTACTTTTGTCCTGCCCCTGGGGAATCATCCTCAAGAATCTCCACCTCAGGATGAACTTCCTGATGTAGTTTCTCAAGGGCATTTTTTTTCAGGAACTCCATTGCAGTATATCGCCCCTATATGCTAGAGCCCAGCTTTCTTGAGCAAGTTCATTGTTCCTGACTCACCTTCTAGCTTAATTGTTGACTTCCTACTGTTTTAGTTTAGGGAGATACTAGAAAAGATTTACAGATATTTATCCTTCAAGTTGTCAAGGTTTAGTGCTAGTAATATAGTTAGTACTAGTACTTATTAAGCTTGTAGTCTGAGTGAAACACTCTACTAAACTCTGTAGGAGGTCACAATCTAAGCTTAATGGGGAAAAGGGTTCTGTCATTAGACACTAAAGAAAAGTAAAATGATAGGAACAGAAAACAATGAAAATGAGTATATTTTAAAACAACTGGATTCCTAATTTGTGCTACTGAGAGCTCCATAAACAAGTTCTAAAGTATTCCTTTTCTTGAATTTATGTTTTTGAGTGCATGACTGCCCAGCATTTGAGATAAGCAAATTTATCATATTTTCTTTATTACACTGACTTGCTATTTATAAGAAGTTTCCAATTTGAGGAGATTCTTTATTTTCTGAAGAAACTGAGAAATACATACATTCCTTTTGGGAGTATTATTATTCATTTATACCCATACCTTTTTTTTTTTACTTTTTTAAATTAATGTATTGTCCATACATTCTCTTGAATTATAAAAAAGTATTACATTTTAATTTTTACTCACTTTTATTCTAGCTCTTAATTTTTTAGTCATATGCTTTTTTTCTTTGGGAATGAATCGGGCCAAAAACCCTGGACAATAAGTGTTATTTTATTCCCCCTGTAAACTTCGTTTAATTTGTAATTTGTGAAGTATTTTCTGAAATCCTGCAATTTGGGAAATAGTTTCATTATTATATGTATTACTATTTTCATATTTGTAAGGACTTGATACATGTTGGGATAGCTCTAGGATAACCAGGTCAGTCTGTGTCCTACATGAGACTCACAGTTTAAGTAGGGAGAACAGCAGGCATGTGGTAGATCTGGGATTAGAACACAGGTCCTCTGACCTCTAGGCCTATGCTCTTTCCATTAGGCAACACTGCTTCTTAGAGTAAGGAAGGGTGGGCAGTGAGCCTGCAGAAAGCATGAAGTGTAGACGAATTAGGAAATTCTTGCATTTGGGGCAAGATAAATCACCTCCACCTAGAAGGTCACTTTTATTCCTGTTATTCTATTCCATCAGCCTCCTCACTGACCTGCCTGTCTTCTGTCTCTCATTTCCCCAGGCTATACTTCACTCTGTTGCACAGAAAATATTTCTGAAAAACTGCTCAGACCTAATCTCCCCACTCCTTAAACACCTTTAATGATTGCACATTAACCTCACCATTAAACAGAAACTCTTTACCATTGGCTTTAAGACAACCAATCAGCCTTCTCCCTTCTATTTTATTTCACTGATTGATTATAACCCAATCCACACACTCTACCCCTCTAATGTCAAGTGACTCTCTGTACCCCGATCCTGTCTATCCAACCACCAACCCCTTGCCTATGTCCTGTTTCTCCCTCCACCTTCACATCCTACAGCTTACCACTCACCCTACCTTTGAAAGTCTCCTAAAATCATTTCTTCTCCAAGAGATCTTCCCTAATCTCTCATTTCCTTTACCTGCCTTTGTCTGTGTGTTGATACTGAACTTGGCTATGTACTCCTTATCACTATGATACTGACCCCACCCGCTGAGCACTTAGAAGAATACACCAGTACTGTATTATTTTCCTCTATCTGTAATTTCTTTTGTCTGTCTACTGCTGTAGATTGTAAGCTTCTTGTGGGCTAGGATCAGTTCTGCCAACTCTATTATATTTGAGTTACTCAAGAGTTTAGTACACAATAAATGCTTTCAATATATCATTGATCGACTGGATAGAAATTAAATGTTCTTGACACAATATGTTTGATAGGTAATGCAAAAATTGTGATGCTAATAATAATAATTGTGATTACATGCTTACTATATACCAGGCATTGTGATAATGATGGTATTTGTTAAGTGCTTACTATGTGCCAGGCACTGTACTAAGTACTGGGGAGGATACAAGCAAATTAAGTTGGACACAGTCACTGTCCCACATGGGATTCACAGTCATTTCATTCAATAATATTTATTGAGAGCTTACTATGTGCAGAACACTGTACTAAGCGCTTGGTCTCAACCCCTATTTTAAAGATGAGGTAACTGAGGCCCAGAAAAATGAAGTGAATTTCCTGAGGTCACACAGCAGACAAGTGGTAGAGCTGGGATTAGAATCCATTTCCTTCTGACTCCCAGGCCTGTGTTCTCTCCACTGCAACATCCTGTTTCTTATGGCAGGACTTGGATAGATGTAAGCACTTGGATAAATGCAAGAACTAAGCACTTGGGTAGATGCAAGATAGAACAGATATAGGTCCTGTCCTATGTGGACTGAGAGTAGCATGGCCTAGTGGAAGGAGGACAGGCCTGGGAAACAGAGGACTTGTGTTCTAATCCCAGCTCTGCCATTTCTGCTATGAATCACGTCATTTCTCTGTGCCTCAGTTACTTCATCTGTAAAATGGGAATTAAGACTGTGGGACCGGGATTGTGTCCAACCCAATTATATTGTATCTAGTGGAAAGTAGTAAGCACTTACAAATACTTCAGTTATATGGGGCTCGCAGTCTATGTTACCCTCTTGGAGTGAGTAAAGAAGACTAGTTAAATATAAGAATTCCTTTCAAATCTGACATTTTGCTGCTGTGCAAAATATGTACCTAAAATCAATTTTAGTTTTGTGCAAATCTGGATATTCTCCTTTGAAGGGAAATTTTCCTTAAAATATAAATGTGCTTTTCTCTGGAGTAACAGCGACTCCAGAGGCCTCAAGGTGAACTAATGCTGGACTTTGTCCCAGTTAAAGTTGCTTTGATTCTCCCAGTCCAATCTTGGTTGACTGGATCTGTGAGAGAATCTTGGGTCAAGTGGCTAGAGAAGATTCACTCAGCCATGAGTCTCAAATCAGGTCTTGAAAATAATAACATTCTATTTATATATTTTGATGGTATTGATGCCTGACTACTTGCTTTGCTCTCTGTCTCCCCCTTTTATACTGTGAGTCCATTGTTGGGCAGGGATTGTCTCTATTTGTTCCTAAATGGTACATTCCAAGCACTTAGTACAGTGCTCTGTACACAATAAATGCTCAATAAATACAATTGAATGAATAAATGAATGAAGTGACTTGCCCAAAGTTACACAGCTGACTAGTGGCGGAGCCAGGATTAGAACCTACCACCTCTGACTCCAAAACCATGCTCTTCCCACTAAGCCATGCTGCTTCTCACTAATAATAATGGCATTTGTTAAGTGTTTCCTATGTACAAGGCACTGTACTAAGCACCGGGGTGGATACAAGCAAATTGGGTTGGGCATGGTCCCCGTCCCACACAGGGCTCAGTCTCAATCTCCATTTTACAGAGGAGGTAACCCAGGCACAGGAAAGTGACTTGCTAAGGTCACACAGCAGACAAGAACCCATGACCTTATGACTTCCAGGCCCGGGCCCCATCCACTTCACCACTTATCCCAGATTACCCAGCAGGAAGATGTCAGGCCGAGAACTGAAACCCCAGGATCCTTACTCACTATCCCATGTTCTCCCTCCTAGACCACACAGATGATCCCTAGGAACCTTTGTTTGCGGACACAAGTTCACCTTAATATAAATTCAGGGATCTGGTTTAGTTTGGAGCCTTGTAGGTTCATGCAGAGTGAATAAAGACCCTGTAGGCCATTCTGGGGTAATGAAACTCCCCTAGCCATTTAATAATTATATAACAAGGCATTTGTTAATCATTTACTATGTAGCAAGCACTGTACTATGCGTTAGGGTGGACACAAACAAAATGATTTAGACACAGTCCCTATCCCACATGCTGCTCACAGTTTCAATCCCCATTTTACAGCTGAAGTAACTGAGGCACAGAGAAGTTAAGTGACTTGCCCAAGGTTACGCAGCAGACAAGTAGAGAAGCAGGGTGGCTCAGTGGAAAGAGCACAGGTTTAAGAGTCAGAGGTCAAGGGTTCTAATCCTGGATCTGCTGCCTGCCAGCTGGATGACTATGGGAAAGTCATTTCACTTCTCTGGGCCTCAGTTACCTCATCTGTAAAATGGGGATGAAGACTGAGCCCCCCGTGGGACAACCTGATTACCCTGTATTTACCCCAGGGTGTAGAACAGTGATCAGCACATAGTAAGCACTTAACAACTACCAACATTATTAAGTGGCAGAGGTGGTATTAGAACTCAAGTCCTTCTGACTCACAGGCCCATGCTTTGGGCCATGCTGCTTTTCTTATATCATCTAAGCAGGATTGCAGGGACATGAATGTGAAATGTCTTTAGCAGGATGAGGTTGGGTTGATTTTGGTGTACATTTGGCAAGTTTTTTAGATTTGATATGGCTTTGTCTCTTTTCCATGTGGTTACACATTTAATTTGTACAGAGGATAAGATACACTTTTGCAGGTTCTGTTGTAATTTTTAAAATTTTACCTCTTAACTAATTGGATTTCACGAAGCCTCTTCTCATTTCTTCTTGCTCATGCCAGATCTTCTGCTATTGACTGATCTTGCTTCCCTTAATAATGTCTATCCTGCACTATTTGAAATCCTTCTTCAGTGACCCTTTTCAGTGTATCTTCCATTTTCCCTACCTAAAGCTGCAATCCATCAGATGTACCTTTAAAAGATGCATAGTCTAGGGAAAAGGACATCGATTTAGGAAAGAGAGAAGCTGGCCCCGTCTCTGCTAGCAGCCTACTATGTGACCTCGATTTAGTTACTTAACTTCTCTGTGCCTTAAATTTATTAGTCAGTAGAGGACGATAACTATAACCACCTCTTCCTACCTCATGGGGATGTTGTGAAGGTAAAAAATGCAATAAGTGATGTTAAGTCTCTGGAAAACACATAGGCCATGCAAATGAAAGATATATTAAAGATGGAAAGAGCTGAGCCACATAAAGGTTAAACCACTTTACTGAGGTCACACTGCTGGTGAGTAGCTGAGGCCAGTTCTATTGACTCCCATCCCTATGCACATTCCACTAGCGTGCACAAATGAATACCATGAGAAGAGTTGGGATGTTTAATTATTGGTAGAATTACAGGATCTTATTGGTGTTATCCTGTCCTGCTACTTCATGTTGAGTATGACGTACATATTAGTGTCACCTTACACTTATTTAAACTTCCTCATCATTCATTACACCCCTATTCACACTCTTTTTTCCAGGCAAGCAAATTTATTTACTGTTCCTTGCATGGTACTTTTCCACATCCCTATGTGAAATGTGAGTCTGCCCTTCTTTTTGCCAAACCTCATCCCTCTTTCCTTCCAACTCTGAATAATCACTTATTCTCTGAAGCCACTACAGGCACTTTAGGAACCCTTGATATGTTTTAATGTTGACATCTTGTGCTACTGTGTCTGTTGCTTCCATTATTACCTATATTTTTTCTGATTTTGATATTTGATCTTTATATTTTCAGGTATATTTGGGTTTCCCCATTTCATTAATAAATGGTATGCTCCTGATACAGTGCTCTGGTACATAGTAAGTGAGCAGCGTGGCCTAGTGGCAAGAGTACGGGCTTGGGAGTCAGAAGGCATCATGTTGGTATTTGTTAAGCGCTTACTATGTGCCGAGCACTGTTCTAAGCACTGGGGTAGATACAGGGTAATCAGGTTGTCCCACGTGAGGCTCACAGTTAATCCCCATTTTACAGATGAGGTAACTGAGGCACAGAGAAGTGAAGTGACTTGCCCACAGTCACACAGCTGACAAGTGGCAGAGCCGGGAGTCGAACCCATGACCTCTGACTCCGAAGCCCAGGCTCTTTCCACTGAACCATGCTGAGTCGTGTGTTCTAATCCCACCCCCGCCACTTATCAGTTGTGTGACTTTGGGCAAGTCACTTAACTTCTCGGTGCCTCAGTTACCTCATCTGTAAAATGGGGATGAAGACCATGAGCCTCATGTGGGACAACCTGATTACCCTCTATCTACCCCAGCGCTTAGAACAGTGCTCGGCACATAATAAGCTCTTAAATGCCAACATTATTATTATCAATATTTTATGCTTAATAGACCTTCAGCCTCTGTAGTAATGCTCAAACCAATCAATTATTGAGCAGCATGGCCTACTGGAAAGAGCTTGGGGGTATGAGTCAGAAGACCTGGGTTTGAATCCTGGCTCTGCCCTTAGTCCGCTGGTGACGTTGGACACTTAACTTCTCTGTGACTTAGTTACCCCATCTAGAAAAAGAAGATTAAATATCCTCCTCTTGACTAAGACTGTGAGTCCTTTGTGGGGCAGGGACTGTGTTCAACCTGATTAATCTGGACTGTACCCCAGCACTTAGTAGAGTGCTTTGGCTCAAAATAACACTTTACAATTACCACAATAGTTGGACACTTACTGTGTGCAGGGAATTTTATTAAAAGCTTGGGGGACTACAGTAGATTTGGCAGGAATGACTCCTGTCTTCAAGGAACTCCTCAGTATTTAGTTCACCCAAGTGCACTGAACAGCTACTCGGCAAATTCTGTGGACTAGCTAATGCAGACATATCTCCTCTATCTCTATTCATTAGAAAGTAGCTATAATACCCAGAGCCAGTGATCCAGGATTCCCAGAAATGTAAAAGAAAGGACATCATTATTTCTCTTTAAATCCTTAGGTTGATTTGAAGGTTGATACCACACTATTAATATTCAGTGCTATTTACTGTTTACTCTGTGCAGAACACTATACTAATTGTTTGGGAGAGTACAATCTAAGAACAAACAGATGCATTCCCTTCCCACAACAAGCATACAGTCTTAGAGTTTACAATCTATAGGGGGACATAGACAACACAAAACATTTCAAGAAGGGGAAGCAACAGCGAAACATAGGAGAAACACTATAAGTAAAGCACCTAAGCAGAGCATGTAAACGGTTGAGAATAGAGTGCCAAAGATAACACTGGCTTTCTTGATCCTCTTTTCTATTTGATTGGTTCATTAGAGCATCATTTATCTCTTTTTTAGGCTCTCTTTTTGGCTGTGTTGGAGGGTTTCTTTAGTGTAGACTTGTCCTGACTCAAGGTGATCCATTCTTTCTCTGATCCATAATCTATTTTAATGGCTGTCTTCCCCAGTAGACCTTAAGCTCACTGTGAATAGGTATTGGTGTCAACCAATTCTGTAGTATTGTGCTTTCCCAAGTGTGTAGTTCAGTGGTCTGCACACAGTAAATGCTTAATAAATACCACTGATTATTGATTAGTATATAAAATGGTTCTTTTCTTGTCACTATGCTGTATGTGTGTGTTTTTCCAGAGTCAGTAAAGATGCTAAAAGGACAATCATCATGCTATTCCTCCATGAATTCTTCATTGCCAGAGTCCAGGTGATTGGTTGATTAATTGATCTAACCTTTTGTGGCATTGCTTATGTGCTTTCATTCTCACAAGTAGCTGCTAAAGACCTAAATAACACTAGCCGACCTACTATCAGGTATTTGTGGCCTAGTAGGCCTGGGAGTCAGAAGAACATGAGTTCTAAACCCAGCTCCATCACTTGTCTTCTGGGAACCTTGGGCGAGTCACTTAAGTGTGCTGTGCCTCATTTACCACATCTGTAAAATGGAGATTTAGACTGTGAGCCCCACGTGGGACAGGGACTGAGTCCATCCCCATTTCCTTATATCCACCCTAGCAGTTAGTATAGTGCCTGGAACATAGTGTTTAACAAATACCATAGTTACTGGTTGTGAAGCTGCAATTGAGACAGGAGCAGATAAAGTCACTTAGTTCTACTTTGAGAGAATGAATGAAAGAGTACAGCTAAATCTGCCATCGCTACCATTCTGATGCATGAGGTGAGTAATGGCCAGGACTATATTGGGCCTTATTTCTTCTCCCTCCCTCTCTCAGCCTCTTCTATCATGACTATCTAAACCTTAACTAGCACCATTCTTCCCCAAGGGGAATATAACACAGTGGGCAAGGTGACCAACTACAAACTGTTCTGTCTATACATACACAGCCACCACTCTGCCACTTGTCAGCTGTGTGACTGTGGGCAAGTCACTAAATTTCTCTGTGCCTCAGTTCCTCATTTGTAAAATGGGGATTAAGACTGTGAGCCTCATGTGGGACAATCTGATTACTCTGTATTGACCCCAATGCTTAGAACAGTGCTCTGCACATGGTAAGCACTTAACAAGTACCAACATTATTATTATTATAAATCAATTTACTTCACCATAAATATCCATGGCTATCAGGTTGTCAGGCTGATTAAACCTTTCAGCGATTCAGGATAAGTATAGGTTTGCAGTCTGCAAATATGAGATTAGTTCATGATATATGTAGAAATCATGCTTATCATCAGCACTTCCACAGTTGTGTATGGAGTGCGATAATAGAACCCACTGAGTGGACTGTTCAAGTGAGAATGGGAATATTTGAGGTGTTCCCAAGTAGCAAGAAGACAGGATTGCTTAATCCATATTGATGTTTTGGGATGGAGTTAGCTAGTAAAAGTAGTAGTGTTCATTGAGTATCCACTGGGTGCAGTGCTCTGGACTAAGTGCTTGCGAACTATTAGAAATAGAAAGTAACAAATTCCTTCCCCAGAGGGAATCCTTGGAGATGCTCTAGCACTGCTAGAGAAGTAAACTGGAGAGGAGATGGGCTGAAGGCACTTTGAACACCAAAAGTGCCTTTCAAATAGAAAATTAATATCATCAGCAAAATTACAAAATTTCTATACCATTGTTTTTCAAGTTCTACACTTAAATGAGATGATATTTTTTATTCAGGCTCTATGCTTTTGCCAACAATTCTCCAACTTAATTTTCTTTTTCTTCTTATTTCTTCTTCTCCCATTCCCTTCTGCATCACCTTCACACATGGATTTACATCTTTTTCACGCCTTCCCTCAAGCCCACAAAGCTTATGTACATACCCATAATTTATTTATATGCATTCATTCAATCATATTTATTGAGTGCTTACTGTGTAAAGATCACTGTACTAAGTGCTTGGAAAGTACAAATTGGTAACAGATAGAGACAATCCCTACCCAGTAATGGGCTCACAGTCTAGAAGGGGCAAACAGACAAAACAAAACCAGTAGACATCAAAATAGATAAATAGAATCATAGGTATATACACATCATTAATAAAAAATAGAGCAATAACTATGTACAAATATACACAAGTACTGTGGGGAAGGGAAAGGGGTAGAGCAGAGGGGCAATGAGGAGGGGAGGAGGAGTCAGAGGGAAAAGGAAGGCTCATTCTGGGAAGGCCTCATGGAGGAGGTGAGCTCTCAGTAGGTCTTTGAAGAAAGAAAGAGAGTTAGTTTGGCAAATGTGAGAAGGGAGGGCATTCCAGGTCAGTGGTAGGATGTGGGCCACGAGGTCGACAGTGGGACATGTGAGAACGAGACACCGTGAGGAAGTGAGCGGCAGAGGAGTGGAGTGTATGGGGTGGGCTGCAGAAGGAGAGAAGAGAGATGAGGTAGGAGGGGGCAAGGTAATGGAGAGCTTTGAAGCCAATAGTGAGGAGTTTTTGCTGCATACAAAACTTGAGAGGCAACCATTGGAGGTTTTTGAGGAAGGAGTGACATGCCCAGAGCATTTCTGTAGAAAGATAATCTGGGCAGCAGAGTGAAGTATAGACTGATTCTGGGGAGAGACAGGAGGATGGGAGATCAGAAAGGAGGTGGATGCACTAATTCTTCTAGACTGAAAGTTCATTTGGGGCAGAAAATGTCTGTTAATTCTTTGTATTGTCTTCTCCCAAGTACTTAGTATAGTGCTTTTCACATATTAAGTGCTCAATAAATACCATTCCTTGAATGATTATATTTTACTCTCCCAAGCACCAAATTCAATGGTCTGCCCATAGTAAGACCTCAATCAATATGATCGATTATTGATTTAATTTCCCAAATACAGTCACACTTCATAAGCACACTTCTCAATGTCTCTGTTGTTCAGTTTGGCTAATAAAGTCTAGCCCATTCTTCTCATCCACTCACTATCCAACCCTCATCAGTTTTCAGTTCTCCTTGCCTTTTGCAACCATTTTAAATTTTACTATTTGCTCCTGCCATTTTTTTCCCCTGGATGCAATCCTTCACTTTTTGTGCCCTTATAATTCTGAAATCTCTGAGTGTCATAATGTCCAAAGTCCACTAATGGCATTTTTATGCTATGCAAGAGGAAATATATAGTCTCAGTATATAGTCACCTCAACTATCAAAGCCACAGTGCCGATTTTAGTCATAAATATTTATTTTCCAGAAGTGTTAGCCTGTATTCAATTTGGGGGACCTGAAGAGCTGGGTCACGATTACTATTTTGGATCCTATTTGTTTTTACCCTGATATTCGTACTGAAATATTTTAGAGCATTTGGGACTGTGCTTCTGACACAGTTTATCTGTGTTTAATACATTTTGTATTTAGTAATCAACAGGGATGAAAATAATTGTTACTTATTATTTTCTTTGGGGCTCAAAAATGAACAACACATAAGCCCGTTTTATGAATTTTCGTTTTCAAAAAAGTCTTTTTACTGGAGAGAATGTCTCTGGTGAATATGTGCCATGCTGTATATATGAATTCTTTTTTAAATTCAATCCAAATTATTCATAGGTATAGTAGAAGACCATAGGGACTCAAATAATAGCTTATAATGCTGTTGCATTTTCTTTGGAAACTCCTAACTTCAATAATTTAGTCATTTTACACATTTTAAAAGTTGTATAGAATTATGGAACAGTTTTTTTTCCTTCTCAATTCAAAACCTGGCCTCACCTTTTTAGTGAAACCATTATAGCTAGTAGGTAGATATTACAAACCACTCAATATAGTATTCTGACTCTCCCAGAGGAAAATTAGAATGTTTCTTCTTGGTCTTTGATAATAAACCTCTGGGCTAGGTTGAGTACAGTGTTGAAACTGTGGGCACTCAGAGGCTGAGGTGATTCTGAGCAACTCTAGGACAACCTGGGAATGCAGGTCCACATTACAACAGACTCTGAGACTATGGTGTCGTTGTAGACAGGGAATGTGTCTGTTTATTGCTAAATTGTTCTCTCCCAAGCACTTAGTACCGTGCTCTGCACATAGTAAGTGTTCAATAAATATGATTGAATGAATGAATGATCTGGGCTAAAACGAATCCTGGAGTCCTTGTGTGGGTCCTAATGACCCGAGGTGTAATAGTAATGATAATACTGGTACATGTGAAGGGCTTACTATGTGCCAAACACTGTTCTAAACACTGCAGTAAATACAAGGTCATCAGGTTGGACACAGTCCCTGTCCCACATAGAGCTCACATTCTTACTCCCCATTTTACAGATGAGGGAACTGAGGTCCAGAGAAGTGAAGTGACCTGACCAATGTCACACAGCAGTCATGTAAACACAAGACCTTCTGACTCCCAGGCCTGTGCTCTATCCACTAAGCAACACTGCTTCCCCAAGCTTTCTCCGAGCTTTCCCCTGTGGTTCCAGTTTGTTTATCAGAGACCCCATGCAACCCATAAATTCCCTGGAAAAATAAGAGTCAAAAATGTCATATCTCCAGCTATCCCCAAAATGGACTTGGTGGTCCGATACCATTCATTCAGTAGTATTTATTGAGCGCTTATTATGTGCAGAGCACTGTACTAAGGGCTTGGAATGTACAATTCAGCAACGTATAGAGACAATCCCTGCCCATTGATGGGCTTACAGTCTAATCGGGGGAGACAGACAGACAAAAACAATAGCAATAGACTCAAGGGGATGTACATCTCATTAACAAAATAAGGTAATAAAAATATATACAAATGAGTGGATGAGCACAGTGCTGAGGGGAAGGGGAGGGAGAGGGTGAGGAGCAGAGAGAAAGGAGGGGAAAAGGGGGCTTAGCTGAGGGGAGGTGAAGGGTGGGGCAGAGAGGGAGTAGAGGGAAAAGGGGAAGCTCAGTCTGGGAAGGCCAGAGCAAGTCTTCTGACCAACTCTGGTTCAGTCCCACCACCTTACCCCAGCCCTGACTGTCCTGAATGAATCTCAGTCTCTAGGGATTATGGAAAATAATCAATCAAGTTTTCTTTGTTTCTTGTTGAATAAAACATGTCAGAAGGAATGATGCTATCAACTATGCATCTGCATGGCTGTCAGTAATTATAAAGTTTTCTGAAGATTCTGGAATTAATAATGACTATTATTATGGTATTTGTTAAATGCTTCCTATGTGCCAAGCACTGTTCTAAGCACTGGGATTGTCTAAGCACAAGGTAATCAGGTTGTCCCACGTGGAGCTCACACACTTAATCCCCATTTTACAGATGAGGTAACTGAGGCACAAAGAAGTTAAGTGGCTTTCCCAAGGTCACATAGCAAATGAGTGACAGAGCCAGGATTAGAACCCACATCCTCTGTCTCCCAAGCCCATGCTCTTTCCACTAAGCCATGCTGCTTCTCACCAGTTTCTCTCGTGGCTTACCTCTCCGCATGTCCATAGGGAAACAGGGTTACAACCAATAGCAATTTGGGTATTTATCGGTCTAAACAATGCCACAACAAAATGAGACTGTGAACTACATGTGAACAGAAATTGTGTCCACTGTACTGTTCTCTTCCAAAAGTTTAGTAGAGTGGTCTTCACACAGTAAGTGCTCAATGAATACTATTGATTGAAAAATAGCAGGGTAATGTAATCTTGTATTTGATGTCAACATAATGTAATTTCTAATTTGAATGTTTATACTAATATCCTTCAGAAGATTGTGACATCGCACTCTTGGGGAAGGTAAATGGACTATGAATGTACAAATATTTAATAAAAGTGAGAAGACTAAATAGACCATTTTAGTCTGGGTGAATTGATAATCATAGTCTAAAGCCCTGTGATGAAAATCATTTCAGTGGATTTGTAAACTTGGTAGATTTTAGCATATCCACTTTAAAAATAGTTTTCCATATGACAGGTATATCATAGACTGAATAACTAAAATGATGTATTGTAGGAATTGTTTTTTCTTTTCCTGTCCTTGCATCATACTAAATATAAGCATCCCCAGGTTCCAAAAACCCAACCATTTGAAAAATTCAGAGACAGATATGTTCAATCCCCTTTGCTGACATACCTTACTACGTATAAGCCCAGCCCGCAACTCTGTGTCCAACCACTGTTGGTAAATCAATTTTACAGTATGGCTTTCATTAAACAAAAATTCTGAAAATGAGAATCCCATTCGAACAGGGACTCTGTTGGATCGGTTATATTTATATCTACTCCAGCATTTAGCACAATACCATAACTTCTGACTTGTCCCCCACCTCCACAGCCCTTAGGCACCTATCTGTAATTTGTTTATGTTAATATCCGCCTCTAGACTGTAAGCTCATTGTGGGCAGGGAATGTGTCTGTTTATTGTTATAGTGTGCGCTCTCAAGTGCTTAATTCAATTCTCTGCATATAGAAAGCGCTCAATAGATACGATTGACTTATCGATTACCTAAATTCTCCCTTTGAGCTGCTCCATTCCTGCTCTTCCCAAGTCTGAAGTAGTGTTCCTTTCCAGGATAGTAGCTGAGCTTGTCCATGGGTCCTGACTGAAATGGTGGTGATCCAGTCCAATTTGACCCTGCTGCCTCCGCTTTGCCTCTCTCTGGCCAGCTCCAATTTTACGCCCTGTAGCTACATCTGTGCAGGTTCCACGCTCTCGGCATCTGCCCCCTCATGCCCTGATTCAGACTTCTGTGGATATTTGGGGGTGTGTTCCTTCAAAAAGTGGGTTAATATCCCTGAGCCCCTCCCTTTTCCCCTGTGATCTCCACTGGCAGCTGTGACTGTGGGCTTGTCAACTTATAGGGTTGACACGAACACTGCTCTCCAAGTTGAAATGCTGGCCTCTCTTCTAGAAACAGTCAGTCAGTCATATTTATCGAGCGCTTACTGTGTGCAGAGCACTGTACTAAGCACTTGGGAGAGAGTATAATTCAACAATAAATAGTCACATTCCCTGCCCACAAGGAGCTTACACATTAATGAGGTTACATTCTAGAGGGGGGAGGCAGATATTAATATAAATAAATTACATATATGTACTTGAGTGCTATGGGACTGAGGGAGGGGATGATTAAAGATGAAAGAGATATAGGATGAGGCAGAGGTAACAGAGACTAAAGCTGGACTGTTTGCTGGGGAGAGAAGGGGATGGAAAGGCAGTCAGACCAAACAGAGGCAGTTCCCCA
Source organism: Ornithorhynchus anatinus (assembly GCF_004115215.2). Taxonomy (NCBI): domain Eukaryota; kingdom Metazoa; phylum Chordata; class Mammalia; order Monotremata; family Ornithorhynchidae; genus Ornithorhynchus; species Ornithorhynchus anatinus. The sequence goes on from NC_041728.1 coordinate 139,513,985, forward strand.
CCAACTGGATCAATGAGGCTGGGCCAGGACTAGACTTCCACTTTGATCCCAGTTAGGTCTCTAGAAGCATTTCCACGTCAGCTCGCAATGGCAGCATGGCCCAGGTTCAGCAGAGACCCAGGGAGCCAGACGGTGACCGGAAAGTTCATGGAACTGGAGTAGAACATGTAGGTGACAAGTGGCACTGAGTTTGGAGTGTGCAAGCATTGGGAAATTCCAGAAATATGCAATCAATCATATTTATTGAGCATTTAGTATGTGCAGGGAACTGAACTAAAGTGTTTGGGAGCACTCAACAAACAATATAACAGACACATTCTCTGTCCACAATGAGCTTACAGTCTAGAGGAAATGAAGGGATAGGGCAGAAGGTAGCAGGCAAGGATCTGTAGTACAATTTTTATAATAATAATAATGGTATTAAGTGCTTACTCTATGTCAGGCACTGTACTAATCACTGGGGTGGATACAAGCAAATCATGTTAGACATAGTCCCTGACCCATGTGGGACTCACAGTCTCAATCCTCATTTTAGAGATGAGGTAACTGAGGCCCAGAGAAGCGAAGTGACTTACTTAAGGTTACACAGCAAACTGGTGGAACAGGGATTAGAACCCTTGACACCCAAGCTTGTGCTCTATCCACTCACTACTCCATGCAGCTTCCCACTATCAAGCTGCTTATTTGTAGGGATTGATCGTTATTTGGGGGCTGGTTCTGTAGTGGAACCTAACTAGTTGCATGTAATTCTTTGGAATCCTGGCCCATGGGACAGCCTTTATTTTCAAGAAACGTATTCAAGATTTATAGGGTACATTGGGAGTTTATTTTTATCCCACACTGAAGAAGCAGAGTCACCTGGTGGAAAGAACACAGGTGTAGAAGTCAAAGGACCTGGATTCTAATTATGGCTGTGCAGTCATCTGCTGTGTGACCTTGGACAAGTCACTTAACTTCTTTGTGCCTATTATCTCATCTGTAAAATGAGGATTAAGAGTGCAAACCCAATGTAGAAAATGGACTGTGTCCAACCGTTTACCCCATTGCTTGAAACAAACCTGTAATAATAATGATTATATCTGTTAAGCGCTTACTGTGTGCCAAGGACTGTTCTAAGTGCTGAAAGTGCTTTAACAAATACCACTTAAAAGAGGAAATTAACAGTACCTTAATTTCCATATTCAGTTCAATTTGGCTTCATTCATTCATTCAGTAGTATTTATTGTCTAGCTATTATATGTGTAGCTTGTTTAGTATCTATGTGAATATTATTGTGTAGCTATTATATTAGCTTCCCCCTTCTCTTCTCAGCACTGTGCATATTTGTATATATCACTTATTATCCTATTTATTTTGTTAATGATGTGTATATCTCTATGATTCTATTTATCTTGATGATGTTGTTTTGTTTTGTTCTGTTTTGCTTTGCTTTACGTCTCCCCCATTTAGACTGTGATCCCGTTATTGGACAGGGATTGTCTCTATCTGTTGCCCAATTGTACATTCCAAATGCTTAGTACAGGGTTCTGCACATAATAAGTGCTCAATAAATACTATTGAATGAATGAGTGAATGAATGAATATGTATGAAACACTGGAAAAAGATGCAATAAGGCATAAATGAAACTCCATCCCAGGGAGCTCACAGTCTAAAATAGGACTAGGAAGTTGGCAATAGCTACATGAGGAAATATTGAATGCATAAAGATAAATCAGTATAAGAATACAAGGAAAATGAAGAAAATAGTAACAGTACCAAAACACACAAGTGGAGGAGTCTGAAAATGCTCCCATATCATCCAGACTTGCACTATATTTTTACAGGCCTTATGTTACACCATGGTTTAACTTACAGAACTGAACACCCTCCATGAACAAATTTGATATTTCAGTGTTAATAATTTAGAGTGGTAAAAATTTTCCCTTCCATCTGAAACTCCCTCCCACTTTCGTCTGGCAAACTATTACTCTCCCCATCTTCAAAGAACCATTAAAATCATAACACCTCCAAGAAGCCTTCCCTGACTTCTCTTAGAATGAAAATTATGGCACTTGTTAAGCATTCCTCTGTGAAAAGTACTGTTCTAAGTGCTGGGTTAGAAACAAGATAATGAGTTTCGGCACAGCCTGTATCTCATACGGGGCTCACAGTCTAAGTAGGAAGGGGTAGGATTTATTCTCCATTATACAGATGAGAAAACTGAGGCACAGCGATGATATGACACAGCAGACAAGTAGCAGAGTTGGGATTAGAACCCAGGTGAGAGCTCACCTCCTCCAGAAGGACTTCCCAGACTGAGCCCTCCCTTTCCCGCTGCCCCTCCTCCCCTCCCCATTCTCCCTACTCCCTCCCTGTGCTCTTCACTGTTCCCCTCCCCAAAGAACTTGTGTATATTTGTACATATTATTTATTACTCTGTTTCATTAATAGTGTGTATATATCTATGATTCTATTTATCTTGATGGTACTGTTGCCTGACTACTTGTTTTGTTTTGTTGTGTGTCTCCCCATTTAGATGGTGAGGCCGTTGTTGGGCAAGGATTGTCTTTATCTGTTGCCGAATTGTACATTCCAAGCGCTTAGTACAGTGCTCTGCACACAGTAAGCACTCAATAAATACAATTGAATTGAATTGAACTGAACCCAGGTCCTCTGACTTCCATGCCTGTACTCATTCCACTAGGCCATACTGCTGCCCGTCTCATATCCCCACCCTATTTTCCCTAGCTAGTGTGTTACCTAGACACTTGAGGTAAGCACTTAAGTACTTATTACACTCCTACGTCTACCACTGTACTATAAATAATAGTATTTATTAAGCACTTACTATGTGCAGAGCACTGTACTAAGCGCTTGAAATGTATAATTCAGCAACAGACAGAGACAATCCCTGCCCAATGCTGGGCTCACTGTATATACCTCTGATCTCTGCTCTTCTCCCTGTCTATAATTTATCTTAATATCTGCTTCCTTAGCTAGATTACCACAGTCTTGAAGGCAGGAATCTTGTCCACTAACTGTACTGAACCCAAACTCACAGTACAATACTATGTATGGATTAAGTGGTCAGTAAATACTATTAATGTCATTAATAGAGAATCTCTATTAAAACACATATTTTGGTCATTGCTAAATAGAGGGCAACTTGAGAAAATTAGAGAAAAAAGACACTATTATATAGACTCTTTATTCAATTTGAGATATTGCTGAATTTAAATAAAAACAAATTCCATATGCTATATAACCATATAGTTATTTTTATTAGAATAACAAATAGTGAATTATTTATGTTGTTAGAATGTTGTATGATTTTAATTTTTTTGGTTAATAAGCCCACAGTTGTCTAATAATTCCCAATGTACTGAAAGTGGGGAACATTTTAATGCTAATTAATTTAAGTCCTCACTTATGAGCCAGTATAAACATCTCAAAACTCACAGTACTTTTATGTATCTATGTTTTATACTGAAAGGTATTTGGAAGGGTCTTTACCAAAATAGATAATATTCTCCTTTACTCCTTCTTATGGCTGACTAAAAATAGTTTACTAAGTGAAAAACTAATATTCCATTTTATGATCCTTGGGGAAATTAGAATTTTTATTTAGTTCATTGCAGTACATTATGTACCAATTCTTTCATGATGTTTGGTAAAAAAAAAAAACAAACAAAAAGAAACCAAGATTAACAGAGGATGTCCTTTACATTCTTCTGGCTTAGAATTTGGTTGATTTTCTCAAGAGCTTTAGAACTGCTTAGAGACAGAAAAAAGTAAGAAATTATTGTTGCTGAGTCAACGGATTCTCTTCTCGTAGAATGAGAGAGTCTAGAGATCCTGAGAGAACAAGAGCGTGCATAAAAATATAATGAGCAAGCAGTCCGGTTTGGAGTGATTTGTTTCACATGCAAAGCCCAACTAATATTGACCTATCTTTCGCCTCTTGCATATTTCTTCCTTTTCCAAGTTTCTCAGGTATTTCTTTTATATTGTCAGGGAATAAATTGGATGGGATTACTAAGGAGCTAGAAATGTTCTTTTTTTTTGAAAGCGTACACATCCTTGTTCTATTCCCTAATGGAACTGTTAGTTACTTAACACTGGTGAATAGCATCTGAAAGCCATAACAACGATTGATATATAAAAGAGCCCAAATTTAATGCACTAGGAGACTAGGGTTGCATTTAACTCATACAGGCCATAGGTCCAGATCCTAAATCTTTAGAGTTTTATCCAGAAATAGATTTACCTCTCCCTTCACTCTCCTGTCCCCACACACACACTAAAGCCCTTACTCATGCCTTTAGCCTGCCTGGAACTCGTTGCTCCTTCAAATCCTTTGGGTAATAGAGCACTCATCTTCAAAGTCTTCCTAAAATTATACCTTTGGAGACATTCTCCAATTAATGTTTTTGGGTTTTTTTGTCCCCCAGGTCAGGATGGTGTAGTGTCTAGGGCCTGGGCCCAGAAGTCAGGAGTTCAGGGATTCTAATCCTGGCTCCGCCACTTGTCTGCTGTGTGACCTTGGGCAAGTCACTTCACTCCTCTGTGCCTCAGTTACCTTATCTGTAAAATGGAGATTGAGACTGTGAACCCCACGTGGGACAGAGACTGTGTCCAACCTGCTTTGCTTGAATCCACCTCAGTGCATAGTACAGAGAATGGCACATAGTAGATACTTAACAAATATTAACAGTGCATAGAACTTTCTAAGGACTGAGGTGAATACAAAATGATGAGGTTGGACACAGTCCCTGTCCCACACGGAGCTCCTATTAGGAGGGACTAGGATCCAATTCCCATTTTACAGATGAGGAAACTGAAGCCAGAGGAGTTAACTAGCCCAAGGTCACTCAGCAGACCAGCAGTGGAGCTGGTTATATAAACAGGTCTTTTGACTCCAGGCTTATGTCCTTATGTCCTTTTCCATTAGACCATGCTTCCCCATTTAACTCTATCCTTTGCTTATTAACCTATGTATACTTCTGTTATCATCTTCTCCATCCATAAATTAATAATGATCATAATGGTGGTATTTGCTAAGTACTTACACTGTGCTGAGCACAGTACTGAGTGTGGGAATAGATTAGGTATGTGCCGATTGCACACAGCACTACATGGGATTCATAGTCTCAGTAGGAGGAAGAACAGCTATTTATTTCCCATCTTACAGATGAGGAAACTGAGACACAGAGCAGTTGTGACTTCCCCAAGGTCACATAGCAGGCAAGTGACAGAGCTGGGATTAGAATACAGATCCTCTGGCTCCCAGGTCTGTGATCTTTCCATTGGGCCACACTACTTGTGTTAGGCTATTCTGTTAGATTTCAAAAGCCCAGAAGACAAGGAATAAGATCATGTCTTATACTGCTAGTGTCCTTTCCTTCAATACATAATACAGAACTGCACACGTTTGCTTAATAATTACCACTGATTGATTTGTATAGTTATTCACCAATGTAACAAAAATTAAGGCTATTTTGAAAAAGAAATGCAATCTGGATAATTTTGGAACTTCTTGCTTTACACTGTTTTAATTTTTAAGATACATGGCATATCATGGTGATATGTTTCACAGACTGTACAATTTCTTTGTAGGAACTATTGCTGCCTGTTTGTTATGTTGTTAAAAGCCACATATGATTTAAGCCTGAATTATAAATGAGGCCCTTCGTTTGGTTGGAAAGTTCTTCGTAAGATGCAGTTTTTGAAAACCCATTGGTCCACCAAGACTGTCACTTATACAGAGTGGCTGTCATGCTTGAATTGACACTGAAAGTACAGCGAAGTACATACATTTTGGAAATTGAGCAGAAGGTGGTAGAGACATCCTCTCAGTTCCACATAGCGACTTTAAGATCCTCTTCTGTCTAATAGCTAAAAGCAAAGACAGCTCAATTTTCTCCATCAGACTAAGGAGAAATACACCAGGCCAAGCAATGAAGGAAGAGAAGAGCCTTCTGGATTTTCCATTAGAACTGGAGAGAAAATGGAGAAGTGGTATAAGAAAAGTTAACTACTTTCTCAATCTTTTAAGTTTTCTTTAAATATTGCACATGCTAAAAGTAATGGGAAGCTGCAGTAAACAGCTTTATTGCCTGCTACCAGGAGATCCAGGGAAGCAGTGTGGCTCAGTGGAAAGAGCCTGGGCTTCGGAGTCAGAGGTCATGGGTTCAACTCCCGACTCTGCCACTTGTCAGCTGTGTGACTGTGGGCAAGTCACTTCACTTCTCTGTGCCTTAGTTACCTCATCTGTAAAATGGGGATTAACTGTGAGCCTCACGTGGGACAAGCTGATTACCCTGTATCTACTCCAGCACTTACAACAGTGCTCTGCACACAGTAAGCGCTTAACAAATACCAACATTATTATTATTATCAATTCTGAGAGGGTCTAGTCTCTTCAAATATATTCATGTATCTCCTAGCTTAAAAGTCCTTGATTGTAGGGGGCTCCCTCCGTTATTGCCCTCTATGCCTCCCATCATTCCTCTCAAAGCTCCTATTGTGAGTTCCCTAAACCTTTTTCCTCCCCTTCTTATACTCAAATTATCTCCTTGAGTTTCCTCCTTTTTGGCTTCTATCCCATTCAAACCATGGAACTGCCCTTTCAAAGGTCACCAGTGATCTTCTTGCCAAATCCACTGGCCTCTATTTCATCCTAATTCTCCTCAACCTTCAGCTGATTTCAACACTATTAACCACTCTCTTCTCCTGGAAACATTATCCAACCTTGGCTTCATTGACACTGTCTCTCCTAGGTCTTCACTCAACTTTCTGGCTGTTTATTTTCAGTCTCCTTCATAGGTTCACCTTGGCTTCATTGACACTCTCTCTCCTAATTCTCCACTCAACTTTCTGGCTGCTTATTTTCAGTCTCCTTCATAGGCTCCTTCTCTGTTCCCACCCTCTAAATGGGGGATGGTCCCTCAAGGTTCAGTTCTGGGCCCCTTTCTATTCTCCATCTACTTGGAAAACTCATTTGCTTCCATGGTTTCAACTACCATTTCTACGCAGATGATTCTCAAATCTACATCCCTAATCTCCTATTCTGCAGTCTCACATTAACTGCTGCTTTCAGAACATCACTACTTGATGTTCCAGCAACAACTCAAACTTAACATATCCAAAAAAGAACTGTTTACAGTCTCCCTCAAACCCTGCCCTCCCATGACGTTCTGATCTCTGTAGACCGTACCACCTCCTTACCTTTCTCTCAAACCCATAACCTTGGCATTATCCTCAACTCATCTCTCTCATCCCACCCACATATTCAGTGTCACCAAATTTGGTCATTTCTACCTTCATCATATTGTTAGTATCCACCTTTTCCTCTCCATTCAAACTGCTGCCACCTGCCACCTTGATCCAAGTACCTATCCTAACCCGCCTTGACTACTCCTTCAGTCTTCTTGCTGACCACCCTGCATCCTGTCTTTCCCAGTTCCAGTTTATACTTCATTCTGCTATTCAGGTCATTTTTCTAAAAAAAAATCACTCAGGCCATGTTTCCCATTCCTCAATAACCTCCAGTAGTGGCCTGCAGTGAACATGTCTATCAATTCTGGAATATTGTACTTCCCCTATCACTTAAACAGTGCTCTGTACATAAATATGATTGACTGAATGATTGCCTATCCTCCTCCAATCAACTCCTTACCATTGTCTTTAAAGTATTCAATCCCCTTGTTCCTTCCTAACTTACCTTACTGTTTTCCTACTACAACCCAGCACACTAATTCACTCCTCTAACATCAATCTACTTATTGTACCTCTCATTCATCTATCTCACCAATGAAGCCTTGCCCATGTCCTGACTCTTGCCTGGAAATCCCTCCCTAATAATAATAATAGCAATAATAATAGTAATAATAATGGTATTTGTTAAGCATTTCCCATGTGTTGAGAGCTGCATTGAGCACTGGGCCAGAAACAAGATAATCAAGTCCCAAATTCATATTCCTAGTATGAGGGAGAATGAATACTGAATCCCTATTTTATATGAGGAAATTGAGGCAAGATAAGTGGTCTGCCCAAGGTCGCACAACCAGCAAGTAATAAAGGCAGGATTAGAACTCAGGCCCTCTGACTCCCACTCCCATGCTCTTTCCATTAGACCAAGCTACTTCATATCTGACTGCCCAATACTCTCCACTCTCAAAGCCATTTTAAAACCATATCTTCTGCAAGATTCCTTCCTTGAGCAAACTCTCATTTCCTGTATACCCTCTCTGTACTGCTTCACCCTTTCACTTTGATTTGTGTCATTTATTCACACCACACTCAGTGCCTCAGCTCTTGTGTACATATAATTTAGTGTCTGTCTCCTCCTCTAGACTGTAATCTTCCTATGGGCAGAAAAAGTGTATAGCCACCCAAGTGCTTGGTAGAGTGCTCTGCATACAGTAAATACCCAATAAATATAATAATAATACTAATAATGATATTGGTATTTGTTAAGTGCTTACTATGTGCCGAGCACTGTTCTAAGTGCTGGGGTAGACACAGGGTAATCAGGTTGTCCCAAATGAGGCTCACAGTGTTAATCCCCATTTTAAAGATGAGGTAACTGAGACAACGAGAAGTTAAGTGACATGCCCAAAGTCACACAGCTGACAGGTGGCAGAGCTGGGATTAGAACCCATGACCTCTGACTCCTAAGCCCATGCTCTTTCCACTGAGCTAAGAACGATAACTGAACCAACCTCAGAACTGCATTTGTTGTTCATTTTCTCTTTTTTCAACTATTCTATAGCTCATCTTGGTTGTAGTACTTCAACTTCCAATTTATTGGCATATTTCAAAATTATTTTATGGTGTCTCAAATCTGTTATTAAATGTTCCAATTCTTTCAAGAATGATTCAGTATTTAATATTCAAATTTTGAAGTTTCATTAGACTAGTCACATACTATAGAACAGGCTTTATTCACCATTGCTAAATACCATGTGTGTGTGTATGTGTGTGTGTGTTGTGAAGGCAAAGATCATGTACGATCAGTAACTACATGATATGTTTGTGGTTTGCTAATCATTGACCTCAACAGGTACACAATGATTGGTGGCTTCCAAATCTAGGATTCTGATAACAATTGAGCAGTTTCCAGGAAAACTTTGTTATTTAGATTCTTCAAATTAAAACATCGATTTATGATCAATTTCTTTTTTCATTTCCTCTTGGTGGTTCTTCAAGCAGGATCTAGAGAAGCAGCGTGGCTCAGTGGAAAGAGCCTGGGCTTGGGAGTCAGAGGTCATGGGTACGAATCCAACTCCACCACCTGTCAGCTGTGTGACTGTGGGCAAGTCACTTAACTTCTCTGTGCCTCAGTTACCTCATCTGTAAAATAAGGATTAACTGTGAGCCTCAAGTGGGACAACCTGATTACCCTGTATCTACCCCAGCTCTTAGAACAGTACTCTGCACATAGTAAGCGCTTAACAACTACCAACATTATTATTATTATTATTAATAAAAGATAGGAAAATTTGTCTGTGGAGTGCTTGCCACGCGTTAGACAGACTGGTGGGGAAATCTGACTGCTCTGTCCTCACTCCAGTGATGAAATCCCCTTTGATTTTGAGCCTGAAAGAGAGTGTACAATATGGGGTGGAGAGGGTACAGTTTGGATGGTTGACTAGGACCTGATCTGAGTCAACCCTTGCTCAGGACTCAGCCAGCTTCCAAAATTGGAAGTAAATGGGTGGTCTCCAGGAAGATGGGAGAGGAAGGGTGGAAAGATAATTTCTTACCAGGGTGGGACTTGGGAAGGTTTGGGATTTGTGATGCCAGTTTTTCTCTGGCTTGCCCACAAATCTCCATGAATGTTCACCTCCACAAAGGAAACTGCTGCTTTTTTTTTTCTGGGTGCGAAGTGGGGAGAAGTCAGCACATTAGAACCCAGGCTTCTAGCTCCAGGAAAATTGGGGTTAAATAGGTGGTGTACAGAGAGGCAAGGACGTCTCACTCGGGAGGTCTGTAAGAGCTTTGGGCTGGCAACTTTGCTATCACCAGCCTACCCTTTATATGTTGAACTCATCTGTCCCTGCAATCCTCCCTCTGTCCTGGAACTCCTTCCTTCTTCCTATCTGACAGACCACCACACTCCCAACCTTCAAAATCCTCCTGAAATTACATCTCCTCAAAGAGGCCTTCCCTGAATACGTCTTCATTTCTTATACTTTCCCCAGGTCTGTAATTTTTTTAATGTCTGTGTCCCAACTAAGCTGTACGTTCCTCATGAGTAGGGATTGTAACTATCAACCTTACTGTATTGTCCTCTCCCAATCACTCAGTCACTGTGAGCAGAGAATATACCTCTCACTGTACTTTCTCCCAAGCACTTAGTACAGAGCATTGCATACAGTAAGCCAGTAAGTATAATTGACTGACTTAGAGTTCTTTGCACATAATAAATATTCAGTAAATACCATTGATTGATTTTATTGATTGCTTTTCCATGAATCCCCAAAACTAACACAGACAGAACCCTGACCCTACTTGGTCAAACTTTAGGGTGACAATTCCCTGAATGTAATGTCTTAAGTTGAGACAGAGGTCTCAATTACAATTTTTGTTAGCTACAAATATAAGCAGTGTTGTTTAGTCAATCAATTATTGTTATTTACCTGGCATTTCCTTTGTGAAGACCATTAGGGCAGGGGTCATGGCTACCAACTCCATTTTATTGTACTCTCCCAAGCACTTAGCACAAGGCTCTGCTCATAGTAAGCATTCAATAGATGCTATGGATTGATTGATATTAAGCATTTAAGAGAGGAAAATTCAGTTGGCCGAACTGTTCCTTATCCTCAAGGAGCTAATGAAAAGAACAGACCACCGTTCAAGCCCTGTGACCATCACTTGTCTGCTTTATTACCTAGAGTAAGTCACTTAATTTCTCCATTAAGTGTCTTCATTTGTAAAATGAGAAATGAATATCTGTTCTCCCTTCCTATTAGACTGTGCTTCATGGGACAGGATCATCTCATATCTACGCCGGTGTTTGGCTCATAGTAATATCACAATTCCACCCTGTTTCCTCTTTCTCCTTCATTTTTATTAGTGTTGCCAAAATCAGTCATCACTAGATGGAGAAAGTAAAGCTTCCTCTAAAATAATCACTCTTGGGAAATTCCCCAAACTTGAGGATTGCTGTACATAAAGTTGGATTATCATCACAGTACCTTTTCAACTTCACAAAACATTAACTACATGAGTTAATGATCCTGTAAAATACACCCTGTAGTGTCATAGTGCCATTATAATATATAATTTTTATAATTACATGCCCTTTAAATAAACTCTTTTACAATATTTCTGCTCTGATTAAGCCTCCCATAGAAAACAGTGGCTGGGCTTTGGCCTCGACACTTCAGGAGCAATAACTTGTGCGAAAGACATAATCCCAGTGTTAGTAACATGTGCAGTGCCCACTGCATGCTTTCTTCCCTGTACTCATGTTCCTGTTGGGGAACAGAATGAAATGGGCAGTTGAGCAGGTTCACCACATTTTTGGAAGCAGTATCAGAAAGAGCGTGGGCCTGGGAGTCAGAGGCTGGCTCTTCCACTTTCCAGTTCAGTGACCTTGAGCAAGTCACTTAACTTCTATGTTTCTCGATTTTCTCATCTGAAAGATGGGGATTTGATACCTGTTTTCCCTCATACTTAGTATATAATGAATCCCATATAGGACAGAGACTGTGCTGACCTGATTATCTTGCATCTATCCCAGCACTTAGTATAGGGCCTGATATATAGTAAGTACTTCATTCAGTCAGATTTATTAGAGCTTACCATGTTCAGGGCACTGTACTAAGTGCTTGGGAGATTACAACACAATGATAGACACATTCCCTGCCCATAAGGAGCTCACAATCTAAAGGAGAAGATAGACATTAATATAAATAAATAAATTACAGATATGTACATAAGCACTGTAGGGCTGTGGGGGGAGAACAAAAGGAGCAAGTCAGTGTGATGTGGAAGGGAATGGGAAAAGAGGAAAGGATGGGATTAATCTGAGGAGATACACCTCATTAAGGCTTTGAAGGGAGGAGAATAATCATCTATTTAATAAATACCATTTTAAGAATTATTATTGTCATTATTATTATTATTTGAAAGTGATGGGTTTTTACAGGTGAGATGCATTTATCGCCAAAGTGACCAGAGCTTGGTGCCAATTTGGGCTGTATCATGTGATTCAGAAAGCCAAGGTGGTCTTTACTGCCCTTGCCAATGTCAAGGGTTTCTGCTTGATGAGGAGATGGACAAACACTGGAGATTCATGAGGAGTGGAAAGACATGTGTAGAAAGACATTTTAGGAAGTGATCTGAGCTGCAGAATGAAGTATGGACTGGGAGAGACTGGAAGAAGGGGGGGGGGGGGTAAGTGACGAAGCTGATACAGTAGTCAATGCCTGGTGAAAGTTTGGAAGAAGGGTACAAGGAGTCTATAAATGTGGAGAAAGAAATGACAGGATTTGCCAACAGTCTGAATCTAAGGGTTGGAGGAGAGGAAGGAGCAAAGGATATGGCCCAAACTTATGGCCTTGGATGATAGGGAGGATGGTGATGTTATGAATTGTGATGGGAAAGTTGATGAGACAATTTGGGAAAGACAATGAAACATTCAATAAGGAGTATTTTTAGTTTTAAGTAATGATAGCACATCCATGAAGACATTTAGGGGACACAGCAAAAAATGAAAGGTTGCAGAGGAGAAGAGAGATCAGGGCTAGTGAGATAGAATTGGGAGTCATAGCATAGAAATGGTAGTTGAAGTCACAGCCATGAATGAGTGTAATTGAGAAAAGTGAGAATAAATTGAGAATTAGAAAAGAACTCAGACGAGAGACCCAAAGGACAACCACAATTAGGGAGTGGGAGGCAGAGGAAGAGCAGATGAAAAAATTGAGGGGATTGGCTAGAGAGATAGGAGAACCAGCAAGGATGATAATCACAATAATAGTAATAATAATCATGGTATCTGTTAAGCACTTACTACGTGCCAAGCACTATGCTAAGCGCTGGGGTAGATGCAAGGTAATCAGGTTGTGCCACATGGAACTCACAGTCTTAATCCCCATTTTACAAATGGGGTAACTGAGGCACAGAGAAGTTTAGTGACTTATCCAAAGTCACACAGCAGATGTGTCAGAGCAAGGATTAGAACTCTGACTCCCAAGCCCGTGCTCTTTCCACTTAGCCATGCTGCTTCTCTAGACTAGATAGTAACTCCACGAGAAGAGAGTGGATGACAGTTGAAAACAGTCAAGGAGGATTAGGGCTGAATTTATTAGATGTGACAATATAGAGAACACCAGTGAAAGGAGAAAGCAGTCTCAGTGTGTGGGAAAAGGAGCAGAAACTAGATTGTAGAGCATCAAGAAGGTAGTTGGAGGAAAGGAATTGAGGCAATGTTTATCCAGGAATAGATGAAGTCATGTCTTATGCTGTTGAGTCATCTCTGACCATTAGCAATGCAATGGACACATCTCTCCCAGATGGCCCCACCTCCATCTGCAGTCATTCTAGTAATGTATCCATAATGTTTTCTTGGTAAAAATATGGAAATGGTTTACCATTGCCTCCTTCTGCACAAAAAACCTGAGTCTCTGCCCATGATTCTCTCCAGTGCCGCTGCTGCCCAGCACAAGTGAGTTTTGCCTTATAGAAGATTGTCTTCCTCTTGCTAGCCACTTCCTGAGCTAGGAATGGAATGGATAGGCCTCTGCTTGACTCTCCCTCCCATAGTCGAGACTAGTAGAGTCCTGGGAACTCTTCAGGTGCAACCCTGAAAGGGGTTAGATGAGGGGGATGGGAACAATAACTGATGCAGTGGGGTCAGGATAAGTGTTTTGTTTTTTACCATGTGGGCATGTTTACAGGCAGAGGGGAAGGAGCAATCAAAGACTGAGCAATTGAAGATAGGGGTCAGTGGTGAATAAGAGTGCGAGTGCTTTTACAAAGCAAGAGAGAATGGGATCAGAGGCACAGGTGATGGGGATGATTTGGAAAATAATAGCATTTTGGGCAGATTTCCTCTGAGTGGGTTTGGGGTTGGGACAGAGCTGGTGAAGTGATGGGGAAGAGTTTTGCTTAGTTCAAACTTCATGTGACCTTGACTTATCTGGGGCTTTGTTTCCTCATCTGTAAAATGGATTTTAATTACCTGTTCTCCCTTCTTGTTAGACTGTGAGACCCTTGTAGGGACTAGGACTGTCAGGAAAATGAAAGAAAAAGGAAATGAAAGAATAAAATAAAAGATTATCTTGTAACTATTGCAGCACTCAGTACTGTTCTTGACACACAGTAAACAGTTAGCATGCTCTTAGAACAGTGCTCCAGCGCTTAGAACAGTGCTCTGCACATAGTAAACACTTACCAAATACCATCCAAAAAAAACCATGCCACATAATCATAATTACTATTATTACTTCAATTTTGTCCACAAAGTAGTTGGCAAGGTTATCGGGGTAAAGGCAGAGGAGAGATGGGGACAGTGGAGGTTTTCTGAAGGGATAAAGTTGTAGAAGAAGTGGTGTGAATTGTCTGATGTAAAGTCAGCAAGGGAATGTTGCTGAGAAGAGAGTTTTGGGCAGAGATAAGGAAGGCGAAGATAATGATGACATTTATCCAATCAAGCAATGACATTTGTTGAGTACTTTTTTGTGTAAACAGGAACGTGTCTACTAACTCTGTTGTACTCCGCCAAGCACTTAATACAGTTCTCTGTCTACAGTCAGCTTTCAGTAAATACTATTCATTCATTCATTCAATAGTATTTATTGAGTGCTTACTATGTGCAGAGCACTGTACTAAGCGCTTGGAATGGACAAGTCGGCAACAGATAGAGACAGTCCCTGCCGTTTGACGGGCTTACAGTCTAATCGGGGGAGACAGACAGACAAGAACAATGGCAAGGGGAAGAACATCTCGTAAAAACAATGGCAACTAAATAGAATCAAGGCGATGTACAATTAACAAAATATTTATTAACAAAATAAATAGGGTAATGAAAATATATACAGTTGAGCAGACGAGTAAAGTGCTGAGGGGATGGGAAGGGAAAGGGGGAGGAGCGGAGGGAAATGGGGGGAAAAGAGGGTTAAGCTGCGGAGAGGTGAACGGGGGGTGGTAGAGGGAGTAGAGGGAGAAGGGGAGCTCAGTCTGGGAAGGCCTCTTGGAGGAGGTGAGTTTTAAGTAAGGTTTTGAAGAGGGAAAGAGAATTAGTTTGGTGGAGGTGAGGAGGGAGGGCATTCCAGGACCATGGGAGGATGTGGCCCAGGGGTCGATGGCGGGATAGGCGAGACCGAGGGATGGTGAGGAGGTGGGCGGCAGAGGAGCGGAGCGTGCGGGGTGGGCAGTAGAAAGAGAGAAGCGGGGAGAGGTAGGAAGGGGCAAGGTGATGTAGAGCCTTGAAGCCTAGAGTGAGGAGTTTTTGTTTGGAGCAGAGGTTGATAGGCAACCACTGGAGGTGTTTAAGAAGGGGAGTGACATGCCCAGATCGTTTCTGCAGGAAGATGAGCCAGGCAGCAGAGTGAAGAATAGACTGGAGTGGGGCGAGAGAGGAGGAAGGGAGATCAGAGAGAAGGCTGACAGAGTAGTCTAGCCGAGAAATAATGAGAGCCCGTAACAGTAAGGTAGCCGTTTGGGTGGAGAGGAAAGGGCGGATCTTGGCGATATTACTACTACTGTACTGTACTGGCGATAATACTACTGACTGTAAAAAGCATTGTATTAAATTTGGACTGTATAACTACCCTCAAAGTACTTACAAACTACTAAGCATTTATTGTATTCCATATGTTGTCCTAATCACTGGGGTTAGGACAGATAATTCAGATAATACAAGATGAACAGATCAACCACAATTCCTTGTCCCTCAGATAATTGATGAGGTGAAACAATATAAATCATCCTGGTGCCTGAATTTCCACTGACAGTGTGTCCTGGCACTTGTGACTTGCCACTCTGCTCATGTTTGTTGCTCTTGGTGCCTGGAGCCTTGGAAAGACATCTGTATCTGCAGTTACTCCGCTGTCTTTTCCAAGATCCCCAGAAATCAACCTGGGCCTTGCCCATCCTGCCTCACACTTGCCACGGTTTTTCCTGGACCGCCTGTCTACAGTGCAGTAACTGTAGCAGCTGACTGTAAGCCTATTTATTTCACATCTATGAACAACAACATGGCAGTGGGGGGAAAAAAAAGAAGCTAGTCTTCACTGTCTCACAAATGTATGCACTTCCCAAGGTTTGTGCCAAATAAACATACTCCATACCAGTTAATAATTATGGTATTTGTTCATTCATTTAGTCATATTTATTGAATGCTTACTGTGTCCAGAGCACTGTACTAAGCACTTGGAAGGTACAATTTGGCAACAGATAGAGACAATTCCTACCCAACAACACGCTCACATTGTAGAAGGGGGAGATAGACAACAGAACAAAACAAGTAGACAGGCATCAATAGCATAGTTAAGCACCTACTATGTGCCAGGCTCTCTCCTAAGTGCTTAAGTTGATTAGTTGACAAGTCCCTATGCACAACATGGTGCAGAGCTATAAATATATTGTCCTTTTTCCTTTTATATCCTTATTTTTCTTCCCACTTTGACTCTACAAAAAATTTTGTCTATCTTCCCATCTGAAATAGAGGCAACATGAAGGCCTAGACAATGTGTCTTCAACTGTACTTTCCCAGGCACTTAATGCAGGACTTAATACTGAGTAAGCACTCAATAAATGCCATTGACCAGAATGACAGATTGGAATAGGAAAAAAAAGTAGGAAAAAAAGTTAAAAGATCATTCTCACAAACTCAGGCACCAATCATTGTATAGTTTTGCAAAGTGCTTTCTTTGACCCTTATGCAGTGTTTTGCTACAGAAATAGAGTGGGCAGACCAACTCTCTCCCACCCTCATTTCTTCCAGTTCCTGTTCTCTACAGTCCAAAATGGAGTCTGCTCTGGCTTTCCTAAGTATCTCAGAGCAGATGGAGTTTGGAGTCTGGGGGCAACTCCAGGAAGCAGTAACCGAGCTGGGGTGAGCAAACCGGATATGGGTAGGGAGTTCTCAGGAAGAATTCTTGGCTCTAAATCCCAGCCTTCCTTACTCCGTTGTCTTCTCCACCCCATCCCTCCTTGTGGACCATCAAGGGACTGGCAGGTGATGGGGAAGAGTGCTGATGGTTTTTTTTTTACCTCAGCAAAGGGCAGTGGTCCTTGGCCTCTCCCCTGCACCTTGTAGCAGGAGCTCAGATGAGCAGAGTAGATTGATTGGTACATTCCCCTATATGGCATTGTTTCTGAATAGAAAAAAGTATTTCCTTTAGCTCAGTGTCTGCAAAATACACCTTATTACAATGAGGTGGGATCTGTTAGCAGGGGATCAAAAGTAGTGTTGGAAGCTATTTAAAAGAACAAAGTAAACAATCCAACAAAGGGCCAGCTGGATTTTCTTTCTGAAAAGGGAGATACCTCAAATAGAACTTCATGGTCACCAGCTGGGCATGTTGCATTTGGATAATTGCCCCCCTTATCTATGTTTGTGTGTGACCAGTTTGGCCAACTTCAGCAGCAAACAGATGGAGAAATCAAACAGCTCCTTGAAATCTCTGATTATCACTGAGAAAATAAAGGTGAGCCGGTATGGTTCCCATGAAAATACAGCCACTAGTAATCAGTTAATTAATAAAGTTAGACCAAAAAATATGTTGATGTCATGTGAATACAATCTCCTCCAAGAAACCTTCCCTAACCCTTTCTCTCCTTTTGTCCCACTCCCTTCTGCTCCACTCTTACTTGCTCCTTAATTCATCCTCCTTCCCATCCCCACAGCACATATGTATATATCTGTAATTTATTTATTTATTTATATTAATGTCTGTCTCCTCCTCTAGACCGTGAGTTTGTGAGCTGTGGGCAGCAATGTGTCTGTTTGTTGTTATATTGTACTCTACCAAGTGCTTAGTAAAGTGCTTTGCACACAGTAAGTGCACAGTAAATATGATGAATGAATGAATGAATTCTCTAAGGGCTTTAAAATTAGCATTTGATCAATTCATGCAGTGTGGTAGGGAGTGAACCAGGGTTTAGTTTTCTTTTTTACTGAAGATGAAACTAACATAGGACATCACTTGCCTGAGGGTGTGATGAAGTCAGAGCAAGGGTTAAAAATTCTCCTTCCAGATTTCCAGTCTGGTGCTCATGGCAATAGATCATGCTGTCTTCCTTGTGTGACCGCATTTTAAAATGGAGCTATTTCTTTAATAGACCCTTTCATCGTGTCTGCCCTTTGGTTTGTATCCTTCTGAACTCTTCCCCACTTTTGTGGGGGTTTCTAAGAAATTTGAAACTCATTTTTTTGTCCATGAACCCCAAACACCAAATATAGATGAATACTTATTTCTGAGTTAAACTTGGAAAAATATAAATATAGATGTTACATCAGTGAAACTCTAAATCTTTCCTAAGTTAGCACATCTTTCTCTAGGGAATGTTTTACTAAGTGCCCCCAGAGAAGATATTCAATCACTATTGCAAATAATAGTGTTCCAAATAGAACCGAAAAAAGTAGATTTTGAGAAGAATGTTCTTAATTGTTGTTTTGTTTTTTCTGAGTAAGGTGAAGTCGTTGGGGAAAAAGATAGTTGAATAAGTTCCTAGGTTGTAAAAATGACTGAGACGAGAAGGTTGTTTTAAAGACATCTTGGTATTGCTTTCTGAGATGACAACTGATGAATAGCTTTGTTTTTCTCTTCTTGCCAGAAAGGCCATTTGATATTACTGGGATCTTTCCTTGGGTTTTTGTTTTTTTCCCCCCACAATTTAAGTTTGATATATTTTGGTTCTCTCCAAAGTACAAATTAAAAAAAATGAAAGAGAAAAGTTGGTGATGAAATCCACATTTCTTCAGCCAAACATGTAAGGACTATTTGTAGTTGTATTTAGGTTTGCTGAATCTAAAAGCAAATGGGTTTACTTCTTGGTAAGAGTCTTAACAGCTCCTTGTGGTAAGGGAATGTGTCTATCAATCCTTGCATTGTACTGTCCTAAGGTATAGTACAGTGCTCTGCACAGTGCCCTGACAAGGATTCAATTTCCATGTCAATCTTGCAGTTGATCTCTGATGTTGTGTGAGGGCTCTATCATGCCTATCAACCTCAAGGTAAAGGGGTTGAATTACTCTCCTACATGGTGTCACCTCCCTGTCTCCCCTTTCCCCCACTTCTCCCAGTCATATGATAAAATCCCTAATGTGTCTCTGTGCCCCCCAACCCCTCATCTTCCCTGTGCACTCCTCCCCCTATGGAGAATTAAATTCTAGCTTCTACAGATTTTCAATTGTTCTATCATGAGGAAACTGAAGCATAAAAAAGTTTAGTAGAGTGTTCTGCTCTCCATAAATGCTTATTAAATTCCATTGATTTATTGACTAATTTGAGGACCCTAAGGACCCGGGAGTCAGAAGGACATTCATTCATTCATTCAATAGTATTTATTGAGCGCTTACTATGTGCAGAGCACTGTACTAAGCGCTTGGGATGAACAAGTCGGCAACAGATAGAGACAGTCCCTGCCGTTTGACGGGCTTACAGTCTAATCGGGGGAGACGGACAGACAAGAACAATGGCACTAAACAGCGTCAAGGGGAAGAACATCTCGTAAAAACAATGGCAACTAAATAGAATCAAGGCGATGTACAATTCATTAACAAAATAAATAGGGTAACGAAAATATATACAGTTGAGCGGACGGGTACAGTGCTGTGGGGATGGGAAGGGAGAGGTGGAAGAGCAGAGGGAAAAGGGGAAAATGAGGCTTTAGCTGCGGAGAGGTAAAGGGGGGATGGCAGAGGGAGTAGAGGGGGAAGAGGAGCTCAGTCTGGGAAGGCCTCTTGGAGGAGGTGATTTTTAAGTAAGGTTTTGAAGAGGGAAAGAGAATCAGTTTGGCGGAGGTGAGGAGGGAGGGCGTTCCAGGACCGCGGGAGGACGTGACCCAGGGGTCGACGGCGGGATAGGCGAGACCGAGGGACGGCGAGGAGGTGGGCGGCAGAGGAGCGGAGCGTGCGGGGTGGGCGGTAGAAAGAGAGAAGGGAGGAGAGGTAGGAAGGGGCAAGGTGATGGAGAGCCTTGAAGCCTAGAGTGAGGAGTTTTTGTTTGGAGCGGAGGTCGATAGGCAACCACTGGAGTTGTTTAAGAAGGGGAGTGACATGCCCAGATCGTTTCTGCAGGAAGATGAGCCGGGCAGCGGAGTGAAGAATAGACCGGAGCGGGGCGAGAGAGGAGGAAGGGAGGTCAGAGAGAAGGCTGACACAGTAGTCTAGCCGGGATATAACGAGAGCCCGTAATAGTAAGGTAGCCGTTTGGGTGGAGAGGAAAGGGCGGATCTTGGCGATATTGTAGAGGTGAAACCGGCAGGTCTTGGTAACGGATAGGATGTGTGGGGTGAACGAGAGGGACGAGTCAAGGATGACACCGAGATTGCGGGCCTGCGGGACGGGAAGGATGGTCGTGCCATCCACGGTGATGGAGAAGTCTGGGAGCGGACCGGGCTTGGGAGGGAAGATGAGGAGCTCAGTCTTGCTCATGTTGAGTTTTAGGTGGCGGGCAGACATCCAGGTGGAGACGTCCCGGAGGCAGGAGGAGATGCGAGCCTGAAGGGAGGGGGAGAGGACAGGGGCGGAGATGTAGATCTGCGTGTCATCTGCGTAGAGATGGTAGTCAAAGCCGTGAGAGCGAATGAGTTCACCGAGGGAGTGAGTGTAAATGGAGAACAGAAGAGGGCAAGAACTGACCCTTGAGGAACTCCAACAGTTAAAGGATGGGAGGGGGAGGAGGCTCCAGCGTAGGAGACCGAGAATGATCGGCCAGAGAGGTAAGAGGAGAACCAGGAGAGGACAGAGTCCGTGAAGCCAAGGTGAGATAAGGTACGGAGGAGGAGGGGATGGTCGACAGTGTCAAAGGCAGCAGAGAGGTCAAGGAGGATCAGAATGGAGTAGGAGCCATTGGATTTGGCAAGAAGGAGGTCATGGGTGACCTTAGAGAGAGCAGTCTCGGTAGAGTGGAGGGGACGGAAGCCAGATTGGAGGGGGTCTAGGAGAGAATGGGAGTTAAGGAATTCTAGGCATCGATTGTAGACGACTCGTTCTAAGATTTTGGAAAGGAAGGGTAGTAGGGAGATAGGACGATAACTGGAGGGGGAAGTGGGGTCAAGAGCGGGTTTTTTTTAGGATGGGGGAGACGTGGGCGTGTTTGAAGGCAGAGGGGAAGGAGCCCTTGGAGATTGAGTGGTTAAAAATAGAAGTTAAGGAAGGGAGGAGGGCAGGGGCGATGGTTTTAAGAAGGTGAGAGGGAATGGGGTCCGAGGCGCAGGTGGAGGGGGTGGCACTTGCGAGGAGGGAGGAGATCTCCTCTGAGGATACTGAAGGGAAGGATGGGAACGTAGGGGAGGGGGTTGTTGGGGGGGAGGGGAGAGGCGGAGGGGTGACTTTGGGGAGCTCAGACCTGATCGTGTTGATTTTCGTGAGGAAATAGGTGGCCAGATCATTAGGGGTGAGAGATGGGGGAGGGGGAGGAACAGGGGGCCTAAGGAGAGAGTTAAAGGTCCGGAACAATCGGCGGGGGTGACGGGGGTGACGGGGGTGACGAAGGACATGGATTCTAATCCTGGGCTCCACTGCTTGTCTGCTGTGTGAACCTGGGCAAGTCACTTCACTTTTCTGTGCCTCAGTTACTTCATCTATAAAATGGGAATTGAGACTGTGAATCCCACATGAGACAGGGATTGTTTCCATCCCAATTTGCATGTATCCACCCAGAGTTTAGTATAGTATCTGGCACACAGTAAGTGCTTAACAAGTACCACAGTTAATTATTATTATTATTGTTGTTAATAAAACTTTCAGCAGGCAGCTGGAGATAACTCCTCACTCTAGGCTTCAAGGCTCTCCATCACCTTGCCCCTTCCTACCTCTCCTCCCTTCTCTCTTTCTACCGCCCACCCCGCACGCTCCGCTCCTCTGCCGCCCACCTCCTCACCGTCCCTCGGTCTCGCCTATCCCGCCGTCGACCCCTGGGTCACGTCCTCCCGTGGTCCTGGAACGCCCTCCCTCCTCACCTCCGCCAAACTGATTCTCTTTCCCTCTTCAAAACCCTACTTAAAAATCACCTCCTCCAAGAGGCGTTCCCAGACTGAGCTCCTCTTCCCCTTCTACTCCCTCTGCCATCCCCCCTTTACCTCTCCGCAGCTAAAGCCTCATTTTCCCCTTTTCCCTCTGCTCCTCCACCTCTCCCTTCCCATCCCCACAGCACCGTACTCGTCCGCTCAACTGTATATATTTTCGTTACCCTATTTATTTTGTTAATGAATTGTACATCGCCTTGATTCTATTAGTTGCCATTGTTTTTATGAGATGTTCTTCCCCTTGACGCTGTTTAGTGCCATTGTTCTTGTCTGTCCGTCTCCCCCGATTAGACTGTAAGCCCGTCAAACGGCAGGGACTGTCTCTATCTGTTGCCGACTTGTTCATCCCAAGCGCTTAGTACAGTGCTCTGCACATAGTAAGCGCTCAATAAATACTATTGAATGAATGAATAACTTGAAGATAGTGTGGGTGGAGGAAGCTTCTTGAAAACCAAATATCATACCTTCCTGATAATTTCTTCAAAATGCAATTTATTTTTCTGCACTTCTTGCAGGGGGTGTTGGGGATCTTCTTTCTCTTGCATCTCCTCCGTCGCCTAAAGGCCTCTGCTAAGTCCATCAATTAATCAAATTTATGTGTGCTGTGTGGCCTTGGGCAAGTGACTTAACTTCTCCGTGCCTCAGTTACCTCACCTGTAAAATGGGGACTAAGACTGTGAGCCACATGTGGGACTGGGACTGGGACTGTGTCCAAGCTGATTACCTTGTATCTACCCTAGGCTTAGAACAGTGCTTGACATAGAGTAAGTGTTTAACAAATACCATTATTATCATCATGATTATGCACTTCCAGAGTGCAAAGTGTTGTACTCTTTGGGAGAATACAGTATAGCAATTGGTAAATAAATTCCCTGCACATGAATTCATAGTTTATAGGGGGAGACAGACATTAATATGAATAAATAGCTGATTATGTACATAACTGCTGTGGTGCTGAGAGAGGGGTGAGCAAATCAGAATGACACAAAAGGGACTGGGAAAAGAAGAAATGAGGACTTAGTCAGGGAAGGTCTCCTAAGGAGCTATGCCTTCAATAAGGCTTTGAAGATAGGGAGTAATCGTTTCTCCTCAGACAAGTTGAGATGGTTTGGAGCATCAGGAACAGTTGGAGAGTGGGTATGGTAGCAAATCCTCCCACCCCAGCCCCCTCTGAGAGATGTGGGCTGCTCTCTCCCCAAAGACATTTTGAAGAAAATAAACCTCAGTGACTGTTTTATCATTTTTTTCTTTTATCATTAGGAAACCGAGACACAAAGTGACTTGCTCCTTGCTTCTAACTCACTCTGGCTAAGCAATCCCACTCACTGAATACTGGATATAATAATTATAATAATGTTGGTATTTGTTAAGCGCTTACTATGTGCAGAGCACTGTTCTAAGTGCTGGGGTAGATACAGGGTAATCGGGTTGTCCCACGTGAGGCTCACAGTTAATCCCCATTTTACAGATGATGTCATTGAGGCACAGAGAAGAGAAGTGACTTGCCCATAGTCACACAGCTGACAAGTGGCGGAGTCAGGATTCGAACCCATGACCTCTGACTCCCAAACCCAGGCTCTTTCCACTGAGCCACGCTGCTTCTCTTCTCCTCTGTACAAGCGAGGCTTTGGATGCTAATTGTATCATTGTCTAAAGTTTCTTCCTACCAGCTGGAAGATTTTTAGCACCCAACACCCCTGGCTATACAGGGAGACACAGCCACATGGGAGATCTTTGGTGATTTTGTTTGTCAATGAGAAGGAACATTGCATGTATTAATAAATTCCCTCAAACTTTTTGGAAGTTATTTTGAGGTTTTTTTGAGAACTTGTGGGATGAAAAAGAGTGGGTTGTCTGATGCACAACTGCATTGGTGGGGAGGACACCCTTATCTAAGACTTCTATACCCTTCCTCCACCCACCTCAACTTAAAAATCTCTCCATCTTCCTGGTGAAAGTTTTACGGCCATTTGGATCGATCACTAAAGCAATAATATTTAATGAGCATTTACAGAGAGCAAAATACTGCTTTAAATATTGGGGAAAGTTTTATGGCAAGAGTTAGCGAGAGTGGAGTGCTAGGGAGGTATAATGTGAGAGTAGCCACTTCACTTTTTGTATTTCAGTTGTTTCATGCTCACAAAACAATTGATAAAGCAGCCAGTGAGTTTCCCATCAAGAGGTGTGGAGCCATCTCACTGGCTCTTAGCACCCGTCCAAGTCGAGTTGCTAAGCCCCAGAGTAGGTGAGCTCACACCCACCCCAGTCATGGAGCACCACTTGTATTAATGCCTGTCTCCCTCCCCTTTAGAATTTGAGCCCATTGTAGGCAGGGATTGTCTCTCTTTATTTGCTTTAGTGTACTTTCCAAGTGTTTAGTATAGTGCTCTGCACACAGTAAGTGTTCAATAAATATGATTGAATGAATACCCACATGCTTGCTCAGTGGCCTTTGGCTTCTGCTTGAGGATGAACTCGGTCACCTCGTTGTTCTTGTGCATTATTATTATTATTATTGTATGTGTTAAGTGCTTACTATGTGCCGGATACTGTTCTAAATGCTAGGGTGGATACAAGCAAATCAGGGTGGACACAGTCTCTGTCCCATGTTGGGTTTACAATCTCAATCCCCATTTTACAGATGAGGTTACTGAGGACCAGGGAGTGAATATCAAGTGCTTAAAGAGAACGACTCTATAGACACCAGAGTTGGCTTAAAGTACAAGTGGGGTCAGCCATTTTAGCATAGTCAGAATAATGAACAAATTAAAAGAAAAATATAATAATAATAATAATAATAATAATAATGGTATTTGTTGAGCACTTACTATGTGCCAAGCACTGTTCTAAGCTCTGGGGTGGATACAAGGTCATCAGGTTGCCCCACGTGGGGCTCACAATCTTCATCCCCATTTTACAGATGAGGTAACTGAGGAACAGAGAAGTGAAGTGACTTGCCCAAGGTCACACAGCAGAGTGGCAGAGCTGGGATTAGAAGCCATGCCCTCTGGCTCCCCATCCCGAGCTCTTGCCACTAAGTCATGCTGCTTTAATTCATATTGTTTAAGTAGGTTGTAGCCATTTGTAGCCATCTTTTCCAGTGCCCAGGACAGTATTCAGCACAAACTGATGACTGATTGATTCATGTTCCAGAGAGAGATGAAAGACAGAGTACAAAGCAGGTGGCTTCCTATTAATTCCCAAATAAATGAAAATGTGAGAAGTGTTCTAACCCCAGCTGTCAATCTATTGTGTGACCTTGAGCAAATCACTTCACTTTTCAGTGTCTCAGTTGTCTCATCTGTAAAATGAGAATTAAGACTTGTAAACCCTACGTGGGACAGGTACTGTGTCCAACCTGATTTACTTGTATCTGCCTCAGCGCTTAGTACAGTGCCTGGAACATAGTAAGAGCTTAACAAATACCATTAAAAAATAAGAATTAGTAAATTCTCCTCTTTTCCCACCTGTTTCTCCATCTGCACCTTTATATCTGGAATTAAATTCTTCCTCCTGGGTCCTGGCCCATCCCACAAGCAGCACCCTCCATATTACCCAACTCCAGCTGTGAAAGACAGTGTGAGGAGACTTTCTTCTGCCTGGGACCTGGGATGATCTGGATCGCAAATTCATTCAATCATATTTATTGAGCACTTACTATGTGCAGACCAAAACATAACTTCCATCTCAAAGTCCTGCTTCCATTTTACCTGACACTGCCCCTTCTTCACAAAGTCCAGAGACCTCATAATTTAAACTTCGCAAAGACTTGATGAGGTGATTCCATAAATGGCTGCTTAATGGGATCATCTTGAATGATTGTGCTTCATTAACATGTGGTAGAACAAAGTCTGGAAAAAAAACACTGTAGAACTCGTAAACACTCAGGTGCTATTGATTGATTAATAAATCATTTCAGAAAATGGTTAGATGTATCAATATTGCAGACAGGCTATTGATGATTGAATGAACGAGCATATGCATCACCAATATCCCTTATGTCTCTTTCACACGTTCCTCTCTGCTCCTGTACACCTCACCCAGTTTCATTACATAGACTGAGACTAAACCTCAGCCTAGGACATTCATTCATTCATTCAATCGTATTTATTGAGCACTTACTTGTGGGCAGAGCACTGTACAAAGTGCTTGGAAAGTACATTTCAGCAATAGAGACAATCCCTGCCCACAATGGGCTTATTTCCAACAACAGATTTGATATTTCCAGTTCAATAAATCTCTGCTTTTTTAATTTAGCATACACTACATTTAGAACACTGTACTAAGTTCTTGGGAGAGTAAGCTATAGCAGTGTTGGAAGACATGATCCCTGCCCACAAGGAGTTAATATTATAGAGGGTGAGGCAGACATTAAAATAAATTACAGATCAGGGAAATGGCCAGAGTACAGGGCATGTACATAAGTGCTGAAGAGTTTGGGGATAGGTGAATTCCTTCTCCATCCACTTACAGAGTTACTGCGCTGCTTACCTCTGAGTGGAGGGGTAGACTGGAGTGAAAGGTGTGAGTAGTTGTGCAGTGCTGGCAATCGAACAAGACTGTAGATCAGGATTTACAGCAAGTTCTGCTACTGGAGAACTGGCTATGGAGTTGGCATTGGTCTGAACCTTGGTGCCTAACGGGTGTTTATTCATGTGATGTAATGTGAGTTTTTCCTCAGGTCCCCCTTCCCTCCACATCACCCCAACTCGCTCCCTTTGCTCTACCCCCACTCCCCATACCACAGCACTTATACAAATCTATAATTCTATTTGTTTATATTAATGCTTTTTTTGTTTTGATGTATATGTATCTTTTAATTCTGTTTATATTGATGCTATTGATGCCTGTTTACTTGTTTTGATGCATCTCCTCCCTTCTAGACTGTAGGCCCATTGTGGGTAGGAATTGTCTCTATTGCTGAATTGTACTGTCCAAGAGCTTAGTACATTATTCATTCAATAGTATTTATTGAGCACTTACTATGTGAAGAGCACTGTACTAAGCACTTGGAATGTACAATTCGGCAACAGAGACAATCCCTGCCAAATGACGGGCTCACAGTCTAATCGGGGGAGACAGACAAGAACAAGACAACATAATAATGATAAATAGAATCAAGGGGACGTACACCTCATTAGCAAAATTAATAGGGTAATAAAAATATATACGAATATACGAATGAGCACAGTGCTGAGGGGAGGGGGAGTGAGAAGGGGAGGAGCAGAGAGAAAGGGGGCTTAGCTGAGGGGAGGTGAAGGGGTAAATGGGGAGGGAGAAGAGGGCGGAGGAGGATCATAGAGGGAGCAGAGGGAAAAGGGGAAGTTCAGTCTGGGAAGACCTCTTGGAGGAAGTGAGCTCTTAGTAAGCGCTCAATAAATACAATTGAATGAATGAATGAATCATTCAGTCGTATTTATTAAGCACTTACTGTGGATAGAGCACTGTACTAACTCAGAGGAAGGGATGGAGCAGATTTCTGGAAAACCAAAATGTGGCACCTACCATCGATTCCAGTTCAGAGCCTGAAAGGGAGCATGCTGAGCTCCACAGATTACAATGAAAAACAGTGTTTTTCTGAACAGTGTTTGGACGTGGTCTAGTGAAGGATTAGAATTAGCATGGTCTCTTCAGGAACTGGTCTCTTCAGGATCATCAGGTACTGTTTATTTTGGAAGGAGTGACAGTCTTGTCTTATGCTGTAGAGTCGTCTCCGATCCACAACAATGCCATGGGCACACCTTTCCCAGAATGCCTCACCTCCATCTGCAATTGTGTATATCCATAGAGTGGATATCCATATGTGTATTCATAGTGTTTTCTGGTAAAATTACAGAAGTCGTTTACCACTGCCTCCTTCCATGCAGTAAATTTGAGTCTCTGCCCTCAACTCTCTCCCATTGCCACTGATGCCCAACACAGATGAGTTTTGATTTGTAGCAGATTGCCTTCCACTTGCTAGCCACTGCCCATGGAATAGAATGGCTATGCCTCTGCTTGACTCTCCCTCCCTTAGTCGAGATTAGTAGAGTTCTGGAAACTCTCCAGGTGTGACCCTGAGAGGGAGAGAGTGATAGTAGCCAGCTGAAGTAAGGTAAGTGGACCTCATCGTTCAGTTTTCAGTGTGTTGGTGGAACGGTCCAGCTTCAGTGGTGTGTACTGTGCTGTGTACTCATTCATTCAATCGTTTCGTATTTACTGAGAGCTTATTATGTGCAGAGCACTGTACTAAGCTCTTGACCAGGGAAGGATCAGGAGGGTGGTGCTTCATGGTGTGTCACAGTGAACATAGCCAGTTTATTTCATGCATCCACCAGAGATTTGAACATGTGAAGCTGCATGGCCGAATGGAAAGAGCATGGGCCCAGGAATCCGAAGACCATGTTTGAATCCTGACCTGCTTCTAGTCTGCTTTGTGATCTTGAGCAAATCACTTACCTTGCACGTGCTGCTGTTCCGTCCTCTGGAAAATGGGCATTAAATATACCTATTCTTCCTCCCCTTTGTATCTCATACAGGACACAAACTTATCTGACCTGATTAACTTTTATCTACCACAGTGTTTAGTAAAGAAGCAACGTGGCTCAGTGAAAAGAACCTAGGCTTGGGAGTCAGAAGTCATGAGTTCTAATCCTGGCTCAGTTGATAGAGCCTGGGCTTGGGAGTCAGAGGTCATGGATTCTAATCCCAGCTTTGCTGCTTGCCAGCTGTGTGACTGTGGGCAAGTCACTTAACTTCTCTGTGCCTCAGCTACCTCATCTGTAAAATGGGGATTCATACTGTGAGCCCCACATGGGGCAACCTGATCACCTTGTATCTCCCCAGCTCTTAGAACAGTGTTTTGCTCATAGTAAGCACTTAAATACCACCATTATTATCAATATTATAAAGTCCTGGGAACTAAGTGCTTAATCATTATTGTTATTATTATTAGTATTATTATTTCAGTACTCAGGATTCATTCATTCAATCACATTTATTGAGCGCTTACTGTGTTCAGAGCACTGTAATAAGCCTGGAAGGTACAATTCAGCAACAGATAGAAACAATCCCTACCCAACAACAGGCTCACAGTCTAGAAGTTTATGGCCATGGGAGGAAACTTGAAGGATGATAGTTGTAGCTATACAATGGTTGTCCAAGACCCTGTTCATCTTCAACAAAATGCCAGTTAGCTTATTTAACACATCCTCCAGAAGCTTCATGAAAAGCCTTGACTGAATATTTAAGTATTCCTTCGTTAACTTATTCCATTTTATTCAAAGTGATTTGAAAGGAAACCTTCAGAAAATACTTTGCAATTATGAAATTTTTCAGGGGAAAAAGAGATTTATATATATATATACATGAAACTTTAATTAATAACCTAGCACCAGACCTTTCTTTGATGCACATATTACTTGAATTTTCAAAATCAAACCAAAATTCTCCTCAAAGGTTATTTAACAAAATGGAAAATGGAAAATACTTGCTTTCTCACAGAAATAGAAATGAATGATGTGCCAACAACTCTGTAATCGATCCAGTTTACAGCCTTCATAATTTTGTCAGCTCTCATCATGCTTCCTATCAGTCTTTGTTTTTCTAGACAATAATCCTCATCTTTCCAGTCTTTTCTTATTCAGAAACCTCTCCATCCTCCTTGACTGTGCTCCTCTTAAACTTCTTCAGATCTATTATTGCCTATCCTAAAGGGTGGCTACCAGAACTTCCCAGAGTATTTGAGCTGTGAGTGAATCATGCTGTTACCCAGTGACAAAAACTAACCCTATTGTTTTATTTTCTTTCCCCATTCCTAGTGATGCCTATGATTTCCTTAACCATTTCAAATGAAGCAAATGAATGTTTCATTTTATTCATTTTGAACTTATCTTAAAATTATAATGTGTTATTGTGGGATTTGGTTAATAATAATGCTGTCTGTCCCCTATGAACTCTGCTCCCTTCATTATTTTGTAAACTTTGGTCTTTGTCTGTCTAAATTGAACAGGCTTAAGGTCTTGAATAATAATAATAATAATAACAATAATAATAATAATGGTATTTATTAAGCGCTTACTATGTGCCAAATACTGCGCTAAGCACTGGGGTAGATAACAAGGTAAACAGGTTGTCCCACATGGGGCTCAAGGTCCTAATCCCCATTTTACAGATAAGGTAACTGAGGCCCAGAAAAATTAAGTCACTTGCCCAAGGTCACACAGCAGACAAGTGGTGGAGCCGGGATTAGAACCCACATTCTCTGACTCTCAAGCCTATGAGCTGATTCACTCACAGCTCAAATACTCTGGGAAGTTCTGGTAGCCACCCTTTAGGATAGGCAATAATAGATCTGAAGAAGTTTAAGAGGAGCACAGTCAAGGAGGATGGAGAGGTTTCTGAATAAGAAAAGACCAGAAAGTGAGGATTATTGTCTAGCATGCTCTTGCCACTAGGCCATCTCTCCTCATAAGGAAGCTGAATCAATTCTCTCATAATTTCTATAGCCTATAGTGATTTATCCAAATTTATTAAGCCAGACTATCGATCAAAGGTATTTTTCGCATGCTTACTGCATGTAGAGCACTCTACTAAGTGCTTGGAAGAGTGCAGTGTAACAGAGTTAGTAGACATGTTCTCTGACCACAAAAAGCTTACAGTCTACAGAGGAGAGAGATGTTAAAATTAATTGTGTATATGTTCCTAAGTGCTGTGGACTGAGTTGGGTGAATATCAAGAACTTAAAGGGTACAGATTCATGTCATTTTACAAGAACAGTGACAAGAGCTACAAGCATTATTCAATATATTCTCTAAAGGGAGCCTCACCTTCTCCTCTCTCCCAATCTCACTGGGAAAGGAGGTTACATTGGCTTCCTTTGTGCTCTCCAGTGCCACTTTCACCTCCTCCATCCTTCTCTTTCTTAGTAGCCCAATACCACCCTTTCCATATACTAGTCATGCTCATGTACCTGCCCCCAGATCTCATCTCCAACTTTGTGAAGCATTTTGATCCCTTTCTCACATTTCTTCTTTCTTTCTCCATCCCTACCTTGATCCTTAGGGACTTCGGCATCTATGTAGATTTTCCTGATGACTCTTCTCTGCCCACTTTCTAACACTCCTCAATTCCACTGACCTCCTGCTCCACCCCACCTTGCCCACTCCCGAACTTGGACACACACAATCTTACCATCTCTAGTCACTGTACAATATATACCATCTATCTGATCACAACCTACTCACCTGGCTTCTTGGACACACACAATCTTACCATCTCTAGTCACTGTACAATATATACCATCTATCTGATCACAACCTACTCACCTGGCTTCTCTCCCTCACACCCCATCCCTGCAAATTCCAACAGACTTCTGATCTTTGGATCCCATCCAATTTTCTCAAGTCATCATGTCCCATTTAGTCTCCATTCTCAAACTACCTTCCCTTGATTAATAATAATAATACTTTTGCTATTTGTTAAGTGCTTACTATGGGCAAAGCACTGTTCTAAGCGCTGGGGGAGATACAGGGTAATTAGGTTTTCCCACGTGAGGCTCACAGTTAATCCCCATTTTACAGATGAGGTAACTGAGGCACAGAGAAGTTAAGTGACTTGCCCACAGTCAAACAACTGACAAGTGGTAGAGCTGGGATTCAAACCCATCACCTCTGACTCCCAAACCTGGGCTCTTCCACCGAGCCACGCTGATTAACAAATTGATGCTGTCAACATCACCCTCTCTACAGAACTCAACTCACTCACTCCCATCCCCTTGTTGATCTCATACCGCTAACTCATCGTCCTGAATTATGATAGTCTTTTGCAATTCCTTCTCCCCTGTGCATGAGGCAGAGAGTGCTGCTGATGGAAATATAGATATCAGGCCATACTCATCCACCCCAAGTTCATCCTTGAATGCTTGAACTCTTCTCTTTCCTCTGCCTGGCAGCATTTATCCATCTATATTGACTCCTATGCCCACTTCTCTCACCAGTTATTCCAGATGTTTAACTCTCTCCAAACCCTGTGTCCCCCATGCCTACCTTTTGACCCTAATGTCCTGATCACATTCTTGTACTGAGAAAATTGGACCTATCAGGAGTGATCTCCTGAAATCTCCCTTGGTCCTCTGAAGAGGACCTCCTGTCCTCCTGTCCCTTCTTCAACTCTTCCATCTTTCCCAGCAGTATCTCAAGAGGAAATCTCTTGCCTTTTCTCTGTATCTACCCCCTCCAACTCCACCTCCAACCCCATTCCTTTGTACCTTATCAAAGCACTTGCTCCCTTCCTTCTTGCTTCCCTTACAGCCATCTTCAATTGTTCACTCTCCAGTGGCTTTTTCCCCACTGCTTTCAAACATTCTCATGTCTCCCCTAACCTTAAAAAAAACCTCCCTTGACCTCACAGCTCGCTCCAGTTATTGCCCCATCTCTTTCCTACCATTATTTACCGAACCCCTTAAGCAGGTTGTCTACATACAATGTCTCCCCTTGGCCCCCTCCAATCTGGCTTGCTCCCCCTTCATTCTACAGAACTTGCCATCTGAAAAGTCAGCAGGCTTATCCTTTTTGCCAAATCCAGTGGCCCTACCCCTTCATACATCCTCTCGCCTTCTCAGCTGCCTTTGACAGTGTCAACAGCCCTTTCTCCTGGAAATATTATCCAACCTTGGCTTCACTGACACTGTCTTCTCCTGGTTCTCCTCCTATCTCTCTGGCCACTCATTCTCAGTCTTTTTCACGGGCTCCTCCTCTACCTCCCCTTAACTGTGGGGGTCCCTCAAGGCCCAGTTCTGGGTCTCTTCCTGTTCCCTATATACACTAACTCCCTTGGAAGATTCATTTGTTCCCATGCCTTCAACTACAATGTTTACTGGGATGGTTCCCACATCTAGATCTCTAGTCCTGATCTCTCTCCTTCTCTGAAGTCTCACATTTCCTCCTACCTTTAGGTATTCTCACCTAAACCCTATCCTCTCCCTGACTTTCCTGTCACTGTAAACAGCACCACCATCCTACCTGCCTCACAAGCTCATAACTTTGTATTATCCTCAACTTATCTCTTTCATTCAAGTCACATATTCAATTTGTCACCAGATCCTATCCCTTCAGCCTTCATAGCATTGCTAAAATCTGCTCTTCCATCTCCAACCAAACTGCTGCCATGTTAATAAAATCACTTATTATCCTATCCCAGCTCAATTATTTTATCAGCCTCCTTACTGATCTCACTGCCTTCTGTCTTCCCTTATTCCAATCCATATTTCACTCTGTTCTCCTTCTCATTCCCAGGCCCATATTTTCTACCTACTAGACAATGCTGCTTAATTTTACAGATGGGTAAACTGAGAAACAGAGAAGTTAAATGACTTGCTTAGGGTCACACAGCCAGTAAATAGCAGAACTGGGGTTGGAACCGAGATCCCTTGACTCTTAATCCAGTGTTCTTTCCTCTAGGTCCTTGCTGTTGGTTCTTTTTGTATGCACATTCTGATAATTTCTAGCATTTTGTTGGCCTCTTTGGGTTCTGTAGCAAAACCTCTCAATGTTGAGGAGGAATTGATAATGATTTTAAAAGTTCAAGGTTTCTTTCCTGCTTCGTGACTGATTGTCTAGAGCCCATCATTATATAGTTGTAGTTTGGATTATTTTTACCTAAATGCATTAATTTGAAAATAGTCATGCTGGAGCTCATCTGCCACTTTTCTGAAGCACTTGATCAGCTTTATGAGGCCTCTCTGCAGTCTGCCCAACTTAGGGCCTGAAATCAGCAATTACTCAAGTAGCTAAGAATTTTCATCACTGGAGATTAGTCTATCATTTTGGCTAATCATTTTCTTGAAATGTTTTCTGGCCCATTGAATACATGATTTTGGATGGGCTGACTGTTTTTTGTAATCTTTTAAAAACCAATACATATGCAGTGCCTAAATTAGAAAAAAAATCAGAAGTTGTAACATTTTTATCATGTAGTTTTAATTCAGAAATGCAGAAATTTGTCATATTGGATTATGTTTGAGATTATTTAATTTGTGGATTTTTGATTTTATAGAATTTGTTTTTTTTCCCCACAACCAATTATCCATCATGCAGTTACCTTCTGATAAAATAGGCAGAGTCCACAGATTGTTCAGTGACTACTTGGTATCTTATCATTAGTTCTTAATGATTACATATTTTAATTGCAAAGCTGGTCACTTACTATACTTTCTTTCAAGACCCTGGCCTAGAAGAAAGATCTTCAATACACTGAAGAGCTGTGGTGGGTCAAATCCACCTCCAAGCTGAGACTTCTCAATTCAGGTCTTTGCATCTTCACATGACCTGTTTTCTCTCTTTTGGATATTACTCCAGCTAATACGCATTCCCTCTACTTCTTCTCTCTTCTGCATTGCCCTTGCACATGGATTTGTGCCCTTTATTCAGTACACCCTCAACCCCACTGCATTTATGTACACGTCCATGATTTATTTTAACATCTTTCTTCCTGTACTCTCCTACCAACTCTATTATATTATGCTCTCCCAGTCACTTAGTACAGTGCTCTGTACAAAGTAAGTACACATATCTCAATGAATATGATACATAAAGCACTACTTTTATCTACAAATATGTATCAGTCACTATGGGTTTTTTTTTCCACAAATCTGACAAGGATGGATTTGGACTTTCCAAAGATTGAGACAGTGTGTATTTCTGCTTTTATAAGCAAGTTATATTCATTCATGGGCACATGTACAATTTAGTTTTACTTGATTGTTTAGGAAATAACCTCAGAGATAAGCAAGAGACCATCCAGTGCAGTGGTTAGCTTGCTCATTTGATCAGAATCCCCTTCACAATGAAAATATAATTTTTCTTAACTGATTCAATTTGTATTGGCTCTTCAGTCTACTGTTCTTTTATTACTTTTTGGAGTGATTATTTTTGTTTTCAATGTAAAATTTTGCACTTTTAATGGTTGCACTTTTCTCACTTTGTCATCTTTATTCCCATTATTATTTTGTTTTAAATTAAAGGTCAGATATCTTGGAATTTTTTGTTTTTATTTTCCTGATTGAGCCAAAGATTGAAGATGGATATAGGGCTAAAGGGATATAGTTAAGGAGATATTTCTTTAGAATGAATAGTTGCATATAATTAAGGTATTTTTATGTTACCTTTTGATTTTATAGAACACAATTTCTGAAAGTATTCTCATATTGTTTATCTCATTTTCATCCTAACAACACCCCCGTGAGGTAGGGAAAAGCAGGTTTTATCATCCTTATTTCACAGATGAGGAAATTTAGGCCTACAGAGTGACTAAGTGACTTGCCCAAGGTCACCCAGCAGGTTGTACCAAAGCTGTGACTAGATTCTGGATCTTCCAACCGTACCTTTTCCACTCCACCAGCTGCTTGAGATACCGAAACTGCTGATAATACAACCCATCATTAATCCTTGTATTTGAAAAATGAATAGCTATTCTGACTTATGCAAGACTCTTTCAGTTTAATAATAATAACAATGATAATGCTACAATCAATCATTGATATTTATTGAGCACTTACTACGTGCAGAGCACTGTACTGTTTGGGAGAGTAGAATATAACAGAGTTGGTAGACACGTTCCCTGATCACAATGAGATTACTATGAGCTGAACTCTGTTATAAATAGTTTCAAGATAATCAATTCAATCAATTATTGATCCCTTACTTTATGCAGAACATTGTACTAAGCACTTGGGAGAGTACAATGTAATGGAGTTGGTAGACATGTTCCCTGCCCGTTTAGACTGTGAGCCCATTATTGGGCAGGGATTGTCTCTATCTGTTGCCGAATTGTGCATCCAAATGCTTAGTACAGTGCTCTGCACATAGTAAGTGCTCGGTAAATACTACTGAATGAATGAACTAATAATCAGGTTCTGCATGGGGCTCACAGTATAAGTAGGAGGGAGAACAGATTTTTAATTTCCATTTTGCAGATAAGGGAACTGAGGCATAGAAAAGGAAACTTACCCATGGTTTCATAGCAAGTATGTGATAGAGCCAGGATCAGAACCTTCGACTCTCAGGTCCATACTCTTTCCACTAGTCCACATTGCTTTCATCTTTGTGAAATATAAAGAAGGTGCTTTGCCCACCATTTTACCTTGTAAAAGCAATATAGGAGTGATAATGATGGTTTAGGAACAAAATAACAAACTTTTTAAACCACACTATAGAATTCATTAATTTTTCTTCGTTGTATTTGTTGTTTACTCTCTGCCACTGAACTAAACCCTGGAATAGATAGATAATCAGGTTGGACACAGTCCATGTACAACATGAGACACATAGTCTTAATCTCTGTTCTGCTGAGTCCCAGAGAAGATAAGTGACTTGCCCGAAGTCACACAGCAGACCAGTGGCAGAGCTGGGATTTGTACCCAAGTCCTTTGACCATCAGTCCTGTGCTCTTTCTACTAGGACACACTGCTTCTCCTCTTAGCTCATTTTCTATGATCTTTTTATCTCTCCATCCTCTTTTATGTTGAAACATTAGGATATATGGAACAACCAAAATTAATTTGAAAACTAAACTAAATCTTAGAATTTCCAGTTTATATACTACTTATGACTCCTAATAATAAGAGCTACATATTGCCTAGTCATTTCATTTGTTGTGCTTTCCAAAAAGAGTTACCACTGTCTTGAAGGATTGTTTGTCGAATTGGGTAGGGGGGATTGCCCTGAGTCTCTTATTCTAAGGATTTTAAGTCCATGAAATACTTACTGAAATGTATTTTTACTGAAGCAGTCAGAAGTCAGTAGCCATTCTTAAAGTTGAATCGGTTTCTTCTAAATGTGATAAAAATTTATCTATTGAGAATAAGAATGGCTAAATAAAATATGGCAAACTAATTCCAAATAAAAAATTATCAGATGAAATACCTAACAATTGTACTGACGCCTCACATGTTATCCAGTTAATGTTAGGAAGATTTGACACTGGTAATTTTAATCACAATTTTAAATCCTCCAGAATGCGATATCATCTTTTAGACTGTAAACCTATGGGCAAGGAGCATGTTTACCAACTCTGAGAAGCAGCGTGGCTCAGTGAAAAGAGCCCGGGCTTGGGAGTCAGAGGACGTGGGTTCTAATCCCGACTCCGCTGCTTGTCAGCTGTGTGACCTTGGGCAAGTCATTTAACTTCTCTGTGCCTCAGTTATCCCATCTGTAAAATGGGGATGAAGACTGTGAGCTCTATGCAGGACAACCTGATTACCTTGTATCTTCCCAGTGCTTAGAACAGAGCTTGGCACCTAGTAAATGCCTAACAAATACCAACATTATCATTATTATTATTATTATACTCTCCCAAGTCCTTACTTAGTATAGTGTTCTGCATGCAGTGAGTGTTCAATAAATACCATTGATTAATTGGTTGACTTCAATATGATAAATGATGACAGCACAATTGTTTTATGGTGGAGTGACTAATCCACTCAGTCATTTCTATAATGAATGAGTCTTGTCTCTAAAGAACCCCACAGTAAGGACAAATCACGGAGAAATGGATGTTCAATTCTTGCACAATAACTATTTCTTCTGACACTTCATCATATCCTATCTAGGCAGACACATTTACTTCCCTATTTTTCATTAGCCTAACAGAAACAAATGTAATGATAAAATCGGTTATATTGCTTTATGATCGACCATGGTGAGCACTAAATAATAATAATGGTATTTGTTAAGTGCTTATTATGTGCTTTGCATTTATATAACTATCAATCAGGAAGACAGGTACTGTGTGTTGGTTCCCTGTTCTGGATCCAGTTTTCCTGAACTCCGAGATCCATTCTCACATTCCAAAGATCCTCTCACTATGGAGGCAGAGAATGTGAAGGATTGACTTAATGGCATCATGTTAGCAAAGTAGACTTCGCATGTTGTAGATGGATTTTCATTACTTTTCCTCTAATCTTCTCTTCCCTTGCCCCCAAATCTAAGCCTGAGCCCTTCCCCGGTAACTCATCGCATTTCTCTGTAGTAGTCATCATAGTCCCAAGCACTTAGTATAGTTCTCTGTACGCAAAGGTGCTCAATAAACATGACTGATTTATTGATTGATATGCAACATGAATGCGATTTGCATAGAGGGGTTTCTTTGGATTACAGATGTGTCTGGGAGTCTTACACATCTACCAATCCCTAATAGAGGAGGTTGGTTATGATCCAACATGGCATCCAGTCCCCTGTGGTTGATATCTAGCAGTCATACAGTGCACCCTAACATCAGCCTGGGGCCCTCCCCTCAGTCTGCTCCCGGTCAACTTCGGAAGTACCACATATTTCATCCCCTTCCAGCCACACAGGCCCTCCCGGAGCTTTCCTCTGCCTCCTCTTTGTTCCTTGGAGGTACGGTGGCCTGGGGGCTGGGGGAAGCGGAGGGGCCTGTCCCAGTTGGATAAAATCATTCCTGAGGATCCAGGACAGAGCTGCTTCAGTTTTTCCTCTGCCTCTTCTCTGTCCAGAATGGCTTTGGTAACCTGGACAGGGAGTCTATGACACAGGTGTGGTCACAGCTGCAGCTCTCCACACTAGGCCGGGCGAGCCCTGGCTCCCTCCCTTCCTGCAGAGAGGCCTTTCCATCTCTCTCTGTCACTCCACACCATGGAGAACCAGAGTGTCTGTAGCTTTAGTTTTTCATTCTGCTATTCTTCTTGGTCAGGGAAGGCTATGGTGGTCAGCTCTGGGAGAAACCCATGTACAGAGACTCGGTTCACCTGACTTTGACGTGAGAGTCCGCGGAAGAATGTCCCACCTCCCTCTTCCCTAGCTGCCCGTGGTCACAAAATTGGGTGATTTTGCAATTTAAACTCAGAAGACAATAGGTCAGGGGCCAATATTAACCACACATTTATGGGATCATCTTAATAATTATGAATAATAATAATAGTGGTATTTGTTAAACACTTACAATGTGCCAGGCACTGCATTAAATGCTGGGATAGATAAAAGCTAATCAGGGTGGACACAGTCCCTGTCCCACTTAGGGCTCCAAGTCTCAATCCCCACTTTGCAGATAAGGTAATGGAGACACAGAGAAGTTGAGTGGCTTCTCCATTGTCACCCAGCAGACAGGTAGCAGAGCCAGAAATGGCACCCATGTCCTATGACTCCCAGACCCGTACTCAAACTGGATTTAGCCTGATTTTATCTCTATATCTGTAATTTTATTTATCTGTATTGAAGTCTGTCCCCCTCTTCCCCCTAGACTGTAAGCTCATTGAGGCCAGGGAATGTCACTGTTTATTGTTGTACTGTACTTTCCCAAGTGCTTAGTGCAGTGTTCTGAACACAGTAAGTGCTCAGTAAATACAACTGAATGAATGAATTAATGTCTCATAGCGCAGAATGTGCCAATATGACATGGAACCATAAGAATAGAACTGCTAGTAGAAGTAGCAACAGCCAAAATAGTAAAGGTTTCTATAAGTGCTTATTGTGTATAAGACGCTGTTTTAAGCACCACAAGGGCATGATTCCATCAAGGGCAGGATTCAGGCATGATTCCTTGTCCACAGGGACTCGCAATCTTGGAGTGAATGTAAAGAGAAGAAGGACAGACACCCAGTGAAAGAAAAGCATGGTAAAGTCAGCAAAAACAACAATTCAATAAAAGCAAAGCAAATAGCTCTTTATTACTGCCTGGGAGAAATAATCCTCAGGTACTTTACTGTACCTCGACTGCCACAACCTTTCACTGTTCTAAATGTCGTCAGTGTTTTTTTCTGCTCATTTTTGACTCCGGCAGGATGTGGGGATATTCTCAGGCAATGGCAGGCAGCAAGCAGGGAGCTGTCGCAGTTGTCAGGTCGCTCGTACGAAACCTAAAGTCCTAATATACTTTTGATTTCATTTGTACATGTATCATTCATTCAGTTGTATTTATTGAGCGCTTACCATTACGTGTATCATGCGTACCCTATCACTGAAGCACTAATTCATGGGAATATCCTTCTCCTTCTGCCTATCTGTAATATATTTTACTGACTGTCTGCCCATGTTCTTTGAGGTCAGGGGTCACAGCTAGAGAGGTAACATGATGTTGAGAAGCAGCATGGTGTAGTGGATAGAGCACAGATCTGGGATTCCAGCTCTGCTACTCATCTGCTTGGTAACCTTGGAAAGTCACTTCACTTCTCTGGGCCTCAGTTACCTCATCTATAAAATGAGAATTGAGACTTTTTGCCCCACAAAGGACAGGGCCTTTGTCCAACCTGATTACCTTATATCTACCCCGGTGCTTAGTACAGTGCCTGGCCCATAATAAGCACTTACCGAATACCACAGTTGTGCTCAGTGGAAAGAGCATGGGCTTGGGAGTCAGAGGTCATGGGTTCTAATCCAGGCTTTGCCACTTGTCAGCCGTGTGCCCTGGGTCAAATCACTTAACTTTTCTGTGCCTCAGTTACCTCACCTGTAAAATGGGGATGAAGACTGAGCCCTACATGGGACAACCTGATTACCTTGTATCTACCCCAGCTCTTAGAACAGTGCTTGGCACATAGTAAGCACTTAACAAATACCACCATTATTATTATTATGACTACTGACTCTATTACACTCTCCCAAATGCTTAGTACAGTGTTCTTTCTGCACACAGTGGAGAATAATAATGATAATAATAATAGGGAAGCTGTGGACCCTAGATGATAAAAACATGGGTCTGGTAGCCAGGGGACCTGGATTCTAAACCCAGTTCCTCCACTTGTCTGCTGGGTGACTGTGGGCAAGTCACTTAACTTCTCTAAGCCTCAGTTTCTTCAACTGTTCTCAATGGGGATTCAATAAAATTGGAATTAAATAATTCTGCTCCCTCCTGCTTGAATGTGAGCCCCGAATGGGACAGGGACTATGTCCCACCTGGTGAACTAGTAGCTATCCCAGCACTTAGAACAGTGCCGGACACATAGTAAGCACTTAACAAATACCATTAAAAAAGGTATTCAGTAAATATTGATTGATATTTGGGTGTCTTACATGTCTCAAAGTGGAAGTTTCCCAGATGTGGAAGGGTAGTCCTCAGAAATTCAAACATAGAGTGACTTTCAATGTCATTATTAATAAATAAATGATATAAATGCAGATGGAAACAAGAAAAGTGATAAAGAAAAAGAGAAATGTCATAGCGGCTTTATGTCTAAAAATGTTGTAAACCATTCCAAATCTATAGACAATAGGCAATCCCTCATAGGAATACATCTTCTCTGTTGATCATTACCTGCTCCCCTGGCCTATCAGCAGAGCTCATTTAACATCAGCTACTATGTCCTATTGTTTGAGACTGGGCTTGTATATTTTGTCTCCCAGCTTGCACCTTTCCCCCTTTAGTTTTCTATATAACATCTGTTTGATAATCTAGCTGTCCCGTCAACCTGCCAGTCTCAGATATATTACTATAAACCTTGTTTCAGTGCTGATAACTGACTTTAAAAATGTATCCTTTTAGTTGATGTTGAATATTGTTTACGATTCACACTGGTGAAACTGCCCGAGGAATTGGATGTGTTTCACAGTCATGCAGAAGGTTGGACCTCTTCATAGTCCTTCATTTTGGTTTGGATCTCGGCACTCTTTGATCAGCACGTTCTGCTCATCTCTTATTTGATTTTCTACTTTGTCTATCTCTTGATCAGTGGATGGCAGAATTTAGTGTCTTGTTGACATCCTGATCTCAACTAAGTTTGGTAGACATAACCTATCTTCTGGCAGCCTCTTCTTGTGATGTGGTATTACCTATAAGTCCCAAATGGTTGATTTATTACTACTATAAGTAGTGGTAATGATGACGTTTATTGAGTCCCTCCTTTCTGAATGCAACACTACACTAAATGCTTTAAATCAATCAAATAATGGCACTTAGTGAATGTTTACTGTATTTGGATCCCTGTACTTCAGTTAATCAATCACCTTTATTGAACAATTACTGTGTGCAGACCACTAAGTGCTTGGGAGAGTACAATACAACAGAGTTGGTAGAAACACTTCCAGTCCACAACAAGTTTACAGTCTTGAGTGGGAGACAGATAATATAAATAAACTATAGTTACAAACTCAAGTGCTATGGGAAAATTACAAAATGCTCAGTGGAAACAGTTGTAAGTGCATAGATGACATGGTAGGGGAGCAAGTCTGGGGAAAGAGGCCTTAACTGGGGAAGGTTTCTTGGAGGAGATTCATTCAATCATATTTCAAAATAAATAAAATAAAATAAAATGTGGTATTTGTTAAGTACTTACTATGTGCAAAGCACTGTTTTAAGCGCTGGGGGATGCAAGGTGATCAGATTGTCCCACGTGGGGCTCACAGTTTTAATCCCCATTTTGACAGATGAGGTAACTGAGGCACAGAGAAGTTAAGTGACTTGCCTAAGTGACGCACACCTGACTAGCGGCGGAGCTGGGATTAGAACCTGTGACCTTTGACTCCCAAGCCCGCACTCTTTCCACTAAGCCACATTGCTCTACCATTTTTCCACGTTTAACAAGGCGGATTGGTACATGCTCATGTTTTAAAAATGGTTTCAGAAACTTTCCAACCATTCAGTTTTTCTGATTTAACCTTTGGAAGACCCAGTTTCACAGTCAGTGACTATCCTAGCACGAACAGAGCCATCAAATGACTCTTTCAACTCTCTCTTCTGTGCAGAGTACTGTACTAAGCACTTGAATAATAATGATGGCATTTAAGTGCTTATTATGTGCCAAGCACAGTTCTAAGTGCTGGGGAAGATACAAGGTAATCAGATTGTCTCACATGGGGCTCAGGGTCTTAATCCCCATTTATGGAAGAGGTAACTGAGGCACAGAGAAGTTACATGACTTTCCAAAAGTCACACAGCAGGCAAGTGGTGGAGCCAGGATTAGAACCCATGACCTCTGATTCTCAAGCCAATTTCCTCTCTTTTCACTAAGCCGTGCTGCTTCTCAAGGTGTGACCTTTGTTAAGAGTATAACAGAGGCACTACATTATCCAAAACTAAACTTCTCATCTTTCTTCCAAAATCTTTTCTTGTTCCTATCTTTTCCATCTTGGTTGACAACAGTTAATAGCACTATTGATATAAAGCCTGAAGCTCTTATTTGAGACTTCTGTGGGCGGAACAATTCATTCTCAGTTGCGGAAAAGGAAACAAGTTTCTTCCACTGCAATTTTATTTTCCATTTAAAGGATGTATAAACTTGCTTCAAATGGAGATCTGCTAAGTGCACCTTAAACTATGTTTAGGGAGTACTCTAGGGAAACAGAGCAACAGTTGCTTTGCTGATTGCAAAATAACCTTCCACACAAGCCAGTCACCTTGTCCCCTCTGTGGACCCATGATGCAAAGAGCTCTGTGCACAACTAGTGCAGTGACAATATATGAAATTGTTTTGCTGGGCTAGAGGACTGTAGTTGCATTTCGGCTTCTTTACTTCTCAATTAACTCTGCAGTCTCATCCCTCCATGACTTTCAGCACCTCATTTTCTTTAAAAAACTGGGGACAGTCAAGCCAAAAGTTAATGGTAAGGGAGAGCAGCATAGCCTCATGGAAAGAACTTGAGCCTGTTAGTCAGAGGACCTGTTTTTTTTTTTTGTTTGTTTTAATAGTATTTATTAAGTGCTTACTATGTACTAAGTAGGATTCTAAATGGTGGAGAAGATACAAGATAATTAGATG
The DNA here is from genome assembly GCF_004115215.2 of Ornithorhynchus anatinus. NCBI lineage: Eukaryota > Metazoa > Chordata > Mammalia > Monotremata > Ornithorhynchidae > Ornithorhynchus > Ornithorhynchus anatinus. The sequence continues at coordinate 139,557,856 of NC_041728.1, forward strand.
GGACACAGCCCCTGTCTCACATGAGGTTCCCAGTCTAAGTGGGAGTTAAAACAGGTGTTTAATCCCCATTTTACAGATAAAAAAACTAAGATATAGAGAAGTGTGAATTACCCAAGGTCACACAGCAGGCAAGTGGCAGAGCAGAGATTAGAACAAAGTCTTCCCAATCTCAGTCCCATTCTCTTTTCACTAGGGCATGCTACTACTCTGCTTTTCTGTTCTATTCCTGACTCTGCCACTGCCTCATGTGTGACCTTGGGCAAGTCACTTTACTTTTCTGTGCTTCAATTTCCTCACTTAAAAACCGGGATTGAATGCCTCTTCTCTCTTACCCTTAGACTGTGAAGACCTGATTATCTTGTAACTATCTCAGCCATTAATACAGAGCTTGGCATGTAATACGTGCTTAACAAATACCAATATATTGTATCTTTTGTTGTTATAATTTGTTGATAGTAAGAAGAATACATACTTTATAATTTAGACTCTATATGATTAAGACGGGTTATGAATTTCCAACAAAGATGCAAGCTCTTGAAATACAAACTTAACTCTTGAGAAAATTATTTATTTCTTGTTTCAAAGAAAAAGCTTAATAGGAATATAAAAAGGTCTCCTAAGATTTCTGGCACAGAAAACTCCCTTCACATTACAGTAGTGAATGAATTTTTTTAAAATGAATTAGAACACACAGTATTGAAAATGTATTTGATTTAAGAAAACCGAGAAGGGATTTCTCAAATACTTTTTTGTACTGAATCCAAACTTTCCATTCCAAGTTAATTCCATCATTGGTAACCATTAGCTCATCCATATTTTCAAGTTATGACATAGATAAAAGGAGTTGTTATTGAAATGCAACTTTTATTTCCACACTCAAATAACAACAACTCCTTGCTGTTACCAGTAAAGATTCCACAGGGAAGCAGCTTAGTCTTCCTACTTCCCTCGAATACTTTGATCTTGGCTTTCCTCAAGTGAAAAGCTGAACCTTACCAAAATCAGACAGTGTCAACCTGTATGCATTTTTTTCCATGAAGGCACTTTCCAAAAACTAAATTTTATAATATTGCCTTAGTAAAAGTATTACTTAAACTATGTTTTGGGCAGTGTCAACTATGGTAATGTACTATCAGTACTTTAGACATTGTCCAATATCTTCGGATATCCAATTTGTGGTCCAATTCATTGGCTACTGGGAAAATATAGTCTTGAGAATATGTTTTCTGAAGAGATAATTGAGGTAATTGACATTAAAATATCTGTAGAGTTAGTAAATATTTCATTAAAGTGGCCAGTACAAAATAGTGATAATAATAGAAGTACTCAATAAATTATAATTATAGCAACATTTTCCAAGGGCAAGACAACAAATTTCTTCCAAAAATATACTTTCTTTCCAACTTATTTTTCTTTGTGCTTTGTTTCTTAGTTGTTATAACATGACCCCTGAACTCCATAAGGCAGTCCTATCCTTTTCTCCTCAGTTCTGAAATAGCAGCGATATTACTGCACTATTAAAAGCTGAGCCAATGAAGAAAGATGAGTTCTGTCAAATACCCTTCATTGAACTGAGCCATATATTTATACTATATCCATCCACCAGCCAAAATAAAAGGACAGAAAGATTTGTCATTTCCTCTTCTAGATAGTTTAATTTCAGACATCATTTTCAAACCCCCAAAAATATGTAAGCTATGCCTTTAATTTTACAGTTCTTGTAATCAAGCCTGTATAGTGTCTAGGTGAAAAGCTTAGATTTTATTTATTTCATCCACTATTATCATTTGAAAAGGTTTCTGATCTATAGGGTTCTCTTGCTCAGCAAAGCTGTTTTATTAAAATGGGGCAATAAGGATTGTAATTGAGGTACTTGTGGCACGGTATGAAGCACTGTCTAAAATGATGGGGAAGATACTGTTTATACAGATTGTCATGAACCCCTCCTGGGGAGCGCTCTCCCACAATATCAGGCGCTTGACCTAAGAACCCTTAACCAGAGATTTGATTTCTTTATTAATTCGACTGTTCAAATGACATGTCGAAAGGTTGAACCAAACACCACTCTTACAGTGTAAAACTTTATTTTAAACTAAAACAGGGTTTAGGCACCTCTGTGTGCGTGCGCGCGCACACACACACACACACACACACACACAGCCCACCACCTATAGTTATCAAACCAACTGGTTTGCCCCAAGTGTTGGTGAAGATGGTAGTATCAAGGAGTTGGACTGCCCACAACTCATTGTTGTCCTGGCTTTCCCAAGTCTTGGTGAAGATGATATCACGTTAGGAGATTTTCAAGGAGTCAGGCCACCCACTGCTCATTGTCATCAGGTTTAAGTCTTAGATGCTGGGCTGCGGCAGTCATAGGAGTCTCATTGCATGGCTTAGTTGGTTCTGTGCCTGGCAAACCAGGCAAAAACCAACAAGGAGGGCCAGTTCTTTCCTCCTTTTATCCATTGTTCTTGGGGAATTGCCTCAGGGGCACTGTTTAGGATTAAGCTCCTTAGCTCATTACTGGGTAAGACAAAGAGGAAGGTCTATCCCCCCATGGGCAAAGTCCCATCTGGCAGTTCTTTTTCTGCCCAGCAGAGCAATTTAGCCCATCTTTAAGTCCAAAGCAAGACAATTCAGTTCTGCTCCTCAAAACTCCTCAGAGAGATAATACAGTTTCTTCCCTAAATCGTTCTTTAACCTTGTTGCTCCAGTAGTCAAATAATACAAGATGGAGTCGTCCTTTGGCCTTGTTGCTACTGGAGTCAAATAACAAAATGGAGTCACTCTCACTCACCACACTGATCAGATACCCTTCATGTCCTTCATGCGGTTCATAGTCTAAGTAGAAGGAGAACAGGGATTGAATCCCCATTTGACAGATTAGGAAAGGAATGCTTTGCCCAAGATCACCAACAGGCAAGTGGCAGAACCAGGATTAGAACCCAGGTTCTCTGACTCCCAAGAACGAGCTTCTTCCACTAGACTAAATCCTTCCTCCATCACCTCATCTGGGAAGAAGGGGATAGTGGGAAGCCCCACTGGAGGGGGAGGGGGACATGAAGGGGGAAACTCTCTCTCACAGACAGGCACATAGTGTTTAACAAATACTGTAAAAAACAAAAACAAAACTAGAATGAACTAGGCAGAGATAGGCATATGCTGAAAGTTGAGTTGGGACTCTATCAGTGCATAAGATGAGAACCTTGGAGATGTATATTAAAGAGGTAAATAGAATGCTTCCATTGTGTTGATTTTAAACCTGCTTAAATGTTTCTTTCTAGCTTGGTCTTCCATTATATATCTGCCAGCTATCGATATCAGCCATTGAAATGCACAAAATATCAGAGTGATGATGTGCTGCAGTGATTTTATTTTTAGAAGAGTAAGAAATTATGTTCTCAGATGTGCTTCTTTTTACAATCTGCTTCAGTAGAAGAGTACTCAAAAAGCATTGATTCCCAGAATCCTCAGGTTCCTCAAAACTAACCTTCATTCTGACCAGTTTCCTGGAAGTAGTGGCTTCAGTAGACTAAGAAAGAGAGTCAAAATAGGATCAGAAAATAGAGCTGCCTCCAAACATGAAAATCTCCATAATCTGGCTTGTCAGCTCTCAATTTAGGTAATGAATTGTTTTATCGGATTGCTAAAGGTAGTGAGAAGAAAGACTGCCATGAACTGTTGTTTCAGCCCTGTTTATAGGACTTGAGCAAATTATTAAGGAATCCCATAGGAATTATCATCTTGATAAAATACAAATGTTGTGATTAGGAAGGGAATAATTTTGTTTGCCTTCTCTCTAGTGTAAATAAAATTGTCAAATTAGCAAGACTGTTCTGTTGACTAATTTACTCATCAGATCTTATACTCATCCTATGGCACTTACCTACATCCCAATATTATATTTTTTTCCATCATCTGAAATTTGTTTTAATGTCTGCCTCTCTGTATAGACTGTAAGGTTCTTGTAATCAATGATAGTTTGTTGTATTCTACTTTCCAAGTGCTGAGTACAGTGCTCTGCCCACAGTGAATGCTCAATAAAATATCATTGATAGATTATATTTTAAATATTTCAAAGTGCCCCTCAATTTTGGAAGTATACAAAGAAGCAGGAAAAATTATTTCATGCCTCATTTGTGGAAATGAGCTATAAGTAACACGTTATAAATTAGAGACTGTTGATTGCCATGACAGCTGTTAGATGTACATGTTGGCAATTTGCTTAGTATATCATCATTTACTGTCAGTTTTTTAATTAGAATGTGAACTTCCAATGTCTTTGATCTATTTACATGATAAATTTAATATTCTTTGACATAATCCTCTTTTCATATGATTGTTTTATCAAGACTGTTGAATGGGAAAGAAAGCCATTATTGGAAACACCTAAATTTCAGATACTTGGTAAAAGTAAAATTGATTTCACTGCTTTGTATATATTTTTATCTGTCTTCCCCATTAAAATGCAAACATGTTTTGAACATGATTCATGTTTTCTGCTTCTGTTCTAATTCTTCAAGCACTTCATACAATTCAATCAATAAATGGTATTTACTGAGTTCTTGCTGTGTGCAGAGCACTGTGTTAGGCACTTGGAAGAGTACAGTAGAATAGTCACCATCCCTGTTCTCAAAGAGCTTGCAATCTGGTGGGGAGACAGATATTAAAATTACAGGTAGGAGAATCAAGTATATTTGCCTAAGTGCCTAAGGAGAACTATTCATTCATTTAGTCAATCGTATTTGTTGAGTGCTTTCTGTGAGCAAAGCACTGGCATGTAGTCTTTCCACTAAATGCTTCCTCACCTACCCAGGTGGGAAAAAGGAGACAGTTGACCCCATTGGAGGGGGAAGGGAGTAGAGTTACCTCATCTGTAAAATGAAGCTTAAGAATGTGAGCTCCATGTGGAGCATGGACTCTATCTACCTTGATTAGCTTGCATTTGACCCAGTGCTTAATACAGTGCCTTGGAAATAATAAGCGCTTAACTACAGTTAAAAAAAATTGCTACATGCGGTAAGGGATAAGATGACTATATACTTAACAAATACTAAAAAAAAATTACCAACTTTGTCCTGAAATTCCCTGCCCCTTCATATCTGACAGGCGGTCACTATCCCTACCTTAAAAGACTATTAAAAGCACATAATTATAATAATGAAAGTGATGGTATTTGTTAAGAGCTTATTATGTGCCAGACACTGTTCTAATTGCTGGGGTAGAGACAAGATAATTGGGTTGTCCCACCTGGGGCTCACAGTCTTAATCCCTTTTTTACAGATGAGGTAACTGAGGCCCAGAGAAGTTAAGCACCATAAGCTTCTTGTGGCAGGGAACATGTTTACCAGATCTGCTGTATTGTCCTCTCCCAAATGAACTCTCTCTCTCTCTACTGAACTCAATTCACTCGCTCCCGTCCCTTCATCGATCTTATACCACTACGGCTCTGGATCACCAGCACTGTCAACCTTCTTGTCTCTTGTGCTTGAGCCATGGAGTGCTGCTGTGGAAATATAAATTTCAGGCCAACTTCATCCACTTCAAGTTGCTTTAACTCTGCCTTCTTTTCTACCTGGCAAACATTTCTCCATTCTTATCGACGTCCATGCCCATCACCCTTGCCAGTTGTTCCAGACATTTAACTCCCTCCTCAGGCCCTTTGTCCCCCTGCATCCCCCATTCCTTACCCTCAAGGACCAGGCCACCTACTTTATTAAGAAAATTGACACCATGAGGTGTGAGGTCCCTAAAATTGCCCCAGCCCCTCCAGTCCTTCCCCCTTCCAGACCTCTTTTCAACTCTCCCATCCTTCCCAGCAGTATCTTTAAAAGAGATCTCCTACCTCCTATCAAAATCCCCTGTCCACCTGCACATCTGACCCCATTCCTTCACACCTTATCAAAACTCTTGCCCCTTCCCTTATTCCTTCCCTAACAGTCTTCTTTAATTGTTTGCTCTCCAATAGCTTCTTCCCCACTCCTTTCAAAAAACTCCCTTGACCTCATGGCTCCCTCCAGTTAACACCCAATCTCCCTCCTACCATTCCTCTCCAAACTCCTCGAGTGAGCTGTCTACACCTACAATCTCAAATTCCTCTCCTCCAATTCTCTCCGTGACCTCCCTCCAATCTGGGTTGCAAAATCCAATGGCCTCTACTCCATCCTAATCTTTCTTGACCTCTCAGCTGCCTTTGACACTGTGGACCCCCACTTCTCCTGGGAATTTTATCCAACATTACCTTCACTGACTCTCCTGTTTCTCCTCCTCTTATCTCTCTAGCTGTTCATTCTTAGTCTCCTTTGCAGGCTCCTCCTCTTCCTCTCACCCCCTAAGTGTGGGAGTCCCTCATTGTTCAGTTCTGGGTGCCCTTCTGTTTTCCATCTGCACTCACTCCCTTGGAGAACTCAATCGATCTCATGGCTTCAACTACCACCTCTAAGCAGATGACACCCAAATCTACATTTCCAGCCATGATCTCTATCCCCCTCTCCAGGCTTACATAATAATAATAATGATGGCATTTGTGAAGTGCTTACTATGTGAAAAGCACTGTTCTAAGCACTGAGGGGGATACAAGGTGATCAGGTTGTCCCACGTAGGGCTCACAGTCTTGATCTCTATTTTACAGATGAGATAACTGAGGCACAGAGAAATTAAGTGACTTTCCCAAAGTCACACAGCTGATGAGTGGTGGGGCTTGGATTAGAACCCATGACTTTGACTCGCAAGCCTGTGCTCTTTCCAGTGAGCCATGCTGCAAGACATCTATCTCTATTTAGATGTCCTCCCAACCCCTCAAGCTTAACATGTCCAAAACAGAATGCTTTATCTTCCCACCAACCCTATCCTGCCACTGACTTTCCCATCACTGTAGACACCACCACCATCCTTCCTGTTTCACGAATCCATAACCTTAACATTATCCTTCCCTCCTCTCTCTCTTTCAACCCACATATTCATCACTAAATTCTGTCGGTTCCACCTTGACAACATCGCTAAAATATGCCCTTTCCTCTCCATTCAAACCCTACCACCTTAATACAATCACTCATCCTATCCCTGATTACTGCATCAGCCTCCTTGCTGACCTCCCCGCCTCCTTTCTGTATCTCCTCACTCCAGTGCACAGTTCACTCTGCTGCCTGGATCTTTTTTCCACAAAAACGTTCAGGTCACGTCACCCCACTTCTTAAGAAACTCCAGTGGTTGCCCATCCACCTCCTCATCAAGCAGAATTTCCTCTCCACTGGCTTTAAAGCAGTCTATCACCTTGTCCCCTCCTACCTCATCTCACTTCTCTCCTTTTATAAACCAGTCCACACACTTCGCTCCTCTAGTGCTAACCTTCTCACTGGGCCTAGATCTCACCTATCTCACCCCGATCCCTGGTCCATGTCTTGCCTCTAGTCTGGACTGTCCTCCTTCCTCAGATCCTACAATTATTCTCCCCCCATTTTAAACACTTAGTATAGTGTTTTGCATGCAGTAAGCACTCAATAATAAGATTGATTTATCCTAAGCTTTATTCAAGGCACATCTCCAAAAGGACTTCCCTGACTAGCCTCCCCCGGCCCCTTCCTCTTCTCCCACTTCCTTCTATGTTGCCCTGAATTGTTCCCCTTATTGTCCCCCTTCCCCAGCCCCACAGCCCTTATATGCATATCTGTAATATATTTATTTGTATTGGTATCTGTCTCCTGCCTCTAATCTGTAAGTTCATTATGGCCAGGGAACGTATCTTTATATTGATATATTGTACTTTCCCAAGCACTCAGTACAGTGTGTTGCACACAGTAAGTGCTCAATGAATACAATTGAATGAATGAAATACAGAGTACAGTGCTCTGCGCATAGTAAGTGTTCAATAAATATCACTGATGGATTTGATTATGATGGCTTTTAGGCTTTGCTTTCTTAATGGGGACCCAGCAATGAATACAGTGCTCCTGATGCTTGACAAAGGGCCATTGAATTTTAGTATTTTAATGGGTCTGCAAAAGTGGGGTAGTTATAATTTATTCAGCTTATATTCTCTTTAATTATCAGAGACTGCTTCATTACATCTTAGCTTTATTTATGCCTCTCCACCACTCAACTGTTTAGGGCATGTGTACAAGGTTCTTTGGGAAAAAAAAAAAATCCCTGAGTAAAAATGTACTGTCTTTGGGCACCTTTTTGATTCGAAGCATAAGGATGGGATGTTAACATTTACTCTCCTTTTAACTTAGGAATAAACTCTCAATGACTTTTCCTGACCTTTCTTTTATTTTCCAATAAATCCTAAATTTCCTGAGGTTAAACAGAGATGCCTCTGGGCTGTATTCCCGTTGTTGGAGCTAGCTGAAGTTAGCTCCAGGGCTATGAGACAGATAGTCTCTTCTTTCAAAACACTGCAACTTGCTGACAGTTTTCACAAATTGGATACCTACATAAAAGTTTAGCAAAGAGAATACTTGAGAAGCAGCGTGGCTCTGTGAAAAGAGCATGGGCTTGGGAGTCAGAGATCATGAGTTCAAATCCCAGATCTGCCACTTGTCAGCTGTGTGACTGTGGGCAAGTCACTTAACTTCTCTGTGCCTAAGTTACCTCATCTGTAAAATGGGGATTAAGACTGTGAGCCTCATGTGGGACAACCTGATTACCCTGTATCTACCCCAGTGCTTAGAACAGTGCTCTGCACATAGTAAACACTTAACAAATGGTATTTGTATTTGTTGGTATTTGTTAAGCACTTACTATGTGCAGAGCACTGTTCTAAGTGCTGGGGTAGATACAGGGTAATCAGGTTGTCCCACGTGAGGCTCACAGTCTTCAACCCCATTTTACAGATGAGGGAACTGAGGGCCAGAGAAGTGATTTGCCCACAGTCCCACAGCTGACAAGTGGCAGAGTCGGGATGCCAACATTATTATTATTATTGTTAATACTTTGACTTATTCTAACCATATTAGTTACTTACAATGTAGTCTAATCAGAATTATCTTGGAACTCTCATTTTTCTCTATGATAGTAAGCAATTAATCGATGTTATTTACAGATGTTAAATTACAGGTAGGAGAATCAAGTATATTTGCCCACGTGCCACAGGGGCCCTAAACCAGGCATGAGCTCTTTCCACTAGACAAAACACTTCCTCACCATCCCAATGGGAAGAAGACAGTTGAGCCTCATGGGAGGGGTGTGGGTTTCATCGTCTGGTCCTACTATATGTAAAGCATTTGGGAGAGTAGTTTGAGAGAGGTTTTTATTTGGTCTTTGTGACAGCTATAATTCCACATCATTAAGATGCAATATTAGTGTTCCACAAGGTCCTGTTTTACTAGCTCTTGTTCTACGTTTTATTTTGGAACTGAGAAAAAAATGGTGCTTACTGAGCAATGACAGAAAGGAGAGCACTGTACTAAGTGCTTGGGAATGTACAATGAGGTAGAGTTCGTAGATGGATCCCTGGATCCCTACCCACAAAGAGCTTACAGTCTACCATTTTCTTAAAGCAGGACATCCAAATGATGGTTTCAGATGCATTAAAAAACTAAAATTCTAGGAAGTTTTATTTCAAAATAATAACTGATCAGAATTAAAAAACGGTTGGTAAAACTCGTTATAAATCCTGACTGGGTGGCTTTTCAGAATTGGATTTAAGTAGCTTTAGTACTATTTCTAACCTTAAAATTGTCCCTGGTCTTTGAATTGTTCTTAGCTGTAGACGTGTTGAAATGAATGGTGGCCTCCTTAATTGTAATTGCTGATTTCACTCCTATAATGCCTCATATTGCAGCCTCTCTTTCCTTCTCCTTAACCTCTCTGCTCATTATCTTATCATCATAGTAGTTATTTGTTCTGTTAGCAGGGTGGACACTTCCAATTGTTTCAACATGGGCCGTGACTTGGCAATCAGCCTGATCCTTATAGTAAGTGATAATAATAATGTTGCTATTATTATTATCATTTTATTATAACTTTTTGTCAAGCACTATGTGCCAGGCACTGCACTAAGTTCTGGGGTAGATGCAAAATAATTGGGTTGGACACAGTACCTGTCTCTCAAATGGGGCTCCCAGTCTTAATCATTTACAGATGAGGAAACTAAGGCACAGAGAAGTGAAGTGACTTGCCCTAGGTCACATAGCAAAAATGTGGCAGAGCCGGGATTAGAACCCAGGTCCTCTGACACCCAGGCCCATGCTCTTTCCACTGGACAGTGCTGCTTCTGAATCTCTAATTATTCATGATCGGAACAGATAGACTGTGAGAACACATTTACTGTTTATGAAGTGTGTTTTACCCAGGCCACCCCATTTCTTGCTCATGAACTCCCATTACTTACATCCCAAGTTCATGTGTATAACAAGCAATCATGTTTACTTCATTCAATCGTATTTACTGAGTGCAAACTCTGTGCAGAGCACTGTACTAAGCACTTGGGAAGTACAAATCAGCAACAAATAAAGACAATCCGTGCCACAATGTGCTCACAATCTAGAAGGGGGGAGACAGACATAAAAACAAGTAAACGGGTGTCAGTAGCATAATTATAAATGAATATAATTATATATGTATACATATCATTAATAAAAATAAATAGAATTATAAATATGTACATTTGTTCACAAGTTCTGTAGGGCTGGGAGTGAGGTAGAGCAAAGGGAGAAAGTTGGGGCATTGGGGAGGGGAGAGGGAGCAGAGGAAAAGGGGGGCTTACTGAGCATCAGCTGTGTGATAAGCACTGTACAAGGTGCTTAGGACAGTATCACAGTCTTAGTAAATATGATCCTTCTCTCAGGATCTTGTAATCTAGCAGAGGGGATGGACATTAAGATAAATTAAAGAAAGCAGCAGAGAGTAAAATGTGGAGATGCATCCATATGAGACGAGACCCAGAGCATTTAAGTGATTTATCCAAGGTCACACTGCACTTGGGAGGTATGCCTTTGCCCACTAGCAGAGGGAGTTTGGAAGGGATTACAAATGGGTTACAATGGGTTGGGATAAAGTGTCTAAGGAATGGAGGTCTCAGTTCATGGTGAGAACAATTTTTCAGGAAGGAAGGGAATGAGTAGGCAAGCATATTAGAAGTTCTGGTGAAAGAACCACCCTAACTGTGGGAATCCCACAAGGTTCAGTTCTCAGTCCCCTTCTATTCTCCATCTACACTCATTCCTTTGGAGAGCTCATTCACTCCCATAGTTTCAACTACCGTTTCTTCTCTAAGCTGATGATACCCAAATATACATCTCTTCCCCTCTCTCTCTCCATGGTCACATTTGCTCCTGCCTTCAAGACATCTCTACTTGGATGTCCTCCCCTCACTTCAAATTTAACATATGCAAAACAGAGCTCCTTATGTTCCCACCCAAACCCTGTCCTCATCTGGATTTTCCTGTCACTGTAGATGGCACCACTATCCTTCCTGTTTCTCAAGTCTTTAACCTTATCATTATCCTTGACTCCGATTTCTCGTTCAATCCACACCTTCAGTCCGTCACCAAATCCTGTTGGTTCTCACCTTCATAACATTGGTAAAATCCACCCTTTCCTCTCCATCCAAACTGCTACCACATTAGTACAATCACTCATTCTATCCCGCCTAGATTGCTGAATCAGCCTCCTCTCTGACCTCCCAATCTCCTACCTCTCCCCACTGCAGTCCATATTTCACTCCAACTGCCTGTATCATGATTCTACAGAAGTTCAGGACACCTCACCCCCCTCCTCAAAAATCACCAGTTGTTGCCTATCCGCCTCCTTTTAAAACCAAAACTCCTCACCTTTGGCTTTAAAGCACTCCATCATCTCACCTCCTCCTACCTCACCACACTTCTATCCTACAACTCAGCCCAAACACTTAAGTCCTCTGGTGCTAACTTTCTCCCTGTGCCTTGATCTCGCCTGTCTCACTGCCGACCCCTGGCCCACATCCTACCTCTGGCTGGAATGCCCTCTCTCGTCAAATCCACCAGACAATTACTCTCCTCCACTTTAAGGTACATCTCCTCCAGGAGACCTTCCCAGACTAAGCCCCACTTTTCTTCACCTACCATTCCCTTCTGCATCACCCTGAATTGTTCCATTTGCTCTTCCCCCTTCTCCCAGCCCCATAGCACTTATGTATGTATCTGTAACTTTATTTATATTGACGTCTTTTTATTTGCACTAATGTCTGCTGCCCCCACTTTCCCCCAGCCCCACCATTCCCCAGACTGTGAACTCACTGTGAGCAGGGATTGTCACTCTTTATTGTTGTATTGTACTTCCGAAGGGTTAGAACGGTGCTCTGCACACAGTAAGTGCACAATAAATATGGCTAAGTGAATGATTGAATGAATGAAGAGTTGGATTTTGGAGAAGTTAGATCAGAAAAATACCAAGTCTGTGATGATGAGATCTAGTAGGTGGCCAAGTAAGTGTTTGAGCTGGGATGGTACACGATATTTGTGGAATTAAGGAATATGATAAAGTGGTCAGGGAATCATCAGAAATATCCAAAAGCAGCTAGAAAGGTAATTGTCACTAAAATTAATGAAGTATATGCTTTGGGATGAGAGTGAAGAAATTAAAAAAGTGACGGTAATTTTTAGTTAAGAATTATAATCCATAAATTAATGGCATTTATTGAACACTTACTCTATGGAGAGCACTGTACTAAGTTTGGGACATTACAAAACAATAGAGGTAACAATAATAATAATAACTATTATTATTATTATGGTATTTGTTAAGTGCTTACTATGTGCCAGACACTGTATGAAGCACTGGGATGGATACAAGCAAATTGGGATGGACACATTCCCTGTCTCACATAGGGCTCACAGTCTTCATCCCCATTTTACAGATGAGGGTACTGAGGCATGGAGAGGTGAAGTGACTTGCTAAATGTCACACAGCAGACATGTGGCAGAGGCAGGATTAGAACCCATGACCTACTGACTCCCAGACCCATGCTCTATCCACTACGCCAAGCTGCTTCCCAGATATGGACATATGCTTCTCTGTCCACAATGAGTTTACAATATAGACGGTTGAACAGACATTAATATGAATAATCAATTTATAATATACAATTTAAACATGTAAATAAATATAAATGTATAAATACGTAAGCACTGTCAGGTTAAGAGTGGGGCAAATATCAATGCCCAAAGGTCACAGATCCAAGGACATAGACAATGAAGAAAGGAGAGGGAGCCAGGAAAAAGTGGGCTTAATCAGGGAAGGCCTTTGGGAGGAGATGTGACCTTAATAATGTATTCAAGGTTGGGAGAGTGGTGGTCTGACGTGTATGGAAAGGGAGGGAGTTCCAGGCTAGAGGGTGGATGTGGGAAAGGGGTCAGTGGCAAAATAGCCAAGACAGGGGCACATTGAATAAGCTGGAGCTAGAGAAGCAAAGTGTACGACTTGGGCTGTAGTAGATCAATGAGGTAAGGTTAGATGGCTGATCTGACTGAGTGCTTTCAAGCTGATGGTAAAGAGTTTCTGGTTGATGTGGATGTTGATTGGCAGTCATTGAAGGTTCTCTAAGAGTAGAGAGATGTGGGCTGAATGTTTTTTAAGAAAAAATTTCAATGCGGTCAGAGTGAAGTATGGACTAAGGTGGGGACAGACAGAAGATAGTGGGGTCAGCAAGAAGGTAGATGCAGCAGTCAAGGAGTGATAGGATAAGTGCTTGATTCAACATTGGAACAATTGAGATGGAGAAGAAAGGGCAAATTTTAACAATGTTGTGAAGGTAGTACTGACAGGATTTGGTGATAAATGGAATATGTGAGTGGAATGGGGAGATGAATTGAAGACAATGTTAATGTTATGGACTTGTGAGATTGAGAGTATAGTGGTATTGTCTACAGTGATGGGAATGATGAGGTGCACAGAGTTTGAGTTGGCAGATAAGGAGTTCAGTTTTGGACATGATCAGTGTGAAGCATCAGCCATACATCTAGGCAGAGATGTCTTTAAGTCATGTGGCTATGCAAAATTGCAGGGGAGGAGAGAGGTCAGGGCTGGAGATATCAATTTGGGAATTATCTGCATAAAGATAGTTGAAGCCATGTACCTAAAACCATCATTTACAGGCTGAAAGAGGAATCAAATGCTCAGAGGGAACAGATCCAAGTTGTATAGGTCATCCAGAAAGTAGAGAAGTAAGGGAAATTAGGGCTTCTTTGGAGAAAGTCTGTGGATTTCACAGATTAATCAGTGGTATTTATTGAGTGCTTACTATGTGTAGAGCACTATACAAAGTGTCTTGGAAGGTATAACACAACAGACTTAACAGAAACATTTTCTGCCCACAAGGAGCTCACAGTCTAGAGAGGAAGACAGATATTTATTTAAATAAATTAAGTGTATAGACATAGGTGCTATGGGACTAAGGGAGGGGTGAACATCAAGGGCCCGTAGGGATGCAGAAGGGAACAGGGAAAATAGGGTTTAATAAGGGAAGGCCTCTTGGAGTAGCTGTGATTTTAATAAGGATAGTGGTGGTCTGTTGAATTTTGAGAGGGAGGGAGTCCCAGGTCAATGTGAGGATGTGGCAAGGTGTCAGTAGAAAGACTGATAGATGTGATTGACGTACAGTGAGGAAGCTGGTACTCGAAGGATGAAGTGTGTGGAATGGCCTTCAGTAGAAAATCAGTGAAGTAGCAATAATAATAATACTAATTCTGGCATTAGTTAAGTGCTTACTAAATGCCAGGCACTGCACTTAAAACAGTGCTTGGCACATAGTAAGAGTTTAACAAATACTATTCTTTTTTTTTCCTTTTTTTTAACTAAGCGCTGGGGTGGATACAAACCCATATATATTGTGTATATATCTATGATTCTATTTATTTTGATAGTATTGATGCCTGCCTACTTATTTTGTTTTGCTGTCTGACTCCCCCTTTCAGACTGTGAGCCCATGTTTGGTCAGGGATTGTTTCTATCTGTTGCCAAATTGTGCATAAGTGCTTAGTTCAGTGCTCTGCACATAGTAAGTAACTATAAATATGATTGAATGAATGAATCAGTGAATACAAGCAAATCAGGTTGGACAAAAAACAGTCCCTGTCCCATATGGGTCTCACAGTCTCATTTTACAGGTAAGGTAACTGAATCACAGTGAAGTGACTCGCCCAAGTGAGTAGGTTAGCTGGAGATATAGATTTAGGATTTATCCAGATAGAGAAGCTAGTTGAAGCCATGGAAGTGAATGTATCCTCCAAGGAAGTGTGTGTAGATGGAGAATAGAAAGAGTCCGAGGACTGAGCCTTGAGGAACTCCCACAATTACAGGGTGAGAGACAGAGGAGGACCCTGAGAAAGAGACTGGGAAGGAGTGGCCAGAGATATATGAGGAGAACCAGGAGGAGACAGTATATGAGGACACAGTACCACTGAAACAAAGATCAGATAATACTAATGTTGGTATTTGTTAAGCGCTTACTATGTGCAGAGCACTGTTCTAAGCGCTGGGGTAGATACAGGGTAATCAGGTTGTCCCACGTGAGGCTCACAGTCTTCATCCTCATTTTACAGATGAGGTAACTGAGCCATAGAGAAGTTAAGTGACTTGCCCTCAGTCACACAGCTGACAAGTGGCAGATTCAGAATTCGAACCCATGACCTCTGACTCCCAAGCCTGTGCTCTTTCCACTGAGCCATGTGTTTCAAGGGGAAAGTGATGATCCACAGTGTCAAAGCAGCTGAAAGACTGAGTAAGATTAGGATGGAGTAGAGGCCATTAAATTTGTCAAAATAATTTGAATGAAAGAAATCAAAATAAAATATTTGTCATCTACACTTTTTTGAAGTTTTATATGTCTTATGATAATCTTAAAAGAAAGCACTTAATTATGGACAAACCTTCACCTTTGAATCTAATAAAAATTAATATTGTAAAGTAACATTTCCACTTCTATGTGTACCTATCTTTATTGATGCGTTTGGACACATATATAAGCACAGATATGAGTTTACAGTGACAGTTAACTTCTTGGAATGATACCTCCAATAATGCTTATGAAAAGAGCACGGGCTTGGGAGTCAGAGGTCATGGGTTTGAGTCCTGTCTCGGCCATTTGTGAGGTGTGTGGCTTTGGGCAAGTCACTTAACTTTCCTATGCCTCAGTTACCTTATCTGTAAAATGGGGACTAAGACTGTGAGCCCCACGTGGGACAACCTGATAACCTTGTATCTACCCCAGTGCTTAGAACAGTGTTTGGCACATTGTAAGCACTTCACAAATACCATCATTATTATAAGAACAGCTTAGGAATTTTGGTTGCCTTGTTGGAAGCTCAAAAGCAAAAGCTCAGTTTAAAATCATTTCAAGGAGAAATCAAGGTAATTTTAGTTTTGATGATAATGATTCATGAGTGCTATAAGATTATATGAAAAGAAAAGATCACTCGGTCACTTAGTGTTATTTGTTGAGTGCCTCCTGCATGCAGAGTACTGTATTTGGGAGAGTTCCACACAGTAGAACTGGTAGACATAATCCCTGCCCTCAAAGAAGGTGACAAAAGCTGAAAAATTAAATTCATCCCTGTGAAAGGTGGGAAGGTATTAAGAAATGTCAAATTGATGGGGCTTGCTGAAGGAAACAAGATGTACAATTTTTGAACGAAGGCCTAAGAAGCATATAAAGATGATCATTTTTGAAGTGCTTTAGTGATTTTTATGAGCCTGAATTGGTATTTAGGTTCACTGGCTTGTATGTCTTTGGCTAACTTTCTAAAGTTTAATAGATCTTACACCCTGAAAGTGAGTTGTTTCTGCAATATTTTATATAATTAAAATATGTTTCTGGGAATGCCACCCTTAGTGTTTCTTTTTTCTCAGCGCCCTTTGAGCCCATTTAATTGGTGTTCTTTAACTAGGTTAAATCATTGGAGACTCTGCTATTTAACTTGTCATAATCTTAAATAAGTATTTAGGTCTGGTTTTCAAAATGTCTCTTTTTTCTCTCCCTTTCATCTTTTTTTTTCTCATTATCACTTGTCTCTCTCCTCATGACCTCTCTTTCCCCAAGATGACAATTTCTTCCTTCTTCCACTACTTCATTCCTGTTTTTCTCCTCTACTGTATTAAGTTCACATTATTTCATCTTAATTATTTCTTTTAATCAGCTCTTAACACCCTTGACATGCTACCCTGAGGGAACTGTGGTAGCATTTCAGGTTGCATGTAAGAATATAATTTCTACTACAATAAAATATACACACAAATAACATTTTCTGAGAACTAGCAACCTATGCCCTCCTAAACCCCCTTTTTCTCTTCTCCCACTCTCTTCTGCATCACCCTGACTTGCTCCCTTTAGTCACCACCCGAGCCCCACAGCATTTATGTATGTATCTGTAATTTATTATATTATTGGCAGTCTTGGGTAAAGAATATGTCCAATTATTATTGTAATTTTCTCTTCCAAATGCTTAGCACAATGCTCCACACTCAGTAAGCGCTTAATAAATCCAATTGAGAAGACCAACTGACTATGAAACTATTAGCAAACTATAGCAGTCACCTGAAAAATTGCTACAGCAATAATAATATATGGAAAATGCTTATATACTCTCATTATTCAAATTAATTGTCAAATCCCTAGGATTTGCTGATTCTGAGAAGAGAATGCAATATATTTGCCTGTCTTTTTCTAGGTCTACTTCAGAGTACATCATCATTTTACACCAGAAGCTTGTTGTGGGCAGGGAGCATGTCTGCAAATTCTGCTGTATTGTACTCTCCAAAATGTTAGTACAGTGCATTACACATAGTAAGCTCTCAATTAATGCCACTGATGATGATGATTGAATAGGAGCTCCTGTGTCAATCAATCAGTCAATGCTATTTATTGAGCACTTTGTGCAGTAAGTGCTTGAGACAATATAATTCGACAAGCTGGTTGAGCACTTACTGTGTGCAGTAAGTGCTTGAGAAAGTACAATTCAGCAATCTGGTGGACACGATCTCTTTCCACAAGGAGTTGAGTCTAGAGGAGGAGAAAGGCATCAAAATAATTTATGGATATGTGTGTAAGTGCTATGGGGTTGAGGGTGGGATGAATTAAAGAGTACAGATTCGAGTGCATTGGCAATACAGATGGGAGAGAAAGAAGGGGGAAATGAGAGTTTAGTCAAAATGGACCTGGAGGAAATGTAATTTTAATAAGGCTCTGAAGATGGGGACAGTGGTGGTCTGTGATATATGATGGGTAAGGGAGTTCCAGCCTAGAGGGAGAACATGGGCAAGGTGTTGACAGTGAGATAGAAGAGATTGAAGTACAGAGAGTAGGTTGGCATTAGGGGAGTGAAGCGTGTGAGTTGGCATGTAGTAAAAATCAGAAAGGTAGGGTAGAAGGGAGAGAGCTGATTGAGTATTTCAAAGCCAATCGATGGTAAGGAGTTTGTTTTGATGTGCTACTGAATGGACAACCAATGGAAGTTCTTGAGTGGGGTGAATTTGGACTGAATGTTATTTTTGAAAAATAATCTAGACAGTAAGGATTGGAGTTCCTCTAAACTGAAAGCTCATTGTGGCAGGCAATGTATCTATGTTATAATAGTTACATTGTACTCTCTCAAGCATTTATGGCAGTGCTATGCACACAGTTAAATGCTCATTAAATACAACTGAATGAATGAAAAAGGCAGGTGGCAGGGAGATCATTGAGGAAGCTGAGGTAGTAGTCAAGGCAGTAGATGAAAAGTGCTTAGATCAGCATAGTAGCAGTTTTGATGGAGAGGGAGTATTAGATTTTAGTGATGTTGTAAAGGTAGAACCAACAAGATTTGATAACAGATTGAATATGTGGGTTGAATAAGAAAAATGAGTTAAGGATAATGCCAAAATTACAGACTTGGGAAACGGAGATTTCAGGTCTTTTGTTGATGCTCTTAGTTTATTTTGACACCAATTTCAAGTTCCATTTTTTGGATCATTGAGCATAAATGTGTGGAATAAGTTGAACAGGGTGAGTTAGAACTAATTTCCATTCCATGCTATACCTCACTGGTGATAGGGAAAGGAAATGACATTCCAACATGGCTAGGTATATAAACAGAGTGTGATAACTCCATATTCTTCTTTCCCTCTGTTTCTTCTCTTGCTCTTCCCCCGCCACCATCCCATCTCTCTCTCTCTCTCTCTCTCTCTCTCTCTCTCTCTCTTCAAGCACTAAATCCCTACTATGCCAGCAATACACTTCTACTCCTGTTTGCCTCACCTATGTTTCTGGAGCTCTGGCTGAGTTTTTGTGAGGTAGCATTTACCAGAACACTAGGAATTTGTCTTATGCTATTGAGTCATCTCTGACCCATAGCAACACCATGGACACATCTGTCTCAGAACGCCCCACCTTCTTCTGCAATTGTCCTAGTAGTGTATCCATAGACTTTTCTTGGTCAAAATACAGAAGTGGTTTACCATTGCCTCCTTCTGCACAATAAAATTGAGTCTCCACCCTCGACTCTCTCCCACATCGCTGCTGCACATTACAGATGAATTTAGACTTGTAGCAGATTGCCTTCCACTCGCTAGCCACTGTCCAAGCTAGGATTGGAATGGATATGCCTCGGCTTGACTCTCCCTCCCATAGTCAAGACTGGTAATGTAGTGGAAACTCTCCAGGTGTGACCCTGAGAGGTAAACACTAGAATAGAGATACTAAAATTGAATATCCTGCCTCAAACCCTAATTGGCCTCCTTCCTACCGATCCCAACTAAACAACAGAGTCAATATTTACCATGTCTCAATCAAATATATTTATTGAGCACTTACTGTGTGCAGAGCATTGTACTAAGCACTTGGGAGAGTACAATGCAACAATATAACACAGTCCCTGCCCGTAAGAGCTTACACTTTAGAGGGGGAGATAGACATTAATAAAAATAAATAAATTTTGGATATGTACATAAGTGCTGCAGGCCTGGGGAGGGGATGTGAATAAAGGAAGCAAGTCAGGGCAATGCAGAAGGGAGTGGGAGTAAATGAAAATAAGGCTTAATTGGGGAAGGCCCTGTGTAGGAAACATGCCTTCAGATAAGGTTTTGAAGAGGAGGAAGAGTAATTGTGTATCAGTTATGAAAGGGGAGGGTGTTCCGGGCAGGAGATAGGAAATGCGTGAGAGGTTAGTGGCTAGATGGATGAGATATAGGTACAGTGAATAGGTTGGCATTAGAAGAGCGAAGTGTGTAGGCACTAGAAGAGCAATGAGGTGACCTAGGAGAGGGCAAGGTGGCTGAGTGCTTTAAAGCTGACGATGAGAAGTTTGATGCAGAGGTGGATGGACAACCAGAGGAGTTTCTTGAGGAGTGGGGAAACATGCCCTGATCATTTCTGTAGAAAAATGACCTGGGTAGCAGAGTGGACTGGAGTGGGGAGAGACAAGAGGCAGGGAGATCAGCAAGGAGCCTGATACAGTAATTGAGATGGATAGAATAGGTACTTAGATTAACATGGTAGCAGCTTGGATACAGAAGAAAGGACATATTTGAGTGATGTTGAGGTTGAATCAACAGGATTTAGTGATAGATTGAATATGGTGGTTGAATGATAAAGAGGAATCAAGGATAACACCAAGGTTAAGGCTTGTGAGACATGAAGGATGGGGTTTTGTCTACAGTGATGGGAAAGTCAGGGGAAGGACAGGGTTTGGGTGGAAAACTAAGAAGTTCTGTTTTTGATATGCTTAAATTTGAGGTGATGACAGGACATCCAAGTAGAGATGTCTTGAATGCGGGAGGAAAGGCAAGACTGCAGAGAGGGAAAGAGATCAGGGCTCCAACCCTAACTGCAAATGTATACATTTATTTTTTTTTTAACATGATCAGTAGAGTACCACAGTACTCATGACTTTCCTTTCTGCTTAGTGATCGTATCTTCCAGTACCATCACCTAATAAAATTTTTTCTCTCTGTTCTGATGGGACTTGCCTAGTGAAGAGGGTCCTGTAACATCATACAGAAGCAGCATGGCCTAGAGGCTATAGCACAGGCCTGGGAGTCAGATGGACCTGGGTTCTAATCCTGACCACCATTTGTCTGCTGTGCGACTTGGACGAGTGACTTCACTTCTCTGTGTCTCAGTTACCTCATCTGTAAAATGGAGGATTAAGACTATGAGCCCAGTGTGAGACAGGGACTGTGTTCAACCTGATTAGCTTGTAACTGCTCCAGTGCTTAGTACAGTGCCTGGCATTATAGTACAGCATGGCTCAGTGGAAGGAGCCTGGGCTTCGGAGTCAGAGGTCATGGGTTCGACTTCCGGCTATGCCACTTGTCAGCTCTGTGACTGCGGGCAAGTCACTTAACTTCTCTGTGCCTCAGTTACCTCATCTGTAAAATGGGGATTAACTGTGAGCCTTACGTGGGACAACCTGATTACCCTGTATCTACCCAGCGCTTAGAACAGTACTCTGCATATAGTAAGCGCTTAACAAATACCAACATTATTATAGCAAGTGCTTAACAAATATCACAGTTATCATTATTATTATTATTATACCACAGTGGATGTCACCTCTGGGTTCACTTCTCTTCTGTCCACTTAGATATTCTTCTTTTCTGGAAGAAAGGAGTCTTTTATTTGAAACTTCAGGACTGCTGTGAGAAAGCTAGAACTGCTCGGTTTTGTCCCTCTGAACAGGGACAGAGAGTTCTATTTCCTTAAGGACTTCTAGTTCAGCAACAATTGCCTATAGAAACCTCACATGTCCTCTGATGATCAAGGGTTTCCTGCACTGGAGACATATGGATTGTGACCATTATCAGCTTCCTGTGTTTACTGAGCCAATTGAGCTTCTGCCTGGCAAAACTGGAGCATACTCATAATTGTACTGCTGCCATGACAGCAGGGAGAGAAGCCTAGATATTCACATGGTTAATCCACAGCCTATTCCCCTGTAAGAAACATATCAGATCCTGTGTGTTCTCCATGCATCGAGATAACGGAGCTCTTGTGCAGTAGCATTTCGCTCCGTAAAGTAATTGCAATGTGCCATTGCCATCTCAATCCCCTGTTCTTGTGCCATGATCACATCCCTCCTGTGGAGTAATCAATCAATCACTGGTATTTATTGAGTGCTTACTGAAAACCCCTGAGAGAGTACTATACAACAGAATTGGTCTCAGCATGTCCCAGCCCACAGCAAGGGAACCAATACCCCATATTCTCCAAATTTACACATAACAACCAAGTCCATATATATAAGCAGCATGGCCTACTGGATAGAGCACGGGCCTGGGAGACAGAAGGACCTGAGTTCTAATCCCAGCTCCACCACTTGTCTGCTTTGTGACCTCGGATAAGTCACTTCACTTCTCTGTGCCTCAGTTACCTCATCTATGAAATGGGAAATAAGACAGTGAGCCCATGTGGGTCAGGAACTATGTCCAACCTGATTAACTTTTATCTACCTCAGAGCTTAGAACAGTGCTTGGCACATGGTAAATGCTTAACAAGTAGCATAATAATTATTATTAATAATAATAAACAAATCCACTCATCTCTGCAGGGTATAGTCTACCTTAGTTTTAGGTTTAATTCTTTAAGAAAATCAAAATACATGTGGGCAGATGCTATTTTCTAGTGGGAATGTGAACAAGAGAAAGCATGAACATTCTTCGTTGGGATGTGCTATACAATTTTCAAATGACAATTAGCAATTTATTATAAGTGAATATTATCTTTAATAGAAGATATACTAGATTTAGAATGCCCTCATCATATGGGGAAGTTCTCTTAACAAGGAGTAGGCTATGTCCCTCTCTGGCCACAAAAAGAGGGCTCAGTAATTCAGTGGCCTTACAGATCTCTTCAGGCAAACCCACCAGGTATTGAATTCAGCTCTCATAACTCTTGCCCCTTGTTTTATTCACTGGACCTTTGGTTTCCCTTTATGGTTTGTAATAAACATTTGGCTGTGAGGAAGGGGCATCATAAGGATTTTAATATCACTGATCCCTCAAAAGTGTTTGTTCAAGAACAATATTGCCTCCGTTTATTCTCTGCTGAGTGTGTTCACTGCTGTGCAATGTCCCAGATTGGTGGTGTCCCAGAATGGCTTACAGCCTGAATTTTTCTAATGCCTGAGCAAGGCATAGCCAATTAGAGGCAGTAAGAAAACTTCAATTGATTTTGACACATGCACTTGCAGTTCTAAGTTAAAAGAGAAGCAGCATTGCCAAGTGGAAAAAGCATGGGCTTGGCAGTCAGAAAGATTCATTCATTCATTCAATAGTATTTATTGAGCGCTTACTATGTGCAGAGCACTGTACTAAGCGCTTGGAATGAACAAGTCGGCAACAGATAGAGACAGTCCCTGCCGTTTGACGGGCTTACAGTCTAATCGGGGGAGACAGACTGACAAGAACAATGGAAATAAGTAGAGTCAAGGGGAAGAACATCTCGTAAAATCAATGGCAACTAAATAGAATCAAGATAAAATATACTCCAAAAGAAATTGAGAGTAGCATGGTCTAGTGGAAACAAGCATGGGCCTGGGAGTCAGAGGATCTAGTTTCTAATCCTGTCTCTTGTCCACTGTGTGACCTTGGGCAAGTCGCTTAATATCTCTGCTCCTCAGTTACCACATCTGTTAAATGGAGAATAAAATATTTCCTCCAACTTGTCCGGGACTCCCCTCTCAGCTAAGCCCCCTTTCTCCCCTTTCCCTCTGCTCCTCCCCCTTTTCCTTTCCCTCCCCCAGCACTGTGCTCATTTGCTCATTTGTATATATCTTCTGCCATTTGCCTGCTGTGTGACCTTGGGTAAGTCACTTAACTTCTCTGTGTCTGAGTTACCTCATCTGTAAAATGGGAATCAAGACTGTGAGTCCCATGTGGGACAGGCACTGATTTGCCTGTACCCTCCTCAGGACAATACAGTGTCTGGGCACATAGTAAATACTTAACAAATGCCACAATTTTAAAGTTATTATTATGATAAGAACTACAGTAAAGTTGGTTCTCCATAATGTGTGTTTTCACTATGCATCTGGAACAGAATGCTGTTGGATAATTAGGGAACTTTCTTTCAACCCATGTTTATCAGTAGTTGGAATTATAATGGTAATGACAATTACTGAGTACCCACTGGGGACACCACGTTGAATTAAATGCTTGGGAAAGTATAACAGAAGGAAGAGATATGTTCCCTATCGAGAAGGAGCCAGTAGGTGAAACAGACAAAATAGATAGAGTATTCAGAATGAATAACTGAATTTATAATTGTAATACATTTATAAACACATTCTGAACTTTAGTATAAATGAATACCTAAAGGGTAGAGGTGACTTTTGGGTTGCAGTGTTGGAAATTTTTTAGAGAATGCTAGTTGGATAAGGTGGAATTTAGGAGTTTTTTGAATATGAGGGATTTGATCCACTTGCTTTGGAAAGAGAACATACCTACCAATTCTGTTATACTGTACTCTCCCAAACACTTAGTATGGTGCTCTGCACACAGTAAGTGCTCAATAGATGTGATTGGTTGAATTGGGGAAAGAGGAAGTTTTTGTATAGGAAAACAGTGTTAGGGAGGAAATGGAGACAGAAAACTTGAGAACAAGGTACAGTTAGAAAGTTAGGTTAAGGTAGAACATGTGATCAATTTTTATCTTTCCACCATCTTTCCCCATTTACATCTCAATTCTCTTCATCTGATGCTCCTCAGCTCCCTGTCTTGACTCCTCTCAAGATCACCTTCTAACTCTCCAGGGATAGCCTGGAATTTACCTTTCCCCTTGAATTAAACTACAATTCCTCCATTTTCAGGGTTCTCTTTGTTGCGAGTCCCCTGTTTGTACTAACCAGGACCCTCCTGGACCATGGGAGAATCAGTGACATGTAGTGGAGTTCAAATCACACCTCTGGTCACCAACTTTACTTTGGAAAGTTTTTACTTAGTGTTACCAGCGTGAAAGGGAGTGACACATGTACACACTCACTTCACTCCACCAAGGGTCCAACACCATTCTGTGGTCAAACGAGGTTGTTCTGCCACTGCTTCTTTTTGCTTCCAAATGCTGCTGCCTTCTGCTGCTTTCGAGTGCTGCGTTCTTGCTGCTTCTCTGTGCTGCTTCCTTGTCTCTGTGCTGCCTCCAGGTGCCCCTGCTTATCAACATGCCACCCTGTGATATAAAATGGCCTTCTTTTATCTGCCTTAGGAGTTGCATTCGTGGCTCTCCGTGGCAGTCATTGATTAGTCTAGGCCTATTACTAGGTAGAACAGGGAGAGAAGGCCATACCTCCCTCCATGCTCCACCCCTACAAGCCAGAAATTACCTGTCCCAGGTAGAGCCCATTAATGCTTTTACAAAGTGTCTTCCTTGTTGTTGTTTGTGGGATCACAAACAGTCACTAATAAGGCAGCTTGCTGTGGACTCACCACACTTCTCTTCTTCAACATTCCCCTCATCTTCAATATGTCCTAAATCTTCTATGATCTCTCCATCTTAAAAGTCCTTTTTAAATCCCTCCTATTCCAGGAAACTTTCTCCAATTAATTCCCAACGCCCTCATCGTGTCTACCAACAGCCAGCCATAGCACTTATATATTTTAATTCTATCCTCAGAATTTATTGCCATATATATGTGAAGTAGGTGAGGAGTATGGATGTCTATATATAATTGAAAATACTAATATAGAAGTATATAAGTATTTGAAATTCTTTATTCAGCTATTTCATCCCAAAAGTTTGTATTACTTCATTGTATATACTTCTTTCGTCTCTACTACTTGTAAATATTTTGTATCTATATCACTGCATTCAGTGCTTATTCTATTTATATTTAATCGTGGTAGTTCTCTGCACACAGTAAGGGTTCAATAAGTATGATTGAATGAATGAAGAGCTCAATAATACGATTGAATGAATGAATGGTATTTTTCCAAATTAAACTACCAGTAAAAAATTTCCATTCTTCAAGGACATCAGGTTGTAATATACAAATTGCTTCTACTAATTATCAGCCCTGAAATAATTACCTTTTAATCTCTATATTGCTTTTATTTTTGGCCACCCATCAAGGAATTTGGAAAAAAAAAAATTCAGAAATGAGTGTCAGCAAGACTCCATTTGCTAAGGTATTGAGTTCAGGTGTTTAGTCATTAATAAAATGTGGCTTTTGCAATTTGAGATTTGCTATATGCAAGCAGGTGTGTTTATGCTCGATGCTGTCTGTTTGAAGCAACAATTTACCATTTCATTATTTGTCCCAGAATGTTTTTCTCTCCTTATTGTTTATTGGTAAAGGTGAGAAAAGAAAAGTGTTCAAGATACCATAGGTTCAAGTACTGTTTCAAGTTTACCAGTGTGTTAGTGATTCTAGACAATAAACTCACTGTGGACAAAAAACATGTCCTCCAACTCTGCTTTAGTACTATGTTACTCTGCATACAATAAGCACTTAATATATACTACTGATTTTGAGGTGATGATGATCACTGAAAATAATATCAGCTGTTATTTACAGATGGTCTATTTTTACAGAGGGCAGGAGCATGAAGTTGGTGGTGAGAGAAATGAGGAACCAAGTTTTCTGGCTGATTTGTAGCAGAAGAGGAGTGAGGATAAGAAGGGAAGAGTTGATTCATTACCTAAGTAGAGTTTCTGTTTGATACAGATTTGGATAGGCTACCCCTGGAGAATTCAGAGGAATAAGGGAGACATGCATAATGCAGTATTTTAGAAAAATGATCCGGGCAGCCAAATGAAGTAAGGACTGAAGATGGGTGTGTGTGGTGGCAGGGAGGTCAGCAATGTCAGGGAGGTCAGCTTGCAAATTAGCCATTTTGGCTGGAAATTTACTCCTGGATCTAGCATAACACATCCATTTTAAATGAGCATTTTGCTGAAACTTTGCAAAAGGCATATCTATTTCTTATTAAAAGAGTAACATGCCTTTAATGCACTTGTTTATTGATTTCCAAAGGAGTGTGTGCCATTTGGAGACAGGCTTTAAGGAACATTTATAATTGCATTGTATATATTAGGGGTCAGATGATTGACTCTCTTGGCAAATACAATGGATGAGTGTTGACAGTGAGTCTTCAGAACTAGGAACCACACACAGAAAATTTTTAATGACCGTGGTTTGTATCATGTCCCTCAATTTCTCCTCTGTCACATATGTTGCTGCTGGACCTAGTATGCAACCAGAGGCAGGCACAGGTGCCAAACATTACAAAGTGTGAGTATTTTTTTAATACTGCAAAATCTATTTTCCCTAAATCGATACAGCATAGTGCCTAGAAGTCCTAGTAGCCACAGTAGCCTTAAAGCAGCAGGCACTTGTATTGGGAGCTGCTGTGTCTTTGCTGCCATAGTACCAGGTAATTTTTCTGCTGGATATGTGTACCTTATAGAACCCCTCAGAGTATTTCACGGGTCAGACACTTATTCCACTGATGGCAGAGCCCCAACAGTGGATGCGGGAATAGAACCCAGATTTCCTGATTCCCAGACCAGTGCTTTTATCTTGGACCATCAAGGGGACAGAATGGGCAAAATCGTTGGTCCATGTGAAAGTAGACCAGTGGCATGAACAATAATAATAATAAGTTCCATCTTTAGGGATTGGGCTTTAATAAGTATTATTTTTAATTCTGCAGATCAACAAAAATAACTTTTATCCATAGGTGAATGCAACAAGATTGTGAGAAATGGCTGAAGACCTACTGGTCAGTGAGCCACTAGCCCACCAACAATAATTTTTTATAATGGAATTTATGGAGTTAATAATATTGGTATTTGTTAAGCGCTTACTATGTGCCGAGCACTGTTCTAAGCACTGGGGTAGACATAGGGGAATCAGGTTGTCCCACGTGGGGCTCACAGTTTTCATCCCCATTTTACAGATGAGGGAACTGAGGCACAGAGAAGTGAAGTGACTTGCCCACAGTCACACAGCCGACAAGTGGCAGAGCTGGGATTCGAACTCATGAGCCCTGACTCCAAAGCCCGTGCTCTTTCCACTGAGCCACGCTGCTTCTCCGACTATGTGCAAAGCATTGCATTAAGTGCTTGGGAAAGCACAATAAAATGGAGTTGGTCAATGCGAAGACTCCTCACAAGGTGTATTACAGTCTACAGGGAGAGACAGACATTCAAATGCATTGTCTTTTATGCTCTCGAGTTGTCTCCAACCCATAACGACTCCATGTACACATCATTCCCAGAAAGCACCATCTCCATCTGCTATCATTCTGGTATTGTCTCCATAGAGTGTTCTTGGTAAAAATTTGGAAGTGATTTACCATTGCCTCCTTACATGCGGTAAACGTCAGTCTCCGCCCTCAACTCTCTTCCATGCCACTGCTGCCCAACACAGGTTAGTTTTGACTTGGAGCAGTTTGCCTTCCACTAGGTAGCAACTGCCCAAGCTAGGAATGGAATAGGTTTGCCTCTGCTTGATTCTCCCTCACAAAGCTGAGACTGGTAGAGTACTGGAAACTCTCCAGGTGTGATACTAAGAGGGATTCAAATAAATTACAAATAGGGAAAATGGTAGAGAATAAGCACATTACATAAGTGCAGTGAGACTGGAATGAGTATCAAAATGCTTATCATAGATCTTGGATGACTTCTTCTGCATAAATACAGCCGATAGCTCAAAGTGTATGTCCTCATTATTCGACTGGTGACTAAGAGAACCAGAAAGTGAATATGGGGCTATATCATCCTGAGGTAACAAAAGTTTACTATAAAGCTTAATGATTTTCCTTGTAAGTTGAACTGTGTTGTTTTAAATTGCCTGGTTTTGTTTTCTTTCGATAATAAAAAAATTCTTCTTTCATGTCAAGGAGAATTTTTTTTTTCCAATTATGTTTTTGAAAGCAGCCCAGCTTATGTTAAGGAAGGTAACATTCCTTCATCAACCGCAAGGCAGTGCTCATGGCTGAAAAGAAATAAATGAACAAAGCAAACATAAGGTCTGGCAAAAGACCGTGATAGTTTTTCTGTAGCCAACAGGCTTGGTAATAGGAACTGCATGTTCTGAAAAACAAATCTGTTTAATTTTGGTATGTTCAATATAATAAGGTTCCTTTAGGTAAGATGTACTGCACAAACTTATGAAAAAAACACAACCACCAAACCCCTGTGATGTTGGGCAAAAACATTAGAAATGCTTGGTTTTTCTTTCACTGAAGCAAGAAAAGTTTTGAACTAGCAAGAAGAACAAATAGAGAATGAATGAAATTGAGATAGTGGAATCATGTGCATATTCTGTGGTGACTTAATTAGGTAAAACTTTTTGATTAGGGAATATTTTGATAGGTTTAGGGAATATATTTCATCTTGGTGCTACAGAAGTTGCTGGTAACGAAGAATGCATTCACATTCTTACCATTCAACTGATACAGTGGTGGCTAGGAACTGGAGTTTCAATTTATATTTTACATCCCCTTGGCCCAGACTATTTAGGTGGCTTTCCCCATCTTGTAACAAAGGGCACTGTGCATTTAAGGTTAAATAATCTCTTTATTTGTCCTTGGGGAAAAAAAAACACACAAACTCCCATGAAGCAATTATTTCCTATAGTGTTAAAATGAGGAAGGTGGACACTTGAGGGAACCTAGAGAAATATGAGAAAAAAGCACTGGGCGGAAATTGTTACTGCCCTCTGAACTTCAAGAAAAATTGATTTATTACTAAGAAATAACAAAATACTCTTAAAAGCTAAAACCTTTGGTGCCCTAGTTCAAATTGCCAAAAGGGTTTATTTCTAAGTTATAAACCCATCAAAGCAGGGCTTGCAATAGAAATTTTGAGAAATCTTTACAAGTGGCAAAAGCACACAGCTAAAACTTTTCAAAGTTCTGAAAAGTATTTGTTCTATTGCAAATTTAAGTAAAAACAAAAATAATTGGTGGCAAAAGTAGCATTCATTCATCTGAGTGGACTTGAAAATGAAGAAAAAGATAAAGGCTTGCCGACTTTTTGATGGGTACTTTTAATAATGACTGTTGTAATGATCCTTTATAACAATATGAGGTAGTTTGGCATAATGAATAAAGCTATTGTGCAAATTAGATATCAGGAAATCTAGTTTCTCTTTCCTGCTTTACTGATGGACTATATGTTATTACATCACATAACGCTATGTTCTTGTGTTTTATACTGGTGAAATGCTGGTAATCCTAGGTTATGAAAATTGTTCTTAACTTTGTGGACCTCATTCAGGCAGGTTTTTGTGACCTACATTTATGGTAATTCTTGATAATATTTTAAGAACAAATTTTGAAATATGATTATTTTGTATTATTACTGTAGTATTTGTCTAAAGCGCACGAGGTGTTTAGCGCTGTTCTAAATGCTGGGATAAATGCAAGTTTGGTCAGACACAGTCTCAGTTTCATGTGGGGCTCACAGCTAAGTAGGAGCAAGAACATACTTTGAATCCCCATTTTACAGATGAGGAAACTGAGGCACAGAGAGGTTAAGAGACTTGCCCCAGGTCCCAGAGTAGTTAACTGGCTGAGCTGGGATAAGAATCCGGTTTCTCTGATTCCCAAGCCTCTTACCACTAGACCATACTGCTACTCTACTTCACTCTGCTGTCCAGATTATCTTTCTACAGAAATGTTCAGGGCATGTCAACTCCTTCCTCAAGAATTTCCAGTAGTTGCCTATTAACCTCCATATCAAACAAAAATTCCTCATTATTGGTTTCAAAGCTCTCCATCACCTTGCTCCTTCTTACCTAACCTCCCTGCTCTCCTTCTACATCCCAGCCTGCACACTCCACTCCTCTGGTGCTAACCTTCTTGCTGTGCCTCGATCTCGTCTGTCTCACTGCTGAATCCTGGCCACATCCTACCTCTGGCCAAGATCTCCCTCCCTCCTCAAATCCACCAAACAATCACTCTTCCCCCATTTAAAGCCCTCCTGAAGGTGCACCTCCTCCAAGAGGCTTTCCAGACTAAGCCCCCTTCCCCTCCCTTCCGTGTCACCTTGACTCACTCCCTTTGCTCTTTCCCCCCGTCCCCTCCCCACGGCACTTATGTATATATGTATATAGCTATAATTCTATTTATTTATATTGATGTCTGTTTACTTGTTTTAATGTCTGTCTTCTCCCTCTAGACTGTAAGCCTGTTGTGGGCAGGGATTGTCTCTTTCTTGCTGTGTTGTACTTTCCAAGCCTTAGTACAGTGCTCTGCACACAGTAAGCCCTCAATAAATGCAACAATGAATGAATGAATAGAGGGAGCCTATGTAACTGCTGAACTCTTTATATAAAGCAGTCACCTGATTATCATATATAATTTTCAATCATATTCAGTAACTTGTACAGCATTAAGATAAATATCCAGTCTCATTACTGTGGTATTTATTATTATTTGTGTGTGTGTGTGTGTGTCAGACATTGCAACAAAAGCTGAAGTAGATACAAAACAAATTGTTTGGACACGGTCTTTGTCCCATATGAGAATCACAGTCTAAGACATAAGTAGAGCAATTATTATCTCCGTTTTATACAAGGAAACTTAAGGCACAGAAAGGATAAGTGACTTTCCCAAGGCTAGCCAAAAGGTCAGTGGCAGTGGAGAATCCAAATCTCCTCTCAGTCCTGTGGTTTTCTCCTTATTCTTACTATTAATATTTTATATTTCATGACATTGCAATATGTCAAATTATCAAAACTCTACATAATTTTCCCTGAAATTTTATCTGAATTTTATCCAAAATGTCACTGTCCTATCAATCTCCTAGTGGAAAGTACATGCACCCCAGTTAATAACTGGGAATTATCAAAGATAGACCAGCATAGCTTGTTCGTATCAAGGAAGATTTGAGCAAAATCTTCATAAGGAATGAGAGAAAAGGAGTCAAAAGAGAAAACATTACCAGAAACTGCAACCATACAACATTACAAGGCAACACAGGACAGGGTTTTTATGTCTTTAAATCGCATCTTTCATCTACCCTTTTCTCCAGTCTGAATTTATTTGATACTTGTCTCCCTTCCAAACTTTAAGCTCTTTGTAGACAGGCAACAGGTCTAAAAAATGGTCAGGATATGTCAACCCAGTCCTCAAAAAACTCCAGGGTTAGCCTTTCCACCTCCATATCAAATAAAAACTCCTCACCACTGGCTTAAAACACTTCACCACCTTGCCCCCTCCCACCTCACCTCACTTGTACAACCCAGCCCCCACACTTGGTTCCTGTAGTGTTAACCTTCTCGTTGTGCCTCAATCTTGCCTATCTTACCATGGACCCCTAGCCCAACTCCTGCCTCTGGCCTTAAACACCCTTTCTCCTGAAATCCAACTTTACCCTCTCTCTCATTCAAAGCCTTATTGAAGGCACATCTCCTCCAAGAGGCCTTCCCAGACTAAGCCCTTCCTTTCCTCATCTCCCACTCTCTTGTGCCATGCTCTGACTTGCTCCCTTTGCTCTTCACCCATCCCAGCCCCACAACACCTACGTGCATATCTTTAATTTTATTTATTTGTATTGATGACTGTCTCTCCCTCTTTAGACTGTAAACTTGTCCCAGGCAGAGAATCTGTGTTTTGATTATTATATTGTACTTTCCCAAATGCTTAGTACAGTGCTCTGCCCATGGTAAGCACTCAGTATATATGATTGAATGAATGAAGGAAAAGGAAAATGTATGATTACAGTCATTCACTGAATCATATTTATTTATTTCATATTTATGCTTGGGATCTGTTGAACCTGGGGTTTTGTACATAAATCATGAAGACTTCTAGGAAGAGGTTGGATTTCAGTCAATCTCTCAACTGATGCCATTTCAAGAATATTTATCCTTGGTTAGCAAAATGCAAGGATTGGAATTTGCATCTCTTGAGTTTTGCCATAGGCACTCATTTGTCTTGAAAGAACATGTCATAGATAATTGGTTCAAAAGTGGCTTTCTATGGAGAGAGGATCCAGATGCTCTGGGTGGGTCAGCTACATATAGCTTTCATGAGCCCTCTACTCTTCAGTCAAGGGAAATAACAATCAGAACCAGATCAGCACTTGGGAATACAATGGCCAAGAGAAGCAATGCCCAATAACATCCCATGGAATTGAAAAGTCTGGTTCCACATAAATGTAGCTGTCCTGGTCAAGATGGATGGATGGAACAACAGGGCTATCCTTTCCCCATCCAGATTTCTCTTTAGGAAATGTTCCCAATAATCAGTGCATTATTTCCTGTTCATCCCATTTCTCAAGTTCAGATTTTGTGCAATATTGCACCTTTCACTTCCTGGTATAAAGTGAAGAATATCAAATAAGTTCCGTAAATCATTTCCACGGTGAATACTGAAGGCGAGATTCACAATAGATATTTTACAATAGAAAAGTCATGTTCACTGAACTGAATTAGCTTCAGGGACTAACTCCTGCAAGTCAAACAATTTGTTTTCATGTCATGTACATACACCACTCATCTTCTAAATCAATACTAATGGCGTGGGACACTGTTCTTACTTCTATTAGATTACATGTCTCTTCAATCAATCAGATTTGCATTCATAAACACCTGGATAGGCACTTTAAAAGTTAAGAAAAAGCAAAATTTGGAAGTTAAATAATGTGATGAAATCCAACACATTTTGAAGTGAAATTAAATATACAAAGTAACAGTATTGAACGTAACCATTTCCACTACACTTTGCCGTTTCAGATACACTGACTGTAAAACAGTCTTTAAGTGTAGCATTTTTTTAAATATAATGTTAATGTTGGTATTTGTTAAGTGCTTACTATATGCCGAGCACTCTTCTAAGCTCTGGGGTAGACACAGGGGAATCAGGTTGTCCCACGTGGGGCTCACAGTCTTAATCCCCATTTTACAGATGAGGGAACTGAGGCACCAAGAAGTTGTGACTTGCCCAAAGTCACACAGCTGACAAGTGGCCGAGCCGGTATTTGAACCCATGACCTCTGACTCCAAAGCCCGTGCTCTTTCCATTGAGCCACGCTGCTTCTCGTGATATGGAGTGATTTTTATTATTATTGCACATATTTAGGCAGTGGATCTTACTTTCCACTATAGATTATTATTCTAATCTCATATAGTGACTTGAAGCTTCAGAATATTTGATCCCTGATGTTCATGTTCTTAGAGAATTATTGAGTACAAATTATGCTGTTGTAACTGGATTAATTTTATGTCTATAACTGTCCCAGGAGCACCTGTATTTTGCAAGCGTGTCTTTGAGGAAAGAGTTTGCATATAGTTTCACTAAATAGAAATAGGAACCCTGAATTGTCTTAGTGTAGTCATACTGAGTGAATATATCACACCAAGGTATGACAATGATGACACAATAATTTTCCATTGGCCACGCTACTGCAGAGAAAAAAAATCTAGCTGCTTCTTTTTTTATGTTATTTAAGAACTGACTGTATGCCAGACATTGTACTAAGTGCCAGGGTTGATACAAGATAATTGGTTGGACACAGTCCCTGTTCCACATGGGGTTCACTGTCTTAATCCCTATTTTACAGATGAGGTAACTGAGTCACAGAGAAGTTAAGTAACCAAGCTCATTACGGAAGTATTTTCTGTCCAGAGATATTCATTAAGATCCAACGATCTTTCCACAGTGTTGCTCTGAAACTTTTCCTATTGTTGGGAGTCAAGGTGGTCTCATGGATAGGGATTGGGAGTTAGGAAACTTGGGTTCTTGTTCTAGGTCCACTACTTGCCTATTGTATGTCCTTGTCAAGTCAACCTCTCTGTGTTTCAGTTTCCTCATCTGTAAAATAGGGATAAAATATCAGCTCTTCATCTTTCTTAAACTGTGAACCTTATGTGGGATAAGGACTTTGTGTGCTCTGATTAGCTTGTATTTGTCCTAGGGTAGATTTACCTTAGGACTTGGCAGATAGAAAGTGTTGAATTAATGACATATCTATTTTTCCTATTGTGCTGGAGTAAAATAGGCATAAATTGTATGTTTTGGTGATTCAAGGCTAAGCCTTGCTGATGATCATATTTTATTTGTGAATATGGGTGGAGTTGATTAGGCCAATGTGAGATTGAGAATCATCTTGGTTGACAATACTCAGCATTCTAGCACTATTGTTATAAAATCTGACACTCGTCTTTCAAGCGCTTGTGAGTGGAATAATTCAGCAGAGAAGCGGCTCCTCTGGGATTAGAAAGCAGATGCCCTGAAACTGAGTCCTTTGCTATTTCCACACTGTTTCATGATTCTCCATTTTCTTTTTCCTCTCCTTGAATCTTAGTACAATATAGTGAAATGTGGTATTTGTTACCATACTATAAGATCAAACACAGTCCCTGTTGCACAGAGGACTCATAGTTAAAAAGGGATGGAGATAGTCTTTACTCCCCACTTTAAACTGAGTCACAGAAAAGTTAGGTGAATTGTCCTAGGTCACATGGCAGGCAAGTGATATAGCCAGATCTCCCACCTGTCAGTCCTGTGCTCTTTCTGTTTGACTTCATTTTATTTATATCTCACCATGACTACTTTATCAGTCTCTTCACTGACCTCCCTTCCTCCTGTCTTTCTCTGCTCTAATCCATACTTCATTCTGCTGCCCAGATCATTTTTTTCAAAAAAAAAGTCATCCCATGTCTCCCCTCTCCCCAAGAACTGCCCATCTACCTCCACATTCAATGTAAACTCCTTGCCTTTTGGCTTTAAAGCACTCAATCAGCTCACCCTTTCCTACCTTACTTCCCTGATTTCCTACTACATCCCAGATGACACATTTTGCTCCTCTAGCACCAGCTTGTTTACTGTACCTTGATCTTATCCATCTCACTGCCAAACCACTTCCTATTTCCTTTCTCTGTTCTGGAATCTCTTCCCCATCCATATATGACAGATCATCAAGCTCTCCAACTTAAAAGCTTTATTAAAAACACATCTCTTCCAAGAGGACTTTTCTAATAAGCCTTCTTTTTTCCTTACACATTCTCCCTTCTGTGTCACTTATGCACTTGGATCTGGTTGGTTTAAGCACCTGAGATTCACTCCAGCCTTATTTCCACAGTATTTATGAACAGATCTGTAATTTATTGGTAGCAATGTCTGTCTACTCCTCTAGAATGTAAGCTCCATGTGGGCAAGGAATATATCTACTAACTCCATTGCTTTGTACTCTCCCAAGTGCTTAGTACAGTATTCTACACTTGGTAAGCACTCATAAAATACCATTGGTTAATTGACCACACTACTTCTCTTGATTCTTAATATTTTTTTTCTATCTTCTTGCAATATCATTCAATGTGCTACCCTGGAAATAGAATTCAGTGACAGCACTTAACCTTGGTTGTTAATATCACTTGGTGGCATATAGATTTCCAGGATGGAGTGGTGTTTAATTAGGATTGTCAGATTAATTTAAAGTATCTATCTCTCTCTTTCTCTCCATATATATATATATATATATATATATATATATATATAATATACACGTTTATATATTTTTCTGTTTCTGTTAAGTGTCTCTTAAGTATCCCCATTTCCTTGTGTGTGTGTGATGTATGGTCCAGAAAGCATAAAGAAGCGCTTATAAAGAGCAATTCATTCTCATTCCTTAATGCTCTAAGCGTTTTGTTTGGGAAGAGTTGCCCAGTAGAATGGAATCATACGCTGATGCCAACTTCCAGATTTCGTTACATCCTCCAGCATGGCAATATAGAATTGGTGGAGCAAAATTGGATCTGGTACTGTCCCCTGTTTCATTATTTTTGGTAGTGCCACTGGTGGGACAATCTGGCAAGGATAATGATGGTATCTTTCAAATCCAGTCTCATTTCCTCATTGTTCCAAATATACTGAGGAAGAAGCCTGTGAAAATATCTAATCACCTATATCTCTTTCCTGGTTGTGCACCTCAAATAACCTACCCTCAGATCTGAGTGGTGAAAAAACTTTTCCCCAAAAACATTTCCACCAATCATAGCTTTCAGTATTACACAGGAACTGGAAAATAGTGCTTTAGCTTTAGCTGTAACAGGAATCTTCCAACTCAGCAGTTTATGAGTGTCTTTGAAAAACACTGAGACATTTTTCCAAAATTGCTAGTACTTTCTTTTGGGAATTCAGGGTGTCAAACAGTTTCTGGGCTCTTCAAAGTAATCTCTGTTTCTCTTTTTGCCAGTATTTCCCCATTTCTCACTATTTTATGGGAAATAATACAGACATTTAGATGTTGATTTTTATAACCCTGAGGTTCTTAGGCCCAGATTATCTGAGCACTGATAACATCAGATTACAGTTGTTTCTCCGCATATACAAAACTGTAGAATTCTAAAACTGGAAAGAAACAGCAGGATCATTTGGTCCTTTCCTTCCTCCAAGTCAAATAGTTGTCTATTCTTTGCTTAAAAATTTCCAAAATTGGATATTCCACAAAATCTCTCCATAGCCTGCTCCAATGCTCCACCCTTGGGATAATCAGAAAGGTCTTGCTTAGGTCCAGTTGTGTTTTTTACTTTAAGCTGATCACTCTTCTGTAGGTTTGGAGAAAATTGTGTTGTCACCGTCCTTGTAAAGCTGGAAAGTGATAGAGTCATCCTTAGGTTAACCAAGCCCTAATTCCTTTAACCCTACAGTCTCATGGGATCTATTTTCCATCCTTTTCATCATTTTTGTTGCTATTTCTACACAATTAAGATCACTGCGAGCACTCCAGCTGAGGATTCTTAAGTTCCATCGATAGAGGCAGGGGACTTTCGGTGAAGAGGCTTGATCTGGAAATTTTCTAACTGGTCTAATTCTCAATTTAGTCATTTTCAGTGCATGTAACCACCCATCTTTTAAAACTGTCTTTTAAAACAGTATTTTTTTTCAGAGTGACAAGTAAAATTAACCAAGGACTAAACTAATGCCTGACAGATAATTGGGACATACCAAAAACTCACCGTACTCTTTCAGCCCATCTAAGTGCACAATGAATATGATTTAGTGATTAATTGATTGATTACTGTTATTATTGTCACTTTTATCAAGGAATTTATGTATAGTTCACTTTTATAAGTATTTTAATTCTAC
This sequence comes from Ornithorhynchus anatinus, assembly GCF_004115215.2. Lineage (NCBI taxonomy): Eukaryota > Metazoa > Chordata > Mammalia > Monotremata > Ornithorhynchidae > Ornithorhynchus > Ornithorhynchus anatinus. The sequence goes on from NC_041728.1 coordinate 139,595,839, forward strand.
ATATATTCTTTGAGAAGATTTCACAAAGGACACACACAAAATATTTCCAAATCGATACATGAAAGAAACTGAATACTTCTACAAAATCAACTCGTCATGATGGAATATATGGATTGCTTTTTTAAAAAAAAATAGTATTGAACTGCTTATTATGTTCTAGGCACTGTACTACGTCCTGGGTTAGATGCAAGCTAATAAGGTTGGACACTGTTCTAGTCCAAAGGCTCACAGTATTAATCCCCATTTTATAGATGAAGTAACTGAGGCACAGAGAATATAAATAACTTGCCACTGTGGGTAAGTGGTGGAGTTGCGATTAGAACCCAGGTCCTTCTGACTCCCAGACCTGTGCTCCAGTAGGCCATACAAAGGTCTTCAGTGAAAGGACATGAGCAGCTGTGTTTGTGTAGCTCCCAGAGAACTTACTTGCCTTCAGAGGCTGTACCTAAAAAGAAAAACCAGTCATTTGAAATTGATCAAAAGAGATAAACCAGGAAACATCAATAATAATTATAATAATTATGGCATTTGTTAAACTAGTTATTAGTACTAGAAGAAACACCTCCTCACCTCATGGATTATACTCATTATCTTTTTTTCTCCTCTTTTTGCATTCCTGTTATTTTCCCTTCACCCTTCCTGCCATTCACATAATGGATCCTTCCTGCTATATTTTCTTCCGCTATTTCTTTATGGCTGGTAATTAGTTTTGCAGACACCTTGTGGAGAGTGGGGAAGAGTTTTTATCACTGGTTTTGTTTTTATTTTTCATACTATATATTTTTACTAATGGTAGTAGGGCTTTCCCTCATTTACTCACAGATGAAGCATCCTCACTCTTCTGTACAGTTCCAAGCACTTACTTGTTCTAAACTCTTTGCATAGAACTCTACACCTAGTAAGTGCTCAATAAACACTATTAACTGATCGATTTAGTCCTGCACCTACTGCCTAGCCATTAGAAGCCTTGAGGTAATATGACCTAACTGGTCAAGTTGGAAACCTCCCTCTTTATTTGGAATTTCTTTTATTTTCTTTCTATTTGCCTTCTCATTTTCTTTTTTTCATCCTTCATTTTGTGATGCTGTTTTTAATATTTTTGATTTCTAATTCCTCCCCTGCCATTCACTCTTGCTTTTATTATTTGTAGCTCAGACATTTTAGCTCCCTGTTTTTCTTTTTCTTTCATCTTCCTTTTTGATCTAATTTGTTTTTCTTTCTCATTTTCCTACCCTTCCCCCCAAATCTGATTTTCAGTCCTTGCTCATTGTTGGCATAGAGAACTCCACATGTCAATTAATCAGCAGTATTTATGGAGTAATAACTGTGTGGAGGACACTACCCTAGTTGCTTTGGGTGGTACAGTAGTGTAGATGGACACACCCACTACCTTCAAGTATCTTACAGCCTCTTTCCTGAACCTGCCTTCCTGTTCTTTCCATCTTAGCCAACTCTCCCTTCACCCAAATGCAATCAGGTCATTTTTTCTCCCTCAGCCTCCTTTTCCCTTGCCATGCCTTTCTTATGAGGTTGTCCCCAGTAGCTTTAGGGCCGCTATCTTCTCTAAGCCACTCCTAGGCTGTTTCTTCAGTAGCTTTGTTAGCAGGAGGAAGAGAGGGGTAATATATATTTCTCTTGAGAAACATAGATTTGTGTTCATATATATATGTTTAGATATAGTAATAATAATAATGTTGGTATTTGTTAAGTGCTTACTATGTTCAGAGGACTGTTCTAAGCGCTGGGGTAGATACAGGGTAATTGGGTTGTTCCACGTGAGGCTCACAGTTAAACCCCATTTTACAGATGAGGTAACTGAGGCACAGAGAAGTTAAGTGACTTGCCCACAGTCACATAGCTGACAAGTGGTGGAACCAGGATTCGAACCCATGACCCCTGACTCCCAAGCCCGGGCTCTTTCCACTGAGCCATGCTGCTTCTCTAACTATGTATATAGCTATGTATATATATCTATAGGTAGATAGATATCGATCTACCTATAGATAGATATGTGTATCTATCTAGATATAGCTATAGATATCTAGAGAGAACCTAGTGAGTGAAGCACAGGACTGTGGGGTGGAGGATCTGGGGTTCTAATTCCAGTTCTGTCACTTGCCTTCTATGTGTCCATCGTCAAAGAACTTAACCTTTCTGTATTGAAGTTTTTTCCATCTCTAAAAATGGGAATAAGATGCCACCATTTTCCCTCCCATCCCCAAAGATTTTGAGTTATTGTGGGACAGGGACTTTGTATGACTTTTTTATTTTGTAGCTATAATAATGATAGTATTTATTCAGTGCTTACTATGTGCCAAGTACTGTTCTAAGCACTGGGGTAGATACAAGGTGATCAGGTTGTCCCACATGGGGCTCACAGTCTTAATCCTCATTTTACAGATGAGGTAACTGAGGCACAGAGAAGTAAAGTGACTTGCCCTAAGTCACACAGTTGACAAGTGGTGAGCCAAGATTAGAATCCATGACTTCTGACTCGCAATTCTGGGCTCTTTCCACTGAGCCACCCTACTTCTCCAGTGCTTAGTACTGTGCCCCGCACACTGTAAGCCCTTCACAAATATTATTATTGTTATCATATCCTACTCTATTTCCCCCTATTCCTAACTGCTTGTACAGACCAGGAATCCCAATAGTGAGAGGGGAATAGCAGAATTGTGCTTGGAATAGGACCAGAGTTTTCCACCATCTGCAAATTCACAGCCAGCCATAAAAATAAGCTAAAATGGATTGTGTTCACCTTCCACAGGAGAGGCAAACATTAAAATAAATTATGGATCCAGATTTATGTACTGTGGGATTAAGGGTGAGGGGAATATCAAAGCCTATAGGGGGTAGATCCAAGTACATGGGAGACCCAAAAGGGAAAGGGAGTAGGTAAAATGAAGGCTTAATCAAGGAAGGCTTCATGGAGGAGATGGGAGGGCTATGATTGTGGGGATTGTAGTGTGTCTGTCAGATGTGAAGGGAGAGGGAGTTTGCTTGAGGATGTCACACAGGGAGACACAGCAGGGATGGCGCCGGGGACACAGTTAAGCCTGGAAATTTCCAGGAGAACCCGGCTCCTCTGAGGAGGAACAGTTGGGGAAGTTCAGATTTCTGAGATGGAGGGAGCCCACCATGGGGGAGACTTGCTCTGGGCCACAGTCAGGCCAGGGGCAGCTCTGTAGGAATCCAGCAGGCGGATATGGACACAAAGTTACTAATAATAATAATAAATATTTGTTAAGCACTTACTATGTCCCAGGTACCTTACTAAGTGCTGGGGTGGTTACAAGCCAATCAGTTTGGACACAGTCACTATCCCATGTGGGGCTCACAGTCTCAATCCCCATTTTATGGATGAGGTAACTGAGGCTCAAAAAAGTGAAGTGACTTGCCCAGGGTCACACAGCACACAACTCACTGAGCCAGAATTAGAACCTATAACCTTCTGACTTCCAGGCCCGTGATCTATCCACTAGGCCATGCTGTCAGTTGGAGGAGGAGATAGGAGAAATGGATAAGATGAGTTGAAGCCAAACCGCGTATCTGCGGGGAGTTGACAGGAATAGGAATGTTACAGGTTGTCACGTGCTTAGGCCTGGCAGCGAATATGGTGCAAAAGTGGTTATGTGGCAGAATTCAAATCAATACAGTGGTGTTAGTTGTGTGCTTTACTCTGTGCAGAGCAGAGTCTAATACAAGAGAATTGGTGGACATGTTTCCTGCCCACTGGGAGCTTACAGATTAGAGGTTAAGCATCAGAAATGTGATTAATCCAGGCAGGCTTCCTGGAGGAGTATAGTAAACAGAATCAATCGTGTTTATTAAGTGTTTACTGTGTGTAGGGTACTGTACTAAGCCCTTGAGGAAGAACAATATAACAGTATAACAGACACATTCCCTCCCCAAAATAAGCTTACGCTTTTTTTTCTATTTTTAGAAATAAGAAGAGCTTAGACAACGGGGTGAGCAGGGTCAGCCGGAGGTGAAATGGAGAGATTTCCAGGCTGGGGGCGGGGGGGCGGCTCAAGTCAGGAAGGGTCACTCTCCTGGACTTTCAACCATGCGGGATAACCAAAGGTTTGAGGGTAGGGGCCATGAGGAAGCATTTCAGGAAGTGGGACTGCTTAGCCTGGGGGAGAAAAGGAGTGGAGATTTAGTGGTCTCCAGGCGGTTTGGGAAAATTTTGGATGTCTGTGTCTGGCAGAAGCCCATGGGGGACTGAATGCTGGTTTCCTCATAGGGACAGGTTCCTCGGCCTAGAGCCCAGAGGCAGGTGCTGTGGCAGATGAGCTCTGTGGGGATCCACTTGGCTCTAGCATTCTATGAGCCCCCTGCAGATAGGGATCATGTCTTCCCTGTTATCCTCTCCCAGGCACTCGGACCAATGTCCAGCACAGAGTGGGCTGCTTGGGCTAAACTCTGGATCAAGCAGGTCAAGACCTCAGCCCTGCCCCGAGCTGATCTCCAAGTCCAATGCTTTGCATTCAGTAAGAGCTCATAAAAAACGATTGAATGAAGTCCACTGGGCAATGGGCCATATTGGACTCCTCCGATGGGCAGACTGGACACAAGGTCACTGGATGGATTCGACCAGAGGGAGCAGCAAGTGGGGATCAAGTGCACTGAGCCCAGCAGGTAACTACAATGAGATACAGCTGGAGATGCAATACCATACTCCCAGATGCTGTTGGTCGTGTACAGCGCCTGCATCATGTTGCTGGTAATGATAATGATGATATTTGTTAAGCACTTACTATGTGCCAAGCACTGTACTAAGCACTGGGGTAGCATGGTATAGTGGAGAGAGCATGGGCCTGGGAGTCAGAAGGTCACGTGTTTTAATCTCAACTCCACCACTTCTCTGCTGCATGACATTGGGCAAATCACTTCTCTCGCCTCAGTGACCTCATCGGTAAAATGGGAATTCATTCATTCAATCATATTTATTGAGTACTTACTGTGTGAGGAACATTGTATTAAGCTTTTGGAAAGTACAATTCAGCCACAGAGAAAGACAATCCCTGCCCACAATGGGCTTACAGCTAGAAGGGAAGTGGGGGAGGGGCAGTTGAGACTGTGTCCAACTCGATTTGCTTGTATCCACCTCAGCATTTAATATAGTGCCTGGCCCATAGTAAGGATTAACAAAAACATTATTAATAATGATAATAATTATGGTATTTGTTAAATCCTTACTATGTGACAGTAAGTGTTGAGACACTGTACTAAGTGCTATTATTATTATAGAAGATAATCAGAACCCACATGGGTCTCACAGTCCATGTAGAGGGTGAACAGGGATTGAAGGCCCATTTTGCAGATGAAGGAACTGAGGCATCGATAACTTAAATGACTTGCCCAAGGTCACACAGCAAACCAGTGGCAGAGCCGGGATTAGAGCCCAGGTCTTCCTGACTCCAAGACTTGATTTCCACTAGGCCACTCTGCTTCCCTGCATCCTCCCCAAATGTGGAGGCCATCATCAATGTCCTCAAACTCAACTCCAATAGTCAGTCCCCCGAACAAGAGCAGGCACCCCCTGAGTCGAGATGGCTTGGGGCTTCTCCTCCATCCTGGTCCTCCTCTTCTCCCTGGACAAGGTAGTCCTTCTGTGCCGATCATCATCCGCCAGTGGACAGGGTCAGTTGTCCACATCAGCTGGAGGACAGCGCTGGTCTCCTCCATCATCATTGTGTCCATGGGACTCATCTGTGTCGTGTTCACCTAGTTTGAAAAAGAGTCTGGAAAAAAAAATTAAAAAGAGTTTGAAAATCAGTCAACTTTATAACAGGTTGTAAAAATCAGTTAACAACTCAGTAGGGCGCGCCGTTCTCCCAGCTCTGTTTGGCCTTCTCCCACTATCTTGTCACTACTGGGAGGAGAAGCTTCCTCAGAGTTGGCATACTGGCAATGGGAAAGGAGCCAGTGACCAGGACACACTTCACAGATATTTTCATTTGTTGTTTCCTGGCCACATGGGATGCAGCAGTGGTAGTGATAGAAGGCTAAAGGGAGAAAGGAGAACTGCCTCATCTATCATACCTGCCTCAGGACTTGTTGTGCCCATGAAGGAATTGGTATTGGCACTGACAAAGACCAACAGAGGTAGTAACCCATTCTTCAGTGCTGCCAGGGCTCACAATGAGGCAAGCTGGGAGAATCCTATGACCTGTTTGAGAGCCCAGTCACCCAAGGGGAGAATCCCTATGCTTGTTAGTTCCAGAAGGAGTGCTGGCTTGGTCTGTCACAATCCCAGAGGCTTGTAGACACTGAGGAGTACTGACCGCCCAAGAGTTATCAGAGATTTAGCAAAATGTCATTTTCCCCCTGTTATTAACCATAAAAATGTTAATAGTAGTAATGCTAAAATTAATGATGCCACTTATCAAGTGTTTACTATCCTAAACACAGTGCAGGTACAAGGTTACAAAATTGTATCCAATCTATGGCCTAAACGGGGCTCACCCTGTATCACAACTCCATTTTACAGATGAGGATACTGAGGTATAAAATATGCCATGAGCTCGATGTGGGCAGGGAACATATACACCAACACCATTGCATTGTATACTTCCAGATGCTTACTACAGTGCTCTACACATAGTAAGCACTCAATATATACCGGTTATGATAATAAATGCTGTATTTATTTTGGAGTTTGGGACTTTTTGGAAAGTGGAGTAGTGGATTTTTGTTGCAGTAGAGTCTTTATAATGAGAATAAAAACAATTTTATTTCAGTGTACCGTATTTTAATACTTTGCTTATTGAGTTTTGGTAATATGAATTTTAAACTTAAAGAAATGCAGTTTTAATTCTCATTTTGGCATTATTCATTCAATTATCTGGTTTCTAAAGATTCGACTCTCTAAGTTTACAATGGAATATACAGGTGTGTAATTATCCAATTTTCCAAAAGTCTTATGCAAAGTGAAAAATTTGATTCTAATTTGGCAAACTCAAGTGCAAAGTTGAGGTTTTCTGTGCTCTGGGATTTGCATTATGATTTATCATTTCAGTTTTGAAATTAAATTAGGAAATGATTTGATTTTTATACAGATTCCTTTTTAAAAATGAATCCTAAAATGCCATTGAGTCACATTGATTTACTCTGAGAATTGCTATCCTGTCCTTCATGTAGTCTGAGTTGAATTTAAAGGACATTTTCCAATTGCTGTGTCAGAAATGGACTCATTTGCTTCAGAACATTACACAGTATGCTTTGGAATCTCAGGCACATTCTGTCACTCTGAACATAGCTTTACATTAAAATCATTTTAATGACAATGCCTTATGAATTTTATGAGCTGGTCTTATAACTGATAATCAAATTGTTCAGTATGTGCTTTTGCCCCCAAAATGTTTGTGCTTCAAACAGTGCTCTACATAAATTGCCATGCTCCATCCTCCCATAGCTAACTTCCCATTCCTTCCAGTCTTGTTTGGTCCATTCCAATTTCCCTTTCCTGCTGTTCCAATAACTTGGTGACTTCTGGACTGTAAGCTCTAGACTGTAAGCTCCTTGTGGTCAGGGAAAGTGTCTACCAACTCTGTGTGTATTGTACCTTTCAAGAGCTTAAGTACACTGCTCTATACATGGTAAGCACTCAATACGTACCATTGATTGAATCATGATCACGATAGCAATGATACTATTGATATTTGTTAAATTCTTACTATTTGCCACCCACTGAACTAAGTGCTAGGATAGACAGAAGATAATCAGCCTGGACGTAGGACCTGTCACATAAAGGGGGAACTCACAACCTAAGAAGAAGGGAGAACAGTTATTAATCCTCATTTTCCATATGAGGAAACTGAGGTACAGATGTCAAGTGGCTTGCTCAAGTTCACACAGGAGGCTTGGGGCAGAGGAGAGAATGCAGCCCAAGCCCCTGAACTCCCAGAGCCTATGCTTTTACTGCTAGGACATGCTACTTTGCATCATCATCATCACCATCATAATTATCATCCTCTTCAGGACCAACACCTCCTACCAGGCACAGAGCACTTTAACCAACTCTTGGGAACACAACACAGAATTAAAGGCCTCTGCCCTTGAATAGCTTACAATCTAATGGGAGAGACCAGCATCCAGAAAGAGCCAGTCATACAACTTTCACCGTGACTCAGTGGAAAGAGCCCGGGCTTGGGAATCAGAGGTCATGGGTTCTAATCCCCGCTCTGCCACTTGTCAGCTGTGTGACTGTGGGCAGGTCACTTAACTTCTCTATGCCTCAGTTATCTCATCTGTAAAATTAGGATTAATAATAATGTTGGTATTTGTTAAGTGCTTACTATGTGCAGAGCACTGTTTTAAGCACTGGGGTAAATACAGGGAAATCAGATTGTCCCACGTGAGGCTCACAGTCTTAATCCCCATTTTACAGATGAGGTAACTGAGGCACAGAGAAGTTAAGTGACTTGCCCACAGTCACACAGCTGATAAATGGCAGAGTGGGGATTCGAACCCATGACCTCTGACTCCCCAGCCCATGCCCTTTCCACTGATCCACACTGCTTAACTGTGAGCCTGATGTGGGACAACCTGAGTATCTACCCCTGCGCTTAAAACAGTGCTCTGCACATAGTAAGCGCTTAGCAAATACCAACATTATTATTATTAATCAACCTCTCTCCCCACCTTCAAAGCCCTACTAAAATCACAACTTCTTCAAGACGCTTCCCCTGAATAAGTCCTCCTTTTCCCAATTTCCCTTCCCTATACACTGCCTCTATACACTGCCTTTGCACTCAAATATATACCCCTTAAACATCTTATATCCCCACCCCAACATACAGCAACGCAACACCTACATACATATCCTTATACTCTACCATTCCCCCAATAGTGATTTATTTTAACGTCTGTCTCTTCCTCTAGATTGTAAGATCCTCATGGGCACAAAACATGTCTACCAACTCTACTTTACTGTTCTCTCCCAAGAACCTAGTACACTGCTGTAAACACAGTAAGTGATCAGTAAATATCAGTGATTGATTAAGTGAATGATCATTAATGTACGAAGTTACAATAGGGTTCCAATTCTCCAGACTGAACCCATGCTACTGAATCACATATTCAGACAAAATTGCGGTAGAAAATCAAGCAGTATCAAACCATTCAAACAAATGGAATCTTTAGAAGATTATGGATGATATACCCTTTGGGATTTGGGGCCAACCTGCCAGTGTAGTGCTGAACCTGAAAATTGCTCCTTTAATCAATCAATCAATCGTGTTTGTAGGGCTAAGATTACACTGTGTAGAGTACTGTACTGAACACATGGGAGTGTGCACTAGAGTTAGTAGATAATAATAATAATAATAAAAGCATTTAAGTGCTTACTATGTGCAAAGCATGGTTCTAAGCACTAGGGGTGGGGGATACAAGGTGATCAGGTTGTCCCACATGGGGCTCACAGTCTTAATTCCCATTTTACAGATGAGGTAACTGAGGCACAGAGAAGTTAAGTGACTTGCCCAAAGTCACACAGCTGACAAGTGGCAGAGCCAGGATTAGAACCCATGACCTCTGACTCCCAAGTCCGGGCTCTTTCCACTGAGTCACGCTGCTTCATTAGGTGGGATCCTTGCCCTTGAAAAATTTACAAACTCGTGTTGGAGGCAGAAACAGTGCTGGAGAAGCAGTGTGGTGTAGTTGATAGAGCATCGGCCTGGAAGTCAGAGGACCTGAGTTCTAATCCAGTTCTGCCAAATGCTTTATGGCCTTGGGCAAGTCTCTTACATTCTTCATATCTCAGTTCCCCTGTTCTCCGTCCTACTTACACTGTGAGCCTCATGAGTCACAGGGACTGTATCCAACCTGCTTCATTTGTAACTACCCCCTCGCTTAAAACAGTGTCTGAGACCTCGGAAGCACTTAAAGTACCATTTAGAAGCAGCATGAGTTAGTGGAAAAAGCATGGGCTTGGGAGTCAGAGGATGTGACTGAGGGACAGAGGAAGCAGTATGACCTCATGAAGAGAGCATGGGTCTGGAAGTCAGAGGACTTGAGTTCTAATTCCGACTCTGCCCCTCATCTCCTGTGTGATCTTGGTCAAGCCATTGAATTCATTCATCCATTCAATAGTATTTATTGAGCGCTTATTATGTGCAGAGCACTGTACCAAGCGTTTGGAATGTACAGTGAACGTCCCTGTGCCTCAGTTACCTCATCTGTAAAATGGGGATTAAGACTGTGAGCCCCTTGTGGGATAAGCTGATTACCTTGTATCTACCCCAGCTCTTAGAATAGTGCTCGTCATGTAGTAAGCACTTAACAGATACATAATCATTATTATTAACTACAGATAAGTTCTATGGCACTGTGAGTACTTAAAAGCTTGTCAGACATGGGGAGATAAAAATTAGTGAAATAAAATTCATTTAGGAGGGTCTCTTGGAGATGTGATTTCAGAACTGAGAAGGGATATTCCAGGCTGCTTGGAAGGTGTGAGCAAGAGGTTAGCAGTGGGAGCAATGTGAACAAGACCCAGAATAAGATTTGAGAGGAATGAAAAGTATGAGTTGCGGTGTAGTGGCAGAACATAATGTGGAATTTGGAGAAAGATTGTTGATTGAGTGCCTGTAAACCAATGGACAGGAGTTTCTGCTGGATCTTCCCTAATGATAATAATTTGGTTTTTTGCAGCTCTTTCATTCCCAAAGTACCCTCACATGACTCATGGAATTTTTGTCTTCCCAACAACCCTGTAAGGTAGGGAGGAAAGCTGGTATTTATCTGCAGATGAGGAAACCTAAAAACAGAGAGGTGACTTGCTCAATGTCACACAGCAGACCAGAGCAGAGCTCGGGCACAAACCTAGGTTCTCCAGATTCCAGACTGGTATTCTTCCATTACATCACACTTCTGAACCACATCCTAGTCTTAAGATTGTAGCCCGCCACCATCCCCCTCCCCCCCACCACACACACACCCAGTACCATGGGACAGGGACCTGGTATGAATTAATACCCCTTAATTTTCCCCAGGGCTTAATTCACTGTTCAACACAGAGCCACTGCCAGCACTCAGATTCTATTCCTTGCTTCCCAAACGGTTCCAGTACTTCCCCTGGCCATTCCGCTTCTTTAGTCTTTTTTCCTTTTAAAAAAGAGAGTGGGAACTGTCATGGATTTCCTCAGGAGCCAAACTGAAGCCTGGAAATAGCTCAGATGCATCTGCTGATGGCATCCCTTTCTTAACCCTACTTCTTTTTAGTGAGATTGGGTACTTGGAAAGCAAGTTATGGGCACCCGCCCCGAAATGGACCAGAATCATTCCTCAGGATTCCAGGATTTCAGGGGAATGGCTCTGGTTGATCTGCTGGAGATGGCCATTTCATGTTTTCCGGGACCCAGTCTCAATTGAAAGAAGAAGTGGAGGTGGGTAGGGAGAGTCAGTCAGTAATAATGAGACTAATAATACTGAGTTTCCACTAAGTGCAATATCCTGTACCAAGTTCTTGGGGCTACAAAACAGAGTAGGGACATGTCCCCTGCCCATGGGGAGCTAGAGAGAACCTGCCGGGATTGCGTTAGAGGCTCTCAGACAAGGGTGGGCACTAGGGCTAGGTCAAGGTCCATGGTTCAGGGACTTTATTTACCTAGCACACTGAAAATGTATTTGGTTTACTTAGAGATCTCAGTGTTTGGGGGCGGGATAGAGTGGTGCTATTGAAATTGCTGTTTTCATGAAATCGAAATGTTATAATGTTTTCCTTGTTATAATTTCTTTAATTTGCATTTATTATTGGAATAAGGAGCAAGAGGGGACAATATTGTGTAACTGGTGAAGGCAGTTGGGAAACAGATGATCCCAGGTGACTACAGTCAAGAAGGTATGAGGCCCGGGGACTTGAGAAAAGTTCCAAGCTTTGGAACAACAGATTCATTGGTTGTTTGTCAGAGTTAATTTTCTTGGTTTTGAGAGATTTGAGAGAATGCATGATGTCTTCTTTATTACTTCCTGAAGCTCATTAACATTCTAAGCCCAATCAGGAAGTTTGAAAGAGAAAGGGGGAGGATTCACCCAAATCCTCAAGGTGCTGTCCAACCCAGCCATATAACCTGAAGTCGAGATTAGACAGTCGCCCAGTTAATTTGGTCCCTATAGACCATCCACTTGGATAATTAAAACCAAACAAATCCTTTAGCAGACCTGAATAATCCCATTAGTCTTTCATAATATGTCTAATTGCCTAAAGATACACCACTTCGCATGTTTGGGGTAGGCTAAATCTGTGAGCTGAACACATTTATAATTGATCGCATATGAAATTGCTTCAAATCTGGAAAACCTGAAGGAGCTAGGGAGACTGGATCATTTCTGGAGCTGTTCGGGGAATTTAGATTCAGCTGCAAAGCAGCCATAGTGCTCTCGCTCTACCCCATATCATCTAAATTAGGGGTGAATAATTCTCTTTGCTCGAGGGCTATTTAGAGATTCTGAGGCAGCAAATCTTGTCACTGCAGTGCCTGGGAAACTTCCTCTTCTACTACCTTTGACTTCGTATCTAATTCAGATTTCCACTTTACAATATCCATTCCGATTCACCATATCCTGGGGTCAAAATTCTGGGAGATGTCATTTATCGAGAGCCTTGGAAACACTAAGTGGGTCCTTAACCAGAGGGTGGCATCTTTTTAACCTGGAACTGGCCATTGGCCCAATGGTTTTGAAATGAGTCCCCTGAGATGTAGGAACTTGACAGCTTGAACATTCACTGATGGGGTTTGGCTTCATCAGACCATTCTGGAAAGGCATGTGGAGTCAAGACTGCCCCATTTAGGGCAGTCAGGGTCTGAACAGACACTGAACATGACAGAGAGCCTTCAAGTGGGCTACCCAGATTAACTTTTTGGAACATTGGCCAAGTGTTACATATTTCTGGGTTAACTTGATGATTCTCTTTTGGTAATTTTACTATTTCTCCTTCTCCCCCTTGAATAGCTATGCTACTAGTTATTTTTCATGAAGGATGTTAATTTGACCATCTTTTAAATCTGTTTCATGATAGTTTAAGAAAAATAATAACCTTTTAAAATGTATTTTATTCATTTTATAACAATTTCTTGCAGTATTAGGTATAATATTTCTGGGGTGAATTGCCATTTGTAGAGGTACCATCTTTAATGCAGTCCTTCTTTAATGCTTCCAGAATCTTTAAAAAACCATTTCATATATTTTATAAACAATCCCTTGGAGTCTTAGGAATAATACTTCTGGGGTGAATTGTCATTTGTAGAAACATCATCTTCAATGTAGTCTTTATTTTGTGCTTCCAAATTACTGGAATATTTATTGAAAAAGACAAATTTAAAAAATATTCCTAATACAATATTTTGTATAGTGTAAGGCACATAGTGCTTTAGAAATATCATAAAAAACAAAAAAGTCAGCACCAGTGCAGCATTAGACCTGGATGGCCCACTTCCCCAGGACCTTCCCTCTTCAACCCTCCACTTTCCTATTTTCCCCATTTTCCCCCTGGCCCCTAATGAGATGAAAAAATGGTTAAGAGCAGATGGAGGTTTGATTAATAGTTTGGTAGACTTTTTAGTATTAAGACTCTGGAGGCAGGAATTGTTTTTTGCTTTTGGTGTCCCTTTATGGACAGTGCTCTGTTCATAATAGGTCCTCAGTACAAACCTCCCTAACAGCATGGTAAAAAATATAACAACAACACAAAAACCATGCATATTTTGTACTGTGGTTCTGAAAGTATGGTTGGCAAACACTTTCCAGGTGGTTGATGGAGCACATCTCTATCAATTTTGAAGCAGGGTCACTAAGACCCCTTTCACCTTTTTTAGAGAAAACTTGGTTAAGCATTCTGGCTAAAAGTTATGGCAAAACTAAAATTATCCAGGTGTGGCAACAGCTACTGGTTAGAAAGAAAACGAGGTGAATACAGCAATCTTGACCGCAACAAAATCGGGATTCTTCTGGAACAAGGGATTTAAAGACTTTAAATTGTGCAAACTATATAGTGTGATGCTGTCAGGATTTATCACATAAAATGGATTCATTTAATTCTTATCTCTTCTCCTTCCCTGTCTTCCTTGTGGTAAGGGTGCAATAAAATAGCCAAAAGACTGTAAAGTTGTTGGGAGAACAGGTTAATGTTTGAATAATCTTGAATTGGCTCTACCTTTGACAGTTTCATTTAACCTTTGTAGTGCCTCAATTTTGTTTGATGATTTTCACATCTTGTAAATGATGAATATGATATAAATGTAATTACTACAAAAAACATTCACATTGGATCTCCATTAGTCTAGTGCAGAAACTTCAGTATACAGAGAATAGAGAAGCAGTGTTACCTAGTGGGAAGAGCTGGGTCTGGGAGTCAGAAGATATGGGTTTTAATACCAGCTCCATCCCTTGCCAACTGGGTGGTTGTATGCAAGTCACTTAATTTCTCTGTGCCTCAATTCCCTCATCTGTAAAACAGGGATTAAGACTGTGAGCCCTATGTGGGATATGGATTGTGACCAATCTGATAATCTTTGCAGCTACCTCACCACTTAGTAGTCTGGCACATAGTAATGTCTTAACAAATATTATTATTATTATGACTGGATACACAAGATAATTCATTGGCATATGTTAGCTCATATTAATATATGTGTATGGAATTATGTCCTTAAACTCAGGATTTCAGTAAATTCCTGTATCTGCTCTGTATCCTCAAAAATAAACTAGGATATTATAACCATATTATATTTATTAAGAAAGACATCCTGAAAACCAGCACAAGTTTATTTGTTTACAATGAATAATGGGTTAAGCCATTTCAAACTGCAATGATTTTATAGTTAACACATTTTTTTCCCTCAGGTATTGTAAAATCCAACAGCGTTTTTCAAATATCAACTGACAGTGGTATGAAAGGATACAGAACTGAAATAAATCCATATTAACCTAAAACAAGAAACAGATTCTCATCAAAATGCACAAAAAAATCTGTTCAAACATAAAGCAGGTCTTTAGAAATGTTGGCAAATATTAATGAACTATCTGGGAGTACTCATAGAAGAGAGTCCAAAAATATATTCCCATTTCTTTCTAGGCAAATGTTAAATGTTAGCTTGCCAATCAAATATGTTCAATAAGGTGTTAGCTTGAAAATATGCAAGCTGTACCGTCTTGGACATATAGACAAACCAAAGATTTACCGGAGACAGGCTAATTCATCATAGTGCAGTTGCCATAGCAACAACAATTCTTGGCTATCATGTGATCCAAAGCAGTTTCTGTTGACTGGATCTAACTGACTATCACTTCAGCAAAGGTTCCACTGTTTACCCGTGAAAGGGAAGAGAGAGCATTGATACTTGTTGAAAAGGCATAATAATAATAGTGTATCTGAAGCTCTGAAAGCATCCCTTTGACTTGATGACATTTATTTTTATTCTAGAAAAAACCCTCTAATTTTTTTCACAAAGCTTCCTTATTTATTCACATGTTAAATATGTGTTTCTTTGTTTATTAAAAGAGCAATCCATACCAAGGGATTCACAAAACTACAAATATTTAGTACTGTATATGGATCTTCCTTTCTTTTCCATTTGCCACGTACTGGTAAAATTCCAGTTGGTGGCATCACCTTGAAGCAAAAGAGAGTTATATACATATATGGCATAGGCTGTGCAAGGTATTTTTATAGGTTATTTTAAATCTAGGTTTTCCAGCATGATTCTAATCTCAGGCATGATATTGGAGCCAGTAATTTAAATACCCTTTTATGCCTCATGTTTGATCAATTAAAGAATGGAGGGGAAGAATAGTCCTGAAAAGGGATTCGAGTACTGAATTGAGTGTTCTGAGTTTTTTTTTTTATGCAAAGTCTAATGAAAATGAAAGGCAGTGACCTGGGTGATCAAATTGAAGTGTTTTTTAGTTATTTGATTTTATAATGGAGTAAAGCTTTCCTGGTAAATGCCATTTGTGATCTCTTCAAGCTTGGTAAAGAATTGGGGATGAGGCATTTAGACCAACATTTACAACTCTCCCCCCTTCTAGACTGTCTCCCCACTTCCACACTGTGAGCCCGGTGTGGGCAGGGATTTTCTCTATTTCTGGCTAAATTGTACTTTCCAACCACTTAGTACAGTGCTGTGCACACAGTAAGCTCGCAATAAATATGATTGGTGATGATGATGTGGGTATTTGTTAAACACTTACTGTGTGCCAAGCACTGTTCTAAGGTGAACGAACTGATTTTTGTCGGGAGACAAAATCCTTTACATGAATGGCAGAATTAAAACACATGCTGGTATACATATTCTTATTTTTTAAATTTCACAATATAATTTCTGTGAAAGATCATCATTCGTTAAAGGGTGAATATTAGTTGAGTCCACTAGAGCACTACCGATTGGTCTCAAGAAACTTGTGTTTTCTGAACACTGTTTTTCAATTTTTTTTCTTTTAAATGATATTTGTTAAGCATTTAATATGTGTCAGGCACCGTACTTTGCCCTGGGGAGGGTACAAGATCATTAGGTTAGACTCAGCAATGGTCCATCTGGGGCTCACAGTCTTAATCCCATTTTACAGATGAGGTAACTGAGGCATAGAAAAGTGAAGTGATGTGATTTGTCCAAGGTCTCACAGCAGACAAGTGGCAGAGCTGGATTTAGAACCCGGGGGTCAGTACACTAAATTTAATTAAAAGAACAAAAGTAGAATCTGTACAGCAGGGTTAATTCATCTCTATTCATTAGAATAGGGAGATTATTTGAATGCCAGCCACACATACCAAGATTTAAGAAGCAGCATGGCATAGTAGATAGGTCATGGGCCTGGGATTCAGAAGGCCATGGGTTCTAATCCTGCCTCTGTCACTTGTCTGATATGTGACCATGGGCAAGTCACTCACTCTTCTGTGCCTCAGTACCTCATCTATAAAATGGGCATTGGGACTGTGAGCCCTTTGTAGGAAAGGGACTGTATTAAATTTGATTCATTTGTACCAACCCCAGTGCTTAGTACAGTACCTAGCCCAGAGTAAGCACTCAACAAATACCATAATTATTATAATTGTTATTATTGTCACAACTCCTCTATGCCTAAATTTTCTCATCTGTAAAATCAGGATTCAATACCTGCTCTTCTTTCTTAAACTGAGAGCCCTTTGTGGTAGGGGGAATTACACTAGTGCTTAGTACAGGGCCTGGCACATAGTGAGCACTTAAATACCATTATTATTACTAATAATAATAGTAATAATAATGATAATAAAAAATAATAATTTTGGTCATTTTAGGCAGGACTAGCACAAGAGGTAGAGTGCAAAAGAGGAGAGTAGAGTGATGTAGAAAGAAAGGGGGAATGGAGGATAAGGAAGGAGGGAAAGAAAGGAAAAAAAAAATAGAACAATGCACTTTTGCTTAGCTCTCTGAACTATCTTCTTGCACTATCAAGACCAAGGCCAAATAATAGTAATAATAATAGTGATAATAATGATGGCATTTGTTAAGCACTTACTATGTGCCAATCACTGTTCTAATTGCTGGGGTAGATACAAGGTTATCGGGTTGTCCCACGTGGGGATCACAGTCTTAATCCCCATTTTACAGATGAGATAACTGAGGCACAGAGAAGTTAAGTGACTTGCCCAAAGTCATACAACTGGCAAGTGGCAGAGCCGGAATTAGAACCTATGACCTCTGGCTCCCAAGCTTGTGCTTTTTCCACTAAGCTACACTGGACAAGTAGCCTCCTGGATGGGTCAGTAGAGATCCTGTCTCTATTGTCGAAGTTGTGACCAGTAAGGTCTTGGTCTGACATTTCAGGTAGTTGGTTTTGGTATTTATTAAGTGCACAAAGTCTGCATTGTTCTGTGGAGTAGAACAAACATACCATATCAGACACCATCACTGGCCCTTACTTGGGGCCCATAATCTAGGTGGGAATAAAGATAATGATAATAATGAATTGCAAAAAATTAAAAAATAAATGTCACAAAGTCAACAAATCAAGGTGACAATGTTAAAGCCAGTAAAAGAATTGATCTTGGGAGTGAGAGTAATCAGAGTATCCGTTACTTCAGTTATACAGTCATAGTAACAAATCATCCCAGCTACCTTAGGATTCTAAAACTGTAAAGCTAGACCTCTGGCCTACCAAGGGTAAGATCCCACCACCCTGGTCTTAAAGAGACTCTGAGACAGAGTAGTTTTAAGTCCCTTCCCAGCCCCTGCCATATGGGTAATGGGCTTCTGGCCCATGGTGATACACTGGTCCTGTTTCCCCATCCTAAAAAAAAAAAAGTGCTCCCTTGATCCCATGGCTCCCTCCGGTTATTGTTCCACTTCCCTCCTACCATTCCTCCCCAAAATCCTTAAGTGAGTTGTCTACAGCCGCTTCCATGGGTAGAGAATGTATCTACCAACTCTCTTATGTTGTACTCTCCCAAGAACTCAATATAGTGCTCTGCACATAGTAAGCACTAAATATGATTGACTGATTGATGGTGAAGTCCAGCAGCTCTGGGAGAGGCTATAACCACAGCCATAGGCTTCCACATGTTCTAAAAGGCAGAATAGTCTTGCTCTGCTGCTACATTCTCTATTGTGATTGTCCCAACTATTGCAAAAATCAATCAATAGTTGGCATTTACTGATCCCTTTCTTTGCTCAGCACATTGTATTGAATGGTTGGAGGAGAATAATACACTTGGTAGATATTGTGCTCAATAAATACTATTGAATGACTATGATCCTAGATCTCAAGAGGCTTAGAGTCTATAGGAAGAGCTTACAGTCTGTCTTCTCAGGTAACATCCTAATAAGGTGAAAATAGCAGCCAACACTAGAGGATAAAGTTGGAGACAGGTGTGAGATATTGCTCTCATCCTTCTTCAGGAAAAGTAAAAAAAAAAAAGTGCATCTTATCTCTCAGGCCACATTTTCTACATTTTTCCACGGCAATTTACTTCCCTGTCCATCCCTGGCCAGGGTAAACCTGAAAACCTGCTCTTCTGCAGCAACCAGTAGGTCAATGGTTTTCCTTTTGAATTCAAACTTCCTAGTTTCCACTCATTCCATCTGTAGGACCTTCCTTATCTTACAGGACATCTTTCCTTACTCCAAACCATAGTTGTGTTCACAGGGGCCAAATTTTTATTTCAAATATTGGAGCAAAAGGTAGGTGGAACTTTTGGGTGAGGGGAGAACTTAGGTAGTTGGGACTTTAGGGTGGGAGGTAGAATTGGAGGTTTTTGGCTCTAAGTTCTCATAAATTATTATTGTAGATAAAGGATGGGTAAGGCTCGAAGACTAGATGAAAAACCAATGACTTTGCCTAGGCAGCTTAACTCCTGTAGTGGAGTGGACTCCTAAACCTCAGAGTCACTCCTCTACACTGAAAGCTCCCTCTCTACACTGTAAAGTCATTATGAGCAGGGAATATATCTGGTTTATTGTTATATTGTATTCTCCCAAGCTTTAAGTGTGGTGTTCTTCACACAGTACACACTCAATAAATATTATTAATTGATTAGTTTTGAGCTGACTTAGTCTCCCACAGTTCGTACCGTACCCTGATGCTCTCTAGTCTGTGTTCCAGGGTCTCGGTTCTAACTACAAGGTCTGTCACATTTTTAATATGGCTTCTGGCCTCTTAGACTTGAATCCATTTGGAAAGTAAGACTAGGGTCACAAGATGAGCCCATTGTCAGAGGAGTTGTCACTCATTGGAAAGAGCACGGGCTTTGGAGTCAGAGGTCATGAGTTCGAATCCCAGCTCTGCTGCTTGTCAGCTGTGTGACTGTGGGCAAGTCACTTAACTTCTCTGGGCCTCAGTTACCTCATCTGTAAAATGGGGATTAAGACTGTGAGCCCCACGTGGGACAACCTAATTCCCCTGTGTCTACCCCAGCACTTAGAACAGTGCTCTGCACATAGTAAGCGCTTAACAAATACCAACATCATCATCATCAACCCATCAATCATTGATATTTGAGTGATTTCTATGTGCAGATCACTGTACGAAGTGCTTTAGGGAGCAAAGTACAGCAGGGTTGGTAGACACATTCAATGCCCACAAGGAGTTTACAGTCTAGAGGGAAATCCTCATTTCCCCTACTCTTTCTCTGGCATCATCCTTGCACTTGGATTTGTACCCTTTATTCATATACTCTCAGCCCCAGAGTGCTTATGTACAAATTTATAATTTATTTATTTATACTAATTTCTGTCTCCCCCTCTAGTCTGCTAGCTCCTTGTGAGCAGGAAATGTGTCTACCAAGTCTGCTATATTGTACTCTCCCAAGTGCATAGGACGGTGCTCTTGGAGTACATGATTTACCAAAAGCTTTAAAAGCGTATTAAAGGTTTTGAAATTGGGAGAGTGGTGGTCTGTCCATTAAAGAAGACATAGAGTGCACCAGAGGGTAAAATGTTTCCTTACTTCAAAGCCTCAATTTCTTCCTATGCCCAACTTTCCCCCTTCCAAATTGATGTTTAGAGAAGCAGCGTGGCTCAGTGGAAAGAGCACGGGCTTGGGAGTCAGTGGTCATGGGTTTGAATCCCGACTCTGCTACTTGTCAGTTGTGTGACTGTGGGCAAGTCACTTAACTTTTCTGTGCCTCAGCTATCTCATCTGTAAAATGGGGATTAAGACTGTAAGCCTCATGTGGGACAACCTGATTACCCTGTAAATCTACCCCAGCACTTAGAACAGTGCTCTATACATAATAGGTGCATGACAAATACCAACATTATCATTATTATGTTTTTATCTATTCATATAGAGCGACTTTGAAGAGCTGTTGT
This sequence comes from Ornithorhynchus anatinus, assembly GCF_004115215.2. Classification (NCBI taxonomy): domain Eukaryota; kingdom Metazoa; phylum Chordata; class Mammalia; order Monotremata; family Ornithorhynchidae; genus Ornithorhynchus; species Ornithorhynchus anatinus. Next base: position 139,616,631 of record NC_041728.1, read on the forward strand.
TTTCTTTGTTTAATGGCACCCCAGTAAGGCAGAGTTATAGTATTCATTCATTCAGTCGTATTTATTGAGCACTTACTGTGTGCAGAGCACTGTATTAAGCACTTGGAATGTACAATTCGGGAACAGGTAGAGGCAATCCCTGCCCAACAATAGGCTCAGAGTCTAAAAGGGGGAGACAGACAACAAAACAGAACAAGTAGTTAGGCATCAGTACCATGAAGATAAATCAATCATAGATATACACTCATCATTAATAAAATAAATGGAGTAATAAATAATATATACAAATATGCACAATTGCTGTAGGAGGGGAAGGGAATAGAGCAGAGGGAGGGAGTAGGGGGAATAGGGAGGGGGGGTGGGGCAGAGGGAAAGGGAAGGCTCAGTCTGGGAAGGCCTCCTGCAGGACATGAGGTCTCAGGAGGGCTTTGAAGAGGGGAAGAGAGTTAGTTTGGTGGATGTGAGGAGGGAAGGTATTCCAGGTCAGTGGTAGGATGTGGGCCAGGGTTTGATGGCAGGAGGGCCACGAACGAGGCACCATGAGGAGGTGAGCAGCAGAGGTGTGGAGTGTATGGGATGGGCAGTAGAAGGAGAGAAGGGAGGTGAGGTAGGAGGGGACAATGTGATAGACAGCTTTGAAGCCAAGAGTGAGTTTTTGTTTCACGCAAAGGTGGAGTGAATGAGTTCACCAAGGGAGTGAGTATAGATGAAGAACAGAGGGGACCAAGAACTGACCCTTGAGGAACCCCTTCGGTTAAGGGGATGGGAGGAGGAAGAGCCCGCGAAGGAGACCGAGAATAAATGGCCAGAGAGATGAGGAGAACCAGGAGAGGATGGAGTCCATGAAGCCAAGGTTGGATAATGTGTTGAGGAGAAGGGGATGATTGACAGTGTCCAAGGCAGCTGAGAGGTCGAGGCGGATTTGGATAGAGTAGGAGCTATTGGATTTGGCAAGAAGGAGGTCATTGGTGACCTTTGAGAGGGCAGTTTTGGTGGAGTGGAGGGGATAGAAGCCAGATTGGAGGGGGTCCAGGTGACAGTTGGAGTTGAGGAATTTAAGGCAGCGAGTGTAGATAACTCATTCTAGGAGTTTGGAAAGGAAGGGTAGGAGGGAGATAGGACAATAATTTATGATATCCTGAATCTTACTCTCTAAATAAATCTGGTCTATTCAGTCAGGGATAAAATGTGTGTGTGTATGTGTGAGTGTGTATCTGACTTTTACACTTGAAAATGAAACTACTAAAACTGATGGCTTATTCATGAATGCCGATGAAAAGGCCAACGTACTGTGGAATAAATACTGCCCTTTGCCATTTTCAGGACAGGAGGAAAGTGGCTTAGTGGAAAGACCATGGACCTGGGAGTCAGGGTAACTGGGATCTAATCCTGTATCCACCACTTATCTGCATGTGTGACCTGATGCAAGTCACTTTACTTATTTGTGCCTCAGTTTTTCTTTTGTCATTTGCAGGGTCATATGCATTAATAAAGGAAGCAAAGTTTGTGCTTGAGATGAAAGAGAATAGACAACCACTAGTGGTTTTTGAGGAATGGGGAGAAGTGGCATGACCAACATTTTAGAAAAAATAATTTGGTTGGCAGAGTGAACTATGGCCTGGAGAGAAGATGAATTGGAAATAGGGAGAATGGTGATAAGGTGAATGGAATAGTCAAGCTGGAATATAACAAGCGCCTGGACCACTGTACTGGTTGTTGAGTTGGAGAGTAAGTAGGAGTAAGTAGCAGATCCTGATGATGTGGTGGAGCGAAAAGGAAAGGATTTGGCAATAGATTTAATATAGGTTTTGAAGAAGAGTTGGGAGGGAAGGGCCAGGAAAAAATTTCAGGACAGAATTCAGATACAGGAATACAGTAGTTCTGTCAAATGTAATAGGAAAGTTAGGTTAAAGAGAGGATGTAGTAGGCAAATGAGTTCAGTTTGGGGCATGTTTAACTGGAGGTGCCAGAGGAACATCTAAATAGATATGTCCTGGAGGAACAAGGAAATAGGAGATTGCAAGGATGGGATATCAAGGTTAGAGAAATAGATTTGAAAGTCATCCTCATAAAGGTAGTAGCCCAGGTCATGGTGTCATGTCTTCTTTTAGGTGTTAAGAGGAAGTAGACACCAGAGAGAGAGTGGTTGAATGGTCTGTCAGGAAATGAAGAAGTGTGGGTACAAATGTTGTTAGAACATAAGATGGGATGGGGTCAGAGGTGCAGCGGAGGAGTATATTTTGAAAGTAGGGAGATGTCTTGAAAGGAGGCTGAGAAAGATAAGGGTGTACTTGTGGAGGTGGGAGGGAGATACAGGTATGAAGAGGAAACATGGGGAGTTCAAACCTAATGGCTTGAATTCTACCAACCAAATGGTTGTCAAAGTCATCAGAGGGGAGGAGATACTTTGGGGGACACTTGAGGTTTAAGGAAGAAGTTAAAAGCCTGCAATATTTGGTGTGGACAATAGGAGTCAAAAAAAAGAGGAAGGATAATATTGTTGTGCAGATGATAGTGCAGATAGCAAATAAGAGGGAATTTGATGTGTCCGATGTCAGAATGATGTCTGGATTTCTGCCAACAGCACTTTGCAGCACAAGGCCGAGACCAGATGAAGTGGACAGTGGACGTAATTCAGGGCTGGTGTGTTGTGCAGAAATAACAGAGTTGAGGGTGTAAATTTGTGCATTAAGAGAGGGGAAGTGTGGTTAGAGGGTAGAGTAGCAGTCCAACTGGGAGGTAATGATCTGGGATGAATGGAGCGGGGCTAGATGTTATACATCTCTGTGTGTTTATGTCTTAGTTTTATGGGGAGGATTGGATTGAAGAGAAAGCAGGTTAGGAGTTAGTAGTAATAATAATACTTGTTAAGTGCATACTAGTTCCAAGCCCTGATCTGAATGCTAGAGTAGATACAAGTCAATCAAGTTGGACACAGTCCCTGTCCCACACTCTTATTTCCCCATTTTTACAGATGAGATAACTGAGGTGACTTACCCAAGGTCACACACCAGACATGTAGCAGAGGTCATTCTGACTCCCAGACCCATGCTCTATCCATTAAGCCATGAACTGACTAGTGATTATGATGAGGTAATTGATTAGCCATGTTGAATCTTAGGTGCAAGTAATGTTATTCATAATCTTATATTCCCAAAATGTTCATAAAAGTATACATTTTTTACTGAAGGTACTAAGAGAGGGATGTTCAGATCCTGGTAACATGTGATAGCCACAGATGTCTTGATAAATAAGTGTTGATATTGATGGTTTTTATGAAATTTGATGAAGCATCAAATTTTAAGGAAGGGTTCTTAAGTCCAATGTTGACATAGTTTCAGGGCAATATGGAAAGTAATAAAAACAAAAGTAAATTTGGTCTTGTTTGAGTGGAAGATTTTTCTTTATGATGGGAAGTATCACAGTCTTATTATAAAGGAATTATGCTGTTGAGGTTGCTACTTTCTTTTCATGGCTCATTGCTTATGCATTTAGCTGTGATTGTGTTTTACATAGTAATAAAATGCAAAAACTCCCAGTAGAAGGAATTAAATTCCCTATACCTTTTTGTCAGTCAAAACAAGATTACTCTAAGGAAGAATTCCTTTGCTCCACATCGACGCATGAACGATAGGTGTATTTTCATTTTTCCTGTGTAAATGTTTTACAGACTTCATTGTTCAGGCAGCTCCCAGATGAAGACATTGCATGTGAACAAGATGAAAAGTGTTAGAAAGAATATAGCACTTAACTACCTGTTCTCCGTCCTACTTACACTGTGAGGCCCATATGGAACAGGGACCATATCTGACTTGATTATCTTGTATGTACCCCAGTGCTTAATACAGTACTTGGCATGGTTAATAAATACAATCATTTTTTGTGGAAAATTATTTCACTATTTTAAATGAAAGTCCCATACCTAATGCCATTACAAGAGAAATGGAAGCTACCTGAGGAGTGAGACTCACTCCTCTGCATATATATAAATGTATTTGTAAAATCATATATGAATATATACATATAAATGTATTTATACACATATATATCACCATGATAGAACTTGCACCAGGCACTAAAAGCTTTGAATTTACTGAGTTTAATAGGATGTAAATTAAAAGTGAATTAGATTTCACTTATGGACAGTGAAATCCATTGGACTTATCCATATGGACTTATGGGGGACCTGGCCCCCTCACCTACTCCATCATCAGAGAAACAGTATTGTCTAGTAGAAAGAGAATGAGCTTAGGAGACAGAGGACGTGGGTTCTAGTCCCAGCTCTGACACATCTGCTGTGTGATGTTGGGAAAGTAACTTGAATTCTCTGGGCCTCAGTTCCCTCTTCTGTAAAATGAGGATTATGACTGTGAGCCCCAAATGGGACAGGGACTGTGTCCAACCTGAGTTTAGAACAGTACTTGGAGTTTAGTAGGCACTTCACAAATAACACAATTATTATTTATTTAGAAATGGTATCATTGAACAACCTTACAAATAAAATGATTCATTTATGATTCATTTATGATTCATTGTGATTCATTCATGTACCAGTGACTATCGTGCTGGTACTAGCTCTTGTAATATCCCGACTTGATTATTGTGTCAGCCTCCTCTCTGATCTCCCTTCCTCCTGTCTCTCCCCACTCCAGTCTATTCTTCATTCCACTGCCCGGATCACCTTTTTACAGAAACGGTCTGGGCATGACACTCCCCTCCTCAAAAACCTCAAGTGGTTGCCTATCACCCTTCGCACAAAGCAAAAACTCCTCACTCTTGGCTTCAAAACTCTCCAACACCTTGCTCCCTCCTACCTCACCTCCCTTCTCTCTATTGCCCACCCCGCACGCTCTGCTCCTCTGCTGCCACTCACCTCCTCACTGTCCCCCTTTCATGCCTATCCCGCTGTCGACCCATGGCCCACGTCCTACTGCTGTCCTGGAATGCCCTCCCTCCTCATGTCTGTCAAACTAATTATCTTCCCATCTTCAAAGCCCTACTGAGAGCTCACCTCCTCCATGAGGCTTTCCCAGATTGAGCCTCCCTTTTCCCCTGATCCCTCTCCCCTCCCCTCCTTCCCACCCTTTGCTCTTCCTCCTTCCCCTCCCCTCAGCCCTGTGCTCATTTTTATATATTATTTATTGCCCTATTTATTTTGGTAATGAGGTGTACATCTCCTTGATTCTATTTGTCTTGATGATGTTGTCTAGTTTTTGTTTTGTTCTGTTTTGCTTTGCTGTCTCCCATGTTTAAACTGTGAGCCCATCATTGGGCAGGGATTGTCTCTATCTGTTGCCAAATTGTACGTTCCAAGCTCTTAGTACAGTGCTCTGCACATAGTAAGCACTTAATAAATACTATTGAATGAATAAATGAATTTATTTCATGGAAACTCTGTGAATGGAAAAAATGGATTTTATCCAGATTGACAGTGCGTATTATGACGAGGTAAGAAGGTTGTCCACAAAAGATAAATGGTCTTGTATCTTTAATAGTAAAATCTATTCAGTGTCCTAGCAATGAGAGCGGTCGGCATTGTTAGGTGAACAGGGTCATATAAGCAAAGGTAAAGATAAAGGTAAAGGTAGAGAAGCAGCATGGCTCAGTGGAAAGAACCCGGGCTTCGGAGTCAGAGGTTATGGGTTCCAATCCTGGCTCTGCCACCTGTCAGCTGTGTGACTTTGGGTAAGTCACTTCACTTCTCAGTACCTCAGTTACCTCATCTGTAAAATGGGTATTAAGACTGTGAGCCTCACGTGGGACAACCTGATTACCCTTATATCTTCTCTGTGCTTAGAACAGTGCTCTGCACAAAATAAGTGCTTAACAAATACCAACATTATTATTATTAAAGTCTTCGGTGTAATTAAAAAGTCCTGGGTGTATAACTTAGACATCTGCATACTTGTCCTTGCCCCATGGGTACTTACAACAAAGTATGGTTGAGAGCAGGTAAAGTTGGTGAGCACTGCATTGAGTGAATGAATAAACCTGTCCTCTAGCTGTGTTGCTCCCCTCCCTCCCCACCCTGTTTTTCAGCCTTGTCCCTCTATACCCATTCTCCATCATCTTTAGCCTCAGCTCTAACCAGTACTTCTCCACCCATGAAAACATGAATGCCTTTGTCCTCCTCACCTTTAAAGGCCTATTGAAGGCACATCTCCTTAATCACTGTTTAATTTCTCATTTTCCCTTCTTTATGCCCTTCCAAAAATGTCACTTTAGCATTACAATTGCACTTAAACACTTAAGTAGCATGTCTCACGGTAACATAAAGATGCTTATCTTTATACTCTGTTACCTCCTCTTACTATTAATTTATTTTAGTGTTTATCTTCTCTACTGGACTTTAAACTCCTTAAGGGCAGGGTTCGCATATATAAATTTTACTGTACTCTTGCAAACACTTAGATCAGTTTCCTGCACAGAGTAAGTGGTCAATATATAAACATTATGGTTGGATTCATTGAGACTGCTATAAACAAGCATAAATAGATATTTTATATAGGTTATACTATTTTATAATACAATAATACAATACAATGGGAAGCAGCATGGTATAGTTGATAGAGCAGGGGTCTAGGAGTCAGAAGGTCATGGGTTCTAATTCCTGCTCTGCCACTTGTCTGCTAGGTGACCTTGGTCAAGTCACTTCACTTCTCTGTGTCTCAGACAGATGCCTCATCTGTAAAATGGGGATTGAAACATTGAGCCCAATGTGGGACAGGGACTGTGTCCAACCTGATTTGCCTGTATCCACTCTAGTGCTTAGTACAGTGCCTGACACATAGTACGCACTTAACAAATAATATTATTAATAAAACTTTTTTGTGTGTATATATAAATATATTATTAGGAGGAAAGGGCATTTAGTCTTATAAAAAAAATTTTCCCTGAAGAGTAAATCAAAGGTAATTGAAAGATTAGATCAGGATTAAATAAATAAACAAAAGTAATAAATATAACCTATACAATTTTTGTAATTACCCCTAACCCAGAGCAGAGTAAATCAACTCTAGAGGTCAGAGAAGCCATAGTCATTAAAGCCTATAACCATGACCCTATTCCTTTTAGATGGCTGGGTCACAGCAGCCAAAGCCATGTGTTCTAAATATGAATGCTTGAAAGCAGACCAGGGAATTGCAGTGAAGGACACGACATAAACTAAACAACGAGACCCAGAGAATGAAAGGACTGATTTAGTTCTGTTTCCCAAAAGCCACTGGTGTTTTTTGGGAGAAATTTGCTTTCACTGCCCAAAGTGGGAGGAATACTGTCCTCTGGGATGCCCTGGGATTCCATAAGGGATTGTGCCAGAGGAAAAGACCATCTCGATGTGATGCATTTTTGTCTTCTATGGACTTCCCAGCCCCTCCTTTATCTGTTTCTGCCAGGTATTCTATAAGGAAACAATTTTCTTATGGGGAGGTATCTCTAAGGGTGATCTGATGTGATCTTATTTCAGCTATTTCCTTTTTAATTCAGAGAAACAGCAGGGCCTAGTGGAAAGAGAATGAGCCCCATAGTCCGAGGACTGGGTTCTAATGCCGGATCTGTAGAAGGTTTGCTGTGTGACCATGGCAAGTCACTTCACTTCCCTCTGCTTCATTTTCCTCAACTGCAAAATGGAGATTAAATCTTACTCCTCCTGCTTAGACTGTAAGTCTCATGTGATAAAGGAATTATGTCCAACCTGCTGAACTTGTAACTACCTCAGTGCTTAGAACAGTGCTTGACACATAATAAGCACTTAACAAATACTATTAAAAATATATATATGTTTTAGCATCCTTTTTCCCAAAGGTGTCTGTTTGCCCTGAATACATGATAAGCAGGCACAGCTTCCCTTAATTGGTCTGTCTGGGTGTGTGGTTTGAAATCTGTTGCAATCAACCATTGCTAATAAATGAGCATTTATTGTGTAAAGAACCTGTACAGAGTGCTTGAGAGAATACAGTAAATTTGGTAGACATACCTCCTACCTTCAAGGACCTAACTATCTAGCAAGAAAGACAAGACATCATTATAAGTTACAGATAAGCAACTGAGTACAAAGATAATATACATAAAATAATTGAATCAGTTTGTTGTATTTCTTTCTAAATGTAATATTAATTAAATATCACATTTAGACATTATTCTATTTGGAATTGAGGTCATCCATCATTACTGAAGCTTTGTATTACTAGCAAATAGATCCTAATCCATTCCTGAATGCCCTCTTGTCTTCTGAAGTGCTCTAAAAATAGTAAGGGTCCCCTGGATTCTAATCCTTGTACTATGTGGTTCATCTCCAATCCCATAGAACATGTGCTTCATAGTTTAATAGTTCTCTCCTTATTTAATTTCTTGAATGAATGTCCAGTTCTCGTCTTAGGCTGTCTAGTCATCTCCGACCCATAGCGACTCCATGGACACATCTCTCCCAGAAAGCCATCCCCTCCATCTGCAATCATTCTGGTTGTGTATCCATTAAGTTTTCTTGGTAAAAATTCAGAAATGGTTTACTACTGACTTCTTCCATGAAGTAAACTTGAGTCTCTGCCTTTGATTGTCTCTCATGCCGCTGCTGCACTGCACAGATGAATTTTGACTTGTAGCGGATTGCCTTCCACTGGCTAGCCACTGCCCAAGCAAGGAATAGAATGGACAGGCCTCTGCATGACTCTCCTTCCTATAGTAGAGACTGGTAGAGGACTGGAAACTTTCCAGGTGCAATCCTGAGAGGGGAGAATGTCTAGGTACTATTTAACATTTATCCCAATTAAGATGGTAAATTTTATTCATTTAGAGCCAGAATTGCACTATTTTAGACAATGTGATTTTTCTCATGTTGGGATATTTTCCTTTGTTTGAATATGATATAAATCTCATAGTTTGCATGGAGATGCTCAATTTTTGCAATACAAGTTTAATTGCAGTGATATTGTGTAGTCTTGGGTGAACTTCTCATAAAATTTTTCCTTTGGGGTTTTTTATCTTCATTTTGCAATTGAGAGAATTGAAATGAGAGTTTACCATCAGGTGTTAGAGAGAACCTGTATGGAGGCTCTAGAAGTTTTGGGTGGAATTAGACCTTCTTGACTTGCTATTTCGTCTCTTCATCAGACAACATGGTTAATATTTTATTTCACTGAAACAGCTATGCTGACCCAGACTGAATATTTTCATGTTTGGTGCTCTATCTGGTCAATTCCTTTTGTTGACTAAAATGTCAAACTGTATAAAATTTCAGTAGATACCTGAAAAATAAACTTTACTCTTAAGGTCCAATTCTTCCAGGAAAGCTACACACATGCAATTTATTTGAGTCATCTGGATAAAGAAAATTGTGGATATCACACTGACAATACTTCTCTAGCTGCTATGTTTACCACAAGAAGTTCAGACAGAATTATTTAATCCTTGTTTGCATAGTAAGTTCTTATAAATGTTTCAAGAATGGTTGGCCTAAAAGTTCCTAAGACTGCCTCAGGGATGAAGACAATCATGTTTTAGTCGTAGCAGGGAGCTAGGAGTCCCAGGTGAGTTGCTGGCACTATATTTTACCCTCATTCATTTCTATAAAGAAACATCGTAAGTGTCTCAATTTCAGAACTTTTTACTATACTTATGCTAAAATGGTTGCAAGTGGAAATAGACCCATTATTTACATTGTATGAAGCAATATATTTCAAGAGAAATAGTCTAGAGAATGACTGAGTAAATTATTTTAATGGAAGAATCTATTAAATCAAACATTCTACAAAGAGGGTGGTCCAGAGAAAAATTTAGCCTTATTTTAGCACATTTAGCATAGTTTTTTGTCAAAGCTGAAATGCCCCTTCTCGCTCTTATCGCCTTAAAACCGTATTACAGCAAAATTGGTCCCTCATTTCTTCCTCCTCTTGCTTCCAAACAAAAGAATACAAACATAGACAAACACCATTTTGTACTCAATGCAGGATAATAATGAAGTGCATTCTATACATTAAACAATCCATCTCATCTTCTACTCTTTGCTGCCTGGATGATCTTTCTAAAATGTGTTTGGCAACTTCTTGTCCACACTTCAAAAACCTCCAGTACTCCTTTTTCCTTTTTCCCCAAGCAGAAAGTCTTTCTGAAGATTGTTCCCTCTCTGTCATCATACCCTAAAATCCCTAACCACCTTTCACCCAGTCATGCTAAGGGTGAGAGATTGATTCATGTGCCTGAATGGGCACATGATCTGAGTAAGAAAGAAGCAACGTGGCTAGTAGGAAGAACATAGGCCTGAGACTCAAAATGACCTGGGTTCAAATCCCAGATCTTCAATTTTTCTTCTGTGTGACCTTGAGCAAGCTTTTCTCTGTGCTTCAGTTACCTCATTGGTAAAACAAGGATTATGACTTAGAACCCTATGTGGGACAAGGATTGTATCCAACCTTTTGACTTGTATCAACCACTGCACTTAGAACAGTGCCTGTCACACAATAAGTGCTTAACAAACACCATAAAAAAAGAAAGTCCCAGAAGCCTAAGGACTGAGCCAACAGAGATAAAACCCCCATCCCATCGCCCAGCTCTAGTGGTGATCTCATCCAGCTTGCACTCCTCACTGCTCCACTGGCCAGAAGAAATGTGGGCTCACCCTGAGGAAGCTTTCTAGCTATTACTTGGCCCCCATCTGGTTCCAAATGTCCCAGAGTCCTGAAGTCAGAGTCCACAGTCAGGCCTGCCTCCTTGCTCCTGTGTGTGGCCAGAGCAGCGAATGAGGGTTTTCATGGAGCATTAGGAACTTGTGAACCTCCTTCCCACTCTCACCCACACTCAGCTGTGGTTCTTGACACATCCTGAGTCCTCTCTGCTTTTCCAGGCCTCTGAGTGATAGTGCATCCTCCAGTAGCCCTCATCAGTCCAGGGCCAGCAGTCCAAGGACCATCCTGGCCTTGTGTACTGCCCTGTCACTGCCTTGTCTTGCTCTGCTTTCTCCCCATCCCCTCAGTCTGAAGCCTCTCAGCTCCTGCTCTGCTCCTCCTCCTCTCCTTGGCTCACCACCGTGCCAGTGGGCCAGGATCAGAAGGGCTCTCTTCATGGCCAACAAGGAAGCTCAGCTCTGACACATACAAGACCTTGATGTTGAGGCCTGAGAAGAGCTGGGCAGTGGCCATTGAGTAATCCTGGGCAAAGGGGAACTCTTAAATTGTGTTTAAGACCTGGTAGGGTTGTTTTGAAGCTTTCTTACCCTACCCTGCACTGCCTTTTTTGGGGGGTTGGTATTTATTAAGCACTTACTATCTGCCAGGCACTTTACTGATCTCTGGGTAGATCCAAGGTAATAAGGTTGTTCATAGTCTCTATACCACTTGGGACTCACAGCAGTCTTAATCCCTATTTGACAGATGGGGTAACTGAGACACAGAGAAGTGAAGTGTCTTGCCTAAGGTCACACAGCAGACAAGTGATGGATCCAGGATTAGAACCCAGATCCTTCTGACTCCTTGGCCCTTGCCCTTTCCACTAGACCACACTGCCTTCTCTGTGAGAAGCTTCTTGGCTCTGCCTCTGCACCCCCGATCCCAAACTAAGGCTCCATGAGATCTAAGGAAGAAATCAGGGATTGGCCGGGCCCCGCCAGGCTCCAATCCCAGTTCCTGGCCTTCTGGATGTTGAGGTGCATGAAAATCCCCCCACTCTCAGATCCTAGGGCAGCCTCACTGCCTAGCTAGGAAACCATCAGAGGAAGTCAGTCATTCAATTGTATTTATTGAGTGCTCACTGTGTGCAAAGCACTGTACTAAGTGCTTGAGAGAGTACAATACAACAACAAACATATTCCCTGCCCACAAAGAGCTCAGAGTCTAGAAGAAGAGACAGACATGAATATTAATAAACATATAAATAAAGTATAGGTAAATGCATATCTTCTGTGGGGATGTGAGGAAGGATGAATGAAAGGAGCAAGTCAGGGCAATGTAGAAGGGAGTGAGAGAAGAGGAGAGAATGGGGGGGTGGTGGCCAGTGGGACAGGGTTCAGGCTTCCAGTCCCCAAGGGAAGGAGCTCTCAGCTCTAAGACTCAGTGCTTCCCCACTCCACTGGGGCTGGGGCAGGAGCTCCCTGCTAGGGAGCCAAGTTGCCCCTTCCCCAGCCAGTGGAGAAGCCGGTCCTGACAAGTGACTCAGATCACACAGTCAATGAGTTAATGCATTTATTAAGCACTTACTATATGTCGAGCACTGTACTACTACTACTACTAATAATGTTGGTATTTGTTAAGTGTTTACCATGTACAGAGCACTGTTCTAAGCCACTAGGGTAGATAAAGGGTAATCAGGTTGTCCCACGTGAGGCTCACAGTTAATCCCCATCTTACAGATGAGGTAATTGAGGCATAGAAAAGTTAAGTGACTTGCCCACAGTCACATAGCTGACAGGTGGCAGAGCTGGGATTCAAACCCATGACCTCTGACTTCCAAGCCCAGGGTCTTTCCACTGAGTCATGCTGCTACTAAGCACTTTGGAGAGTACAATACAACAATATAACAGATACATTCCCTGCCCACAATGAGTTTACAATCTAGAGAGGGAGACATACATTAAATTAATATAAAGAAATGACAGATATGTCCATGTGCTGTGGGACTGAGGGGAATGAATAGAGAGGTGACCCTACAATCCATCCCCACAGCTCTCCAGACTTCAATCAATTAATCATATTTTTATTGAGTGCCTACTGTGTGCAGAACACTGTGAGTGCTTGGGCAAGTACAACAGAATTGGTGGACACATTCCCTGCCCACAGTGAACTTACAATCTAAAAAAGGAAGAGCTGCAACCTGACTCAGAATTAACTGCCTCTTCTGGTTCTGACCTCTAATTGGATAAGGCCTAAGGGAAAAGTAAGTACTTAGTATTCATCCCACAATCAGCTTCATAGCACTTTATATACTTGTCCACAATTGATTTTAGTGTCTACTTCCCCCTCTAGACTGTTAGTATTTTTATGAGCAGGGGATTGGTTTGCTAATTCTGTTGTAGTTTCCCAAGTGCTTAGGATGGTGTTTTGCATGTAGTAAGCTCTCAACATATCAGTAATCATTGCTTATTATTGATTGGAGTGCCTGAAGCCAGCA